>NC_054378.1:103519091-103853466 GCF_017654675.1 Xenopus laevis
GGCTAGACACAAGGGCTGGAATGCAAAGGGCACTAAGTTGTGGCCCTAAGCAGCACTGCACAAGAGTGTTGCAACTGTCTGAACTCAATACTGAGAAGGCATATGCAAAAAAAATCTCAATGCTGTAATTTGTGATTCACCTTTAAGTTAACTTTTAGTACGTTATAGAATGGATAATTCTAAGCAACTTTTATAGGTTTTGAATTATTTCCCTTCTTCTATTGATTCTTTCCAGCTTTCAAATGGGGATCACTGACCCCCATCTAGAAAACAAATGCTCTGTAAGGCTACACATTTATTGTTATTGCTACTTTTTTTATTACTCGTCTTTCTATTCAGGCCTCTCCTATTCATATTTCAGTCTCTTACTGAAACCAGTGCCTGGTTACTAGGGTCATGTGAACCCTAGCAAACAGATTGTTGAGATTGCAAACTGGAGAGCTGCTGAATAAAAAGCTAAATAATTCAAAAACCACAAATAATAGAAAATGAAAACCAATTGCAAATTGTCTCAGAATAGCACTCTCTACATCATACTAAAAGTTCATTTAAAGGTGAACAACCCCTTTAATGTAATTTGCTCTTAGTCCTCAGAGGCTTGTGCCATGCAGCCTTGAGTATTGACATGGGTTTTCACTATGCATTTTGCCATATCTGGTCCACAGATCTCAAATTCTGTCTCCCTTCTGCGCTTGTGCGTTCTCTGTCTCTCATGACCTAGACACTGTACCTATTCCAGAAAGTGCCTTAAATAACTACAGTGCAAAGCTGGAACTATAGGTAGGCAAAAGAGGTAGCTGCCTAGGGCGCAATAATAGAGGGGCGCTGTGCAGCTATCTCTGAAATTGTCCTGCCTACCCCTAGCCGGGTTCGCACCACTTACTCCACTCCCTCCTGTCACTTTATTCTCCCCTTCGTCACATTCTCCTCCCCTCCGTCTAGTTCCCCTCCATCTCTCTCCCTTTTCAATCGTGCGCACACGAGGGAACGCGGTGGCCAGCCCAGTTACCTTGGGCACCTGGTCGACCTGGCCCTGCTACAGTGTAACCATGTATAACAAATAACTAACTGCCCATTCAGCCATATAGATAGTGGCTCTTCAGTCAGGGAAGTGTTTGAATAGCCTACAGTCATCTAGGTCCTAAAACAGGGTATGAGAACTTGCGGCAAGAAAGGACACCTGTGGCCTCTATGTGAAGCCTCTAGCTGTTGCTGAACTACAACTTCCAACCTCCCAATCACTCTATGATAGCCTTAAAGCCAAAGCACCGGCTAAGGGCAATATTCAGTGCTATTGCTTATTTTCCTGACTCCCGTACCCCATCCCCACACTGTCAGCTCTAATGAGCAGGGTCCACTTAGAGTTGCCACCCGGCCAGTATTTTACCGGCCTGACCGGTATAAATGATGTTTGATCCCAATGTTATTAATAGGGAAATAATCTAAGTATATTGGAAGGCCAGTATTTTTTTCCAAAAAAAGGTGGCAACCTTAGGTCCATTTCATCTACTGTATGAGTCTGTTTTAGTTTGTAATCTGCATGTTTCATTTACATTTATACACCTTTCTATTGTACAGTGCGGCACTTTGTAAATGCTTGAATAATAAAATAATGCTGCGCCTGGATATACTTATGTGTTATAAGCTATTTTGCTGGCTAACATTTATATAGGATTTTTTAAGCAAGTAATTGAACTTTATGGACTTGTGCCTCTTCCGTTGAACTACTATATGACTTTGAGTTTTGGGGAGAAAGGATGCTGGGAGTTGTATAGTAGCTCAGCAGCAGCTCATATATTTGATATCTTTTTTTTTTGTGTAGAAAGTACCATATTCACTCGAAATGGTCATGTCATTTACAAAAAAAACAAAACATTTTTCTTTTCCTGAAAGGCTAAGAATGATTTGGTGGGTTTGTAACTTGTTTTTCCATTTCGGAGGGATTAGTGCCCAAGAAAATATACAAGACAGGCCCACAGGAGGAGGGTGTGGCAGCTGCAGTCATTCCATAGGTTTGCAGCTTGTTTTCATCAAATTGTATTGGCTGCTCCTGCGCACAGACACACACACATTCTCACACATGCACACAATCCTCTCCAAACAGCCTGGCGTGGAACCCGGCCAACGATTAACATTGCAGCCCCACCTCTGCTGCTCCATTCAGTGGATGCAGCCCCCAACCCTGGCCCAATCAGAGCAGCCGTGGTATTGTTTGACAACACAGCAATGTGAGCTGAGGGAGTGCACCCATCTGTGGGATCTTTACCCTCTCTCCCATCCCCTCTCATTTCCTTCCTTCCTCCTAATATTGTTTTGCTGTGGTGCTTTTGCCTTTCCCCCTCCCTTTACAGCTCATGGTGCCTGTGATTGCATTTGTGCAGCAGGGCCAAAGGCTGTGGGGCATGTGTTCTGCGTACAGTACAGTGATTTTCCTACTACTACTACAGCAATCAAAGGATTAGCAGCACTGCTCTATTATTCTTATCCTTTATTCACACACTTACTCACACAGGGGCTTCTTTACCAGGGTACAGGCATGTGCGTGCTGGAGTCACTTTGCACATCACTCACGGCAGAGACACTTTATACAATGCAGTGGTGGCAAGTGCTACGTACATTTATGGTATACACAATGTGGAAATATATTGCACGTATCAGCGATCCATATAGTCTGAACATTGTGCAGCATACAGACAATGGAGGCCACAGACAAGGTCATACATTTCACAATCACTTTCTCTGCTAGAAAAGAAGGATGGAAGAGGTCTCTTCTGTGTATGCACACAGTACTGTTTTATTTTGGAACCACATGAAGGATAAAAACTTCCTTTCATACAATTTTCAGGCTGTCTGTTGACTAAGAATAATTGTCGTACCATTGTGATCAGTCGATTGGACAGATTTGTCAGGTAACAATAAAATTTTTGCCTGACAATATCCATGGGTGACTATTATTTCCAGGACATTACTTTCATACGATTGATGTCTGTCAATTAATGGCCAGAAAATCGTCTGATTTGTTTTTGCTACTTTAATCCCACAATTTAAGTCTGAATGGTTAGTTTTAGATTCTTGCATTACAATGAATGATCTTCATCTAAACATTCGCTGTACAAGGAAGAACATCTGAACATCTATGACCATCTTAAAGGTGGCCATACACAGAGAGATCCGCTCGTTTGGCGAAGTTGCCAAACGAGTGGATTTCTCCCCAATATGCCCACCTTAAGGTGGGAGATATCGGTCTGATCCGTTCGTGTGCGGTTGGATCCGACGGAATTTTTAATCCTGCCCCGATCAACATCTGGCAGACTTTCGTACAGATATCGATCAGGGAGGCCCGTCGGAGGACCCTATACATGGGCCGATAAGCTGCCGATTCAGTCTTTCAGCAGCTTTTATCGGCTTGTGTATGGCCACCTTCTGGGTCATGCTTTGCACTGAGCAATGGCCAAAGTGACAAGCACAGCGTCAGGGCGCACAGCTATACATGACCCAGGGTCAGACTGGGCTGGCGGGACACCGGAAAAAAACCCAGTGGGCCCTGACCCTCATGGGCCCTCACTGGCCCAGACGCATCCCTCCAATCTGCTGCCCCCCAAAAGAAAATGATATGCAGCGCACCGCACACCAGCGCATGGGAGCAGGGCCTCCCGGAAATTCGGAACCCGGTGGTCCCTCAAAGCTCCAGTCCAACCCTGCCATGACCATACCGTCTGCCTTAGGACAAACAGTGAGGACAGGGGCCCAATGAAGCTCCACATCCTGCGTAGGGTTGCCACCCGGCTGGTATTTTACCGGCCTAGCCGGTTAAAAAAAACACCTGCCAAGGCCGGGGCCGGTATTATAAATTTACCGGCAATGTAGTCGCCGGTAATTTGTAATACCCTTTAAAAAAGCCCTTGGCCCGCCCCCAACTCTCTCAGAACTTACCTTTTTTTCAGTCTTCGGCCCATTGTATGATGTTGCTCCACCTCTTTTGCATCACTGTACGTGACTCTGCCCCTTTTGCATCACGGACCGCCCCCTTTTGCGCCTGCCCCCCCACCGGCCGGTAAACTTTTTCAGAAAAGGTGGCAACCCTAATCCTGCCAGGCACATTTCAGGGGCTGCCGCCGCCTGAGGCAGCAGCCCCAATGCCGCCCCTCCTCCTGCTCCGCTCCTCTAACTTCCAGTGTCGGAGCGGGTGGAGGAGGGGCCGCATCACTAGTGCAGCGAGCGCTATTGTGCTCGATGCACAAGAAGAGCCGAATTTCCGTTTTAAAAAACGGAAATTCGTCTCTTAAAGTTACCAGAGGCGGCTTTTTGCCGCCCTTGGTAACTGGCGCCTCATCTTGCCTCATGGCCGGAGCGGCCCTGAATCCTGCGGCTCCAGCCTTGCACCTCAGAATGATGCACAAGTTAATATTGTGTAGGGGGGTGGAAGCTTCTTTTGAATCTAGCAAGGCCTACCACAGGCTGTACTGGATTCAGAGCACAGTCCTCAGGTATCTGCACTCTATTTGCACAATAGGTAAAGTGCAAAAAAAAGTAGCTGATTGTGTGGCATTGTAAATCAGCCCTCCAGTATCTGCTTACTTTTAAAAGTAAGGGGCATAATAGAGTCAATGTAACAGTGTAATAGTGTGTCTATGTACAGGAAGGGTAATTATATATCCTGTACCTAAACTGATTTAGCCAGGAAACCTCAAGGTGAATACTGTGCAAAAGGAAGGATGTCAACCCACTACTTCACAGTAAGTCAATATCTGAAAGGTTCATAAAACACGTTTTTGGACTATCCAGGCCGACAGGGTTAATCACCAGCTAGTATATTAGAGCATGGGTTAAACTGGACTCTATCACTTAAGGCAGGGCCTTCGCTAAAAGGAAGTATTGAAGGTGCAGTGTTGTCAACTATAACTCCCACAGGCTACTGTGCTTTAACCAATAAAGAAATGGGTGCCAGGAGGTTCTTGCAAATCAAACAGAACAGAATATTTTATTTGTCAGAGACAAATGATCCACAGGTTACTTACATCAGTGAAGAGGCATTTGCAGAATATGTATTCACACAGCTCAGACGGTATATCAGAGGTAGATGCAGGTGCATTTCTTGAGGCAGTAGTCAAGGCAGTACAGCACCTCCAGGCAGAAATATCTCACATGTGGTCTGGATCTCACCCAGTGGAGTGGTCAGGGAGGAGAACCTAAAGCCTGACACCCTATCCACTGTGTCCCTTCACTGTAGGCAAATCTTACAGCCTGTGAAGCTACTCCCTGCTACACCTCCTTGATGGAGCACACAGCTGCTCTTTCTCTCTTCCCTCACTGTCTTACTCTCCTAGAGAGTCTATAACAGATATAGCCCTGCCACTCACTAGCCTCATTCACGGGGTCACTGCTCCCCGACTTCCACACTAGAGGTTCATGTCCCTCTAGGGCATGTGGCTTTACTGGGCCTTGTTGTACCCCAACTATGTAAATTACAACTAGTTATATGGGCATCTAAAGGGATTTAAAGCCACAGGGGCACATTAACCCTATGGGTCCCTACATTCAAATGCACCTGCTAAATTATAACAGAGGGACAGACCCGGCATATGGAAAAAAAGGTCTAGCCTTAAAGAGCTTGCATCCTGATGTGGAAAGACACAATCACATTTAATAATTTAGTGCACAAAAGAATCTGCCTTTTCATTTAGGGCACATGTGGCACTTCCACTTGAGTTTCCAGGTGTAAAATGATCCAGGTAGCATAAGTCTGCATTGACCTTCAAAACAGGCCCTGGCATTTCAAGTACACAAACAGCCCCACCTAAGGATGGTTCTATGGCAGTTCATAGCAGCCCATCTACATACCTCCCAACTGTCCCATTTTTCACAGAACAGTCCCAATTTTGACAGCTCAGCCTGTAGTCCTGGATTGTTACTGAAATGTCCCGACTTTCTCTATGATCTTCTGCACTGAACAACCAGAAAAAGATACAACGTTTCTGAAACTTAATTGGCTTTTGGCAGAGAGCCCAGAATATGTGACAGGAGACTTGGATATTTTTGTAAGAATTTAAGATAAACAAAGAAACTATTGTAACAATTTAAGATAAGCAGGTCTCTTGGATAAAACTGTGACTTGCAGGTTAAAGGGTAATTCGCCTTCATTAGCAAAACTAGAATACATAAAAATCACAGAAATGTGTTCAAACTTTCATAACCTGCCAAATTTTGTAAAATGAACATGGTAATTAGGGGGTGTGGCCACAAAAATGGGCTTGGTCAAAAAATTAGGCACTCAGTGCAGCAAATCTTATGGTCCCTCTTTCTATTTCCAAAATGTTGGGAGGTATGCATCTGGCATATACAGATTGCCAGACAGGCTTGGTATCAGGGAGAGTCATGACCTAGACCTTCACTCAACTTTCTTCCGTATTTTGATCCTTTCAGCTACACAGGGTTGGACTAGAGCCTTGGGGGCTCACTGGGGCTGCAAATGAAGTGCCCTCTTAGCAGTCCCTGGGGGCCCCCTCCCGACCTCTGATTCATTGGCGAGTGCATACGCTGATACGGCACGATGCACGCGCATTCCCGAATACAGTGAGTTGCGCGAAAACTGCAGGCAGGTTTATTTATTTATGGGGCAGCCGAGAGGAGCAGGTTTGGGTTTTTTCCCGGTGTCCCGCTGGCCCAGTCCGACACTGGTTCTACACTAAGGATAAGGAAGAGTCTTTAAAAGTAATGGTTACTGGAAGTCTTAAATATGTATAACTGTTTCAGACTATCACCAACTTCTAGGCAGCATAAAGGATTGTGGGAAGAATTTAGGATCCCAATAACACTGTGTGTGTAAAAAACATTATACATATATACCTGTAGCCCCCCCCAAAAAAAGGTGTCTGTACATGTTTGTTTAGGTGCAAGTCCCAGGCTGTGGTGAGAAGCCTGGAATTACTGGCAGCTTGAAGGTGGTGGTAGCTCCTGGTTCTGTGTTAATACGTGCATTGCATGTGAATTGGAAGAATAGGCAGAATGGATGCACCAGCATCAAGCATAACTATAGGAAAAATAGTGTATTTGGGCACAAGTAACTTTAAGGCATAGAAGTCATTTTTACACTGTCAGAGATTCTGCTGTGGCTGTAAATATGCCCTTTAGTGTAACAAATCAGGCCTTCAATCAGTACTATTTCGCTAAGGTACTCTTCCCTGCCTAGAGTCTGGTTGATACTGGTGTCGGAAGGAATAGGGCTGTACAAGCAGTAATATCCTTTGATCCACCTTTTCTACTTGTGGGTTATATAAAAAGAGATTTATAGATATATTATACATTAGAGTCGAATTACTTTAATCCTTTTGTATGCCTGGGAATTTTAAGTCCTTCGTCCCCAGATCTGAAGGGCCAGTTTTACAAAGAGGTTGGGGCAGCAGCTCCATCTAATTCCTTTGGAATGTGGACCAATATTTGACTTGATTCCAACAGACGCTGATGTGCCCCAGACTTCAGGGAATACAGTAGGTGTCCATATGCATGAAATACAAACAACCTCCGCCGTCAGCAATTTGATTCCTGGCAGGGCCGCCATCAGGGGGGCACAGGGGGTACAAGTGTACCGGGCCCCGGCCTGAAGGGGGGCCCGGCAGTGCTGAACTTTTCGAAAGAGCCGGGCCCCCCTTGACAGCGCCAAAGCTGTGCCGCCTCCTTCCAAGTCCCGAACAGCCGAAATGCGGAAGTGCCAAAAAATTAAATTAAAGAAGAAGCTAGAAATGTTGCACATTATATTTTTGGGCTCTGTACCAGCCCAAAGCAACCACAGCCCTTTAGCGGGGAAGATCTGTGTCTCCAAAGACTCCATAGTAACTCCCCATCTTCATTTTTGCTGATTCACTGCTCTGTGTTGCGCACTTACTGAGCTTACTGAGCTTAGGGACCGGCTCAAAATATACAGTATACTTAGACTATAAATGTTGTAATACAAGGCTGCTTAGTAATTAACACAGATAATTACTACATGGCAGCTTAATTAGCATCAGAATGTAATATTCTACCCTGTAGCTTTAGCTTATATTACAGGCCAACCTAACTTTTTGCTTAATAATTTGCGACAACCCCTAAGTTTAGCTTCTCAACAGCTGCTCAGAGCCCACTGAGCATGTGAGTGTCGCAGACACAAGACGGTGACCCCCTGTGACAAGTTTTAAATTCTGGAACATTGTTGCTATTGAAAAGCTGATGCAAAAATGTCATTATATAAGATATGGCATTCATTGCCATATTCCCTTTTAGGGTTTAGTTCTCCTTTAAAGCTGTACTCTCTCTTATGTGTCATTAAATTGATGGCAATGGCAAGTGAAGCAGCAGCTGGGTATAACTAGAATGATGTTGTTTGGCACTCACCAAGCTTCAATATGGATTTACTCCCTCTGCTACTGAAAACATTGCTTACACTTGTACACAAACACAAATGGTCTCTGGCATATCTCCATTACTCCTGCTTCATCCTTCCCTTTGTATCCCCTGCTAAACAAATTAGAACAGCTGTGTGTGAGACAGTCTTCTTCCTTTCATGGCCTACAGTTGTATGTGTGGTGTGTGGCTTCCTATTTCACTGCATCTGAGATCACGGTGCCCAATCTGGCATCTTATATCACTACATTCCTCACCCGGCTGACAGACAGCTGCATCTAGAGCACAAGGGCGACATTGATCCATGCAGCGTGTCTCCACTTCCACACGTCTCCCAACTTCACATTCACAGCCGCCTGCTGAGTGCACAGATAGCAATGAAAAGGTTAACTTCCAGCAATGGATTTTATGCAGAACAGTACAGTGTGGGCTGTTAATACAATGCAAACATTGCTTCACAGTAGGATATGCCCAGGCATGGCTACCTGAGCCAGGATAATCTGTTAACTAAATGTGTATATATATATATATATATATATATATATCTATATATATATATATATATATATATATATATATATATATATATATATATATATATATATAATATATACACATACAGCGTTGGAAACGATTATGTGACACAAGCAGTGGGTTGGGACCAGAGTTTGGAAGTCAGATGGGGGTCCCCGGTGACTGCCAAGAGGGCCCTTGGTTTTGCAGCCCCGGTGTGCCCCCAATTCTCCAGTCCGACTCTGTATATAGACCCTGTATATAAATATATAATATATAATATACAAAAAAAATGCAGCTCATCCCCATATTTCAATTAAAACCAGTTGGGTGCACATAGGTGTGCCTTGTATCACATACTAAACACATTACCCCAGCACTCTATAGCCTTTATAGAAAACCAGAACCTAATTTTGCACACATTGAAAGGAAAATCTCTACATTTAGTAAAGAGACACTTTTAGTTGAATGATTTGTACAAAGTATGCGTAAGCTGACGCGCTCCATCAAGGCAGTGTCCATGCGTCAGTCTCATCATGTAACTAAAAGTTTCTCTTTTTACTAAATGTAGACATTTTCCCTTCAATGTGTGCAAAATTGGGTTCTGGTTTTCTCTTAAGGCTATATAATAGAGTGCTGGGGTAATGTGTTTGAGAATTACAAACCCACCAATGGCATTAATAGACATTATGGGACCTCCAGCTTCCCATTCCCAAAAACCAGTTTAAAATTAAAGGACCCCTGGTGATACTGAACTATCACAGGGTACCCCTGGTCCTGCCATGTTGTTGTACAGTTCCCTTTAGTCAGTGAAGTATTAGGGGATATGCTGTTGTTTGCAGGGCTTAGCATCTGTACATATATGAATATTTATATATAAACATGTGAGGCTGGAAATCATTACAGAGTTGCATCACTAATAGAAGCAAACTCCTATGTAGAGCTCCATTTAATTTAAAGTATTCCAGATGCAGATGACTGTGGTTTCTATACCCTGTGCAGAATGAATTTGCAATGAAACACAAGTACTTCTTTTATGTCTATATTAAAGGCATGACATGCTAACCAAGTTAACTGATTCTGCAGGTCTTAAAAATACCAGTAGTCAGTAGTGTCTCTGCTTGTCTAAAAATACTTCTCCCACAAGGTTGTTGTGGGTGTTGAGGGTTGTAGTTCTTGTCTGTCCTTTCATCAGGGAGATATTGGTAAAGATACAACATATCTACATTAATGCTTTGGTACCCCATGTAAAAGAGGCAATAGTTTTAAAAAAAAAAAAATGGCATTAAGTGTCCCCACTTTTTACAGTTTACACCCGTTAAACACCAGAATTCGTTTTGGTGCCTCAGCTTCTCCTTTTGATAGTGGTTTATGCCAGTCTGAGGTGGCGTAATATAATGGTGTAAATTACAGCTTTTACTAGTATTAAAAAATACAGACCTTTATTAATACCATGAATAATGGATGATGTTCTCGATCGCAATGCAAGCCATTCATTCACAAGTAAGCACACATGGAGCTTTGTAATTTATTATATAAGCCATTGTTTTACACCACTTTTTATACTGTTTGTCGAATGTAAATCCTAGTGTTATATGACCCACAGCATAGAATTTCCTAATATACTTACAATTGTTCTAGATTTCAAAACCTATCTTTTGGCCCCAACTATTCCCAAGCTCAGACAAGGCAGGGGTTACATCTCCTGACTCCTACTGATCTCCAACAATAGGTCATCGTATTTTTCTGTCATATAAGTGATTTACTATGACCCCAGCCTTGTAAAAGTATGCCCCTTAGTGCTCATTCAATAAGTACTTATGTCTGGGGTCTGACTGCTCTCCTCCAGGTACTGACTGTGGTGCCACAAGTGCAAGGCAGCCCTGTCCATACAATCTGCCATAGGGCAGAGGGTAAGTAGTCGGCTCCATTGCAGCAGTTCCTTACTTGTGTTTCTGAATGAGAGCACCAGTAGTAGCAGGGCTGCTATAAGAAACTTTAGGGGCCCCCAGGAACACAAGCACATTCTAAAAATTTGGGTCACACCTCTTGTGTGTGCGCAATATAAACAGCTAATGTTACTTTAAAATAAGCAGTTCATATAAAGAATTCTATTAATTAATGAGATAATTATAAGTTAGTCCATTGAGGGTCAGTGGAGTTTGCTTTAAGTTTAAACCCTACCCACCTACTTACCCCATCACACTGCCTGTCATTGCTTGATACACAAGTTATGTACGTTTCTACACAAAATCTTCGGGTCGCAGGTTGGTCTGGGACGAGCTCTTCTCCTGCTGTCCCCGCCCGGCGCCCGCGACCTAGCACTGCCGGCTCCGAAATTTATAGACTTGAGCCCACCCTTTTTGTGGCGCGGGTCTAAATAGAGGGGCAACAGCAAGCCAGGTGCGGATTGGTTGAGAAATTACTGAACAAGCAAAGGGGCACGTTCGTAATCCGTAAAGTTTTGGACGGAAGGCAACACCAACTTCACAGGAATAGACATAATAGCGTGGTTAGGCAGGCCGGGGTCGGTACTGCTGAGTTCAAGCAAGGTCAGACAGGCCAGGGTCGGTACAGGCAGCGTACAAGAATAGTCAAGTAGGCAAGGGTCAGTATTGGCAGAATTCAAGAATAGTCAGGCAGGCAAAAGGTCAGAATTGGCAGAGTTCAGAATAGTCAGACAGGCAGGGATCAAAACCAGGATATATACAGACAAAATCGCACCCAGGAAACTGGGATTAGACCTAACAATGGGCAAAGATTTCAAACCCAAAGCCCCTTTACAGTGTGAATTGTGAAAGTGCGCGCCGCATGCACCATAGGAGGCGGGACTAGAAGAAGGAAGCACCACATGGCGGGCGTCCCCGTCGGCCCACTAGACCACTAGGGTGAGTTATTACAATTAGTCAATTCATTGCGGGGCACTGGGTTGTTTTTGCTATTTATTTTTAAAAGGCTGTTTAAAGCTGTCACCTATTCCCTCATAGTTGTGGGATAGTCCAAAGAAGCTGCCTTATGAAAATAGATAGCTATATTTTACACATTATTTATTAAAGTCTGAATGCAAAAAAATTCAAAAAAAAAATAGAGGTTTTTTTGCTATAAAATCTGAATATTTAGTGGGAAAAAAACCTCGAATTTTTTGAGATTTATTATACCCCGAGGATGGAAAAAGTCTGAATCTGAAAATCTTCCATCTCAGACCTCCCGAGGTTGTACATAAGTGAATGCGAGAGGTCCCTTGATTATTTTGGGCTTTTCAGGCAAAAATCAGAAAAATTCTGACTTTTCAGGGGAAAGCCCAAAAAAATGTGGAGCGTTTCAGGAAAAAAAATCTGTAAAAATCTCAAATTGTATTTTCCACGATTTTATCAAGTTTATCCCGGATCCCATTAAATCTTGCTTTTTTTAATAATAAATAAGGTCCAATCATGGATTCTAGTTTGGTCAGACTTTTTTTTTTTAAATAGAGTATTTTGATAAATAAGGCCCTAAATGTACTTAATACGGTTGCCTAAAAGCTCTTCCAGGAGTTTGGCCAGCATGAACCCCTGGCACCTGTTCACCATTGCTGATCTCCATTTTTTTAATGCATAGCCCTACTTGCATTCCTATACAGGCACAGATAGACAGTATGATATATGTCATTACAGGTTATGAGATAATGTAGGGAAAGCTGAACAAAAAAAAACTGGATTTTTTTTACTTCCTTTTACAGGTATGAAACTCTTATAAAGAATGCTCAGGACCAGGGGTTTCCAGATAATGTAAAGGTATAAGTTTAAAACCAATTTAAATATTAAATAAACCCTATAGGTTTTCCAGGTGAGGTTAAAAAATAAGCTTAAGAATTTATGTGAATATTAAATAAACCCAATAGAATTGTTTTCCCTGTAATAGGAATTACAGTATATCTTAGTTAGGAGGCAGTACAAGGTACAGTTGTATTATTACAGAGAAAAAGGAAATATTTTTTTTAATTTGAGTTATTTGATTATAATGGAGTCTATGGGAGATGGTCTTCCAGTAAATCGATGCTTTCTGGATAACACGTTTCTGGATAATGGATCTCATACCTGCATTTACATAGCACCAACTAGTGATGGGCCAATTTATTTGCCAGGCATGGACTCGCTGTTTCACGAAACTGCAGCAAAAATTTGCCAGCAAAAAATTCACAGCGATAAAAATTGTTACGTGTCAAAATAGTCGCGCGTATAAAAATCTTCGCTCGTGTAAAAATTGTCATGCGTCAAAATAATTTTGATGCCCATTGACATGTGTTTTACGAATTTTTCTCCCATCACTAGCACCAACCTGTTTTCAAAGTCCTTTACAGAGATGATACATCAGTCACTGCCCCAGTGGTGCATTCAGTCTAAGGTTCCTATCACATATCGTAGGGCCACTTTTATCGAGGCAATTAACTCGCCTGTATATTTTTGTAGGAAACTGGAATACTCAGAGAAAACCCACACAGACACAGGGAGCGCATCTGAATCCTTGAAAATATTGGCCAGACTGCAAATTGAGCTCAGGACCCCAGGACTGCAAGACTACAGTACTACCCTTCTAGCCACCATGCTGCTACACATCACTACTGCAGCACCAAGTTGTCAGACCATTGCATATGTCATGCCACATAAATAAGCAGTTACAATGTACTGCATCAAAAAAGGACAGAAATAATGTTGAATGCAGAACTGGTAGGGGATGCCCAAAGCACAATGGCCACCACTCTAAAGGTGGCCATACATGGGCAGATCACCAAAGGAGTAGTTCTTCCCCCAATGTGCCCACCTTGAGTGGGCAATATTGGGCTGATTCAATTGTGGGCCCTAGGGCCAAACAATCAAATCACAACGCTGGTAATTCAGGTGGTCGAAGCAAGGACCACATTAACAAACCAATGCAACCCTCGTTCAGACTGAATTTTTAAACTTGCCCAAACATATCTGGTTGAGGCCTGTCAGAGGGCCCCATACACTGGCCAATAATCTGCCAACTGTTTATCAGCAGCTTTTATTGGTCCGTATGTCCACCTAATAAACCCAAGTATTTCAGTGTTTAAAACCAGATGTTAAGGTGGCCATAGACTCAAAGATCCGCTCGTTTGGCGACATCGCCAAACGAGCAGATCTTTCCCCGATATGCCACTAACGGCATGGCTATATCGGGGGTAATTCGAACGTTCGGCCGTATCGATCGATATCGTGGCCAGATATTGATCGGGAAGACCCGTCGGAAGACCCCATACACGGGCAGATAAGCTGTAAAATCGGTCCAAACTACCGATATTGGCAGCTTTATCTGCCCGTGTATGGCCACCTTTAGTGTAGGGATGATGATCATTTTCCAGTCAATATGTCTTTCGGGCAGTTAGGCTAGACCAATCCAATCACAAATATTAAACAATTAAAAAAAAGAAAGCCTAAGAATTAATAACATATAAATAGATATGTAGAAAAAATCCTCCTTTGTCCCATAAGACACAAATTCTTTACAGCAATTAAGGCAGGCATATTTAGCTGCAGGAGATTAAATAAATTGCCCAAGGTGACAAGGTGCTGACCCTGGGATTATACAGACATATAAACAAGTAGGCAACAAACCGAACTTTTAACGAGGAATCAGCCAGGTGATATTAACTGAGATTTGCAGGTCTGTAGTTGATTTTAGGCTTCCTCTGTGATTTCCCTTCTCCCAGCAATGGTTGGTCTTGCACAACCACATACAGCTAAATACAATAAAATAAATCTTTCCCCCTGCCAGGCTTTACCTTGCTATTGTATCACTTATATTCAGTGTCTGGGCAGTGGGCACTTTTTTGCTGGGTAAATGGGGGTTTCATTTTCTAAGAGACAGGACACAACCTCATATCAATTTAGGTATTTGTGAAAACAACCATTGTACATTATATTATGTTTCCATTAAGCTTTGTTTAATTTTCCACTATTTCTCCTGCAACACTGGTCCTGTGTGTTTCAGAACAGTGCATGCCACTAAAGAGTAAATTGTAGTTAATTTGAAATTAAAAAGAACAAAGAACATATATGACTTTATTACACATATACATTTTAGTCCTTGGCAGGTAAATATACTGTATGGCTGCTGAGCCAGTGGTCAACAAAGGGACTCAAAGCAGAAAGAAATGAATCAGTTGGATCACTGTGATAAGTGACTGCAAAACTTTTATTTGTACAATTAAGCTCACCACTACGTGTTCCAGGCAAATACGGCACACATAAAAGGTTGGCAGTCGCTTAGCACTGCAGTGACTCATTTCTTTCACCTTTGAATCTGTGTATATGTGTGGCCTAATACATAGTCAGACTACAACACACTATCTTATTAAGCTACTCAGTTGCCGGTGCCTGGACATTCTAGAATGCAAATGTGAAGTTCTTCAGGGGAACTTTAGCTCTAGTAACCGCACTAAGGGCTCATTTTTTCCAATGAGGCTGTACTCACACAGGCGCATGTAGGCGCCGAACGCAGGTTGAGACGCAACATGCTGCATTTTTCCTGCGTTCGGCGCCTACATGCGCCTGTGTGAGTACAGCCTCATTGGAAAAAATGTAATGCGTCTATTCCTGTGCTCCCCTGCGGCTGAACGCAGAAAAACGGAACGCAGGGGAGCGCAGGGAAAAACGCTCGTCTGTAAGAGCCCTAACTTACCTTGCTTTGTACAAGGCTTTCAGCAGCTATCTCTCCACTATCTACTTAAATGTATTTTTATATGATGTATAATGACTGAATCTTTTCACATCCACATTAAACTGCCCTCCCAGTTATTCAGCCTGAGTGTCCCTCTTCACAGATATAAACACCCAAACACAGGGCATTGTGTTCCTTCCCGTGCAAGCAATGTTAAAGGCAAGCACTAAACTATATTCAGTCGGATGAATCTTTGAGACCACCTCTTGGCCTTGACCATATAGGGGGCTTGTAATGTTTTTGTCAGTTTCTAAATTATACCAAATGAGGTACATGCTAAGCAATATTGTAACTGGTAAGAATTTAATTTCATGGTACCAGGCATGTTATGTTTTTCAGTTGAGTAGACGCGCCTGTTTTTGCCGACTATAAACACATTTTGCACTGTCATTTGTAATATGACCACAAAATGTATTGGACACTTACAGATCTCAGTATGTGCTCACAAGTGAGAGTAGCATTCCTCATGTGACCAGGCTTGCAATATACACCGGTGCCAGGACAGTTGAATTGGAGTGTAGTCAGTCACTAGGGTTCATTTGCCCCTTAATGCTCATTCTGGAAGCCCTCAATGCCTGCTTTGCTATGCACTGAACTTAACATTGTAAGTAGGAACCTGCCATCTTCTGATGCCATTAGGACATATTTCTCATATTTCGCTCTGGGCTGCTGTTAACAAGTTAAGCCTAGGAAATTACAGCACTGCGAAATATGCTGGTGCTATATAAATAAATGAATAAATGTTAATGGTATTAATAAATACAGTATATATTTAGAAGAGACCCAAAAACAGTGATGCAGTAGCCAAAATAATTATGAAAAGTAAAAAATCCTTTATTAGGACATATATAGCCTAACGCGTTTCGTGGCAACTGGGCATTTACTCACAGGCTAAGGTTCCACCCCTGTACAAACTCTTTGGGGGGGGGGGGTTGACCAATGCTTTATTTTCCCTTTATACATTTTTATTGGTTGCTGTTTACTCACTGAAATTGTAATTGGTCTAGGATTGGTTAGATGTGTTCTCTTTCCTGATTGGATAATGTTATGTGTGATGTACTCTGTGTTGATTGGCCAACCCCCCTTAGAAAGAGTTTGTACAGGGTTGGAACCGTAGCCTATGAGTACGTGCCCAGTTTGCACAAATCATGTTAGGCTATACTGTATATTTCCTAATAAAAGTTTTTTTACAATTACTTGAATTAATAGTAACGTTCCCCGCACTACCTCAGCTGTATAGTCGAATGCATCAAATCCTCCACGGGTACACCGCTATCCCGATATACACTTAGCAATTTCCAAGAATGAAGAGAGCACTCATAAGTAGCAATTTATGCTGTGATTATATTTATTCAAGGCTACTACACGACATGTTTCGGATCCATGTTGACCCTTTATCAAGTGTTGACACTGGGCTTTCTGAGTTCATCCAAGTGGCTCCTTTAGTTCAACTGAGTGATAAGCAGTTCCAGGCATTTAACAGCAAGAAATGAAAGCGTTTTAAATAATAAAAATATAATGCAGTGTTGCCCTGCACTGGTAAAACTGAGGTGTTTGCTTTATAAACACTACTATTGTTTATATAAATAAGATGCTGTGTAGCTATGGGGGCAGCCATTCAAAAGAGAAAAGGCTCTGGTTACACAGCAGATAACAGATAAGCTTTGTACAACATAATGATGTTATCTATTATCCACTATGTAACCTGTGCCATATAGCCTTATTTCAATTTCCACCATTGCTACACAGTAACTTATTTATATGAACTATAGTAGTGTTTCTGAAGCAAACACATCAGTTTTACCAGTGCAAGGTAACACTACATGATACTTTCATTACTTTAAAAATTTTTTTGGCGTCACTGTTCCTTTAAGGGTAATAGTCACCAACATCCAATCACAATTATTACATTCAGGGTCGGACTGAAGCATTGGGGGCCCACTGGGGCTACAACATGAAGGGCTCCCCTGGCAGTCACTGGGGGCCCCTCCCGACTTCCAAACTCCGAACCCAAACCCCGCTTCCCCCGCGCACATTTTAGGGGGCAGACAATTGGGGGGAGTGGGTCTGGGCCGGGTGTTGATTCTTATGTTGTGTAAACACTGGGGTAAGGATGTATGTATGTATGTTGCTGTGGGGATGGTTGTTTGGCATAAATTAACTCCTTCACTCTTTTTAAACCATCTGTCTTCTCTGTCCAAAATATGCATATCGTTGTCCTCAAAAAAAATTGTCAATTTTTCTTCAGATATAGATTGCTGAATGTTGTCCTGAGGAGTTAGCCCTCCTAGATGTTGCTATGTGTGTGTTCTTTAAGGCGTCAGATAAACGGTAATCTGTATTATGTTTACTTAAGGGAGCAGGACAATGGCAGGAGCGTTAATTTAGTAACAGGTATAAAGTTATTTAGTACAGGGGCAAGTTTTGCCCAGACCTGATAACCCATAGCATGCTGCCAGATGTTTTTTATTATTTTACCTGTTCCAGATCTGCTGATAAAATGAAATAGAGATAACGTATAGAATCACACATTGTGATCTACATCTTGTTACACTTTTAGAAGCATGTGTGATTAAACTGATTTTAAAGGGAAACAATCATTTGGCAAAGTGAATAAGTACCCCACTTACATGGAGCTGCTGTGCTAGCCCACCATATACAGCAGCCATATTGCTCTGCTATCTGATCAGCTTCTTTACTGGTGGGTAGTTGGAATTCTGCAGCGGCCAAGAAGATTCAACACATGAACTGTGCTTAATTGACATATAATTAGTATTATGTTTGTTTTAATTATGCAAAATGTTATATATGGGTTTACAATGTAATAATACAATTTAATAAGGGGCAGTGTCAGGACTTGGATGTATTGAGGTACTTGTGAGTACAATACAAAATTTTCCAGTCATTAAAGGACAAGGAAATTCATCCTGCATTTGAGGGTGCCAAATGTTAGGCACCTCCAAGTGATTGTATTGACTTACCTGAAACCCCGGGCCGGTGCTCCTATCAGCAGAAAACTGCACCGGCCTGGGGTTATACCAGTGAGCACCACGGAGCGATCCTCTTCCGGCTTTTTCTTGCTTCAAATTTCCCAGGCAAATGCATGCGTAGTTGAACAAAATAGCTGACTTTTTAGATAAAGTTCAACTTTTCTTTCTACTTCCACGTGAAGAAAACGGAAGAAGGAAGAGAAGCGTTCCGGGGAGCTCGCTGGAATAACCCCGGGTAGGGTTGCCACCTGGCCAGTATTTTACCGGCCTGGCCTGTAAAAATTATGGTTGATCCCAATGTTATCAACAGGGAAAAAAGATAAATAAAAAAGAAGGCCGGTATTTTTTTTCTGGAAAAGTTGGCAACCCTCACCCGGGGTCGGTGCAGTTTTCCACTGATAGGAGCACTGGCCTAGGGGTTCCAGGTACTATCATTTGGCACCCCCAAGCAGGCCCGGACTGGTAATCTGTGGGTTCTGGCAAATTCCAGGGGGGCTGCTATAAGGTGCCATAGATAGTCAGATTTTGTGGGCTGGTGTGGGCTGATTGGGCCTCTGTGCTTATTTTAATTCTCAGTCCTGACCTGCCCCAAGTGCAGGATGACTTTCCTTCTCCTTTAAAGGGGTTGTTCACCTTCCAAACACTTTTTTTCAATTCAGTTGTTTTCAGATTGTACCCTAGAAATAAAGATTTTTTCAATTATTTTCCATTATTTATTTTTTTACTGTTTTTCTTAAAATCTCAAAAGTTAAAAGTTGAATGTTGGTGTCTCTGGTGTTAGAGTCTGACAGCTCAGTAATTCAGGTGCAGACTCTGAACTGTTACAATTTTGCAACATTTAGTTGATACATTTCTCAGCAGCATCTCTGGAGTATTAGTAACTATTGTATCAAGTCTAACAGGTGCCTGTAATGAAACCCATAGATTCTGCTCAGCAGGGACAAAGATAAAAAATGGATCAACTAAGGTAAATGTATCCATTTAAAAGAGTTTACAGGGTCGGCAACTCCCCTCCCAGAGCTGCTTGAAACGGTGAAAAACGACACTTTGCACTTTAATATTAGAAAGAATGGTCACACATAAAAAATAGAAAGTCATTGGAAAAAGTCGTTATTTCTGGTGATCTATCTGAAAACAACTAGTTGTTTGAAGGTGAACCACCCCTTTAAATAGTAAAATCTTAAAGGAATTGTTCAGTGTAAAAATAAAAACTGGGTAAATACATTGGCTGTGAAAAATAAAAAATGTTTCTAATATAGTTAGGCAAAAATGTAATGTATAAAGGCTGGAATGATTTGATGTATAACAAGTCAGTCAGAACACTACTTCCTGCTTTTCAGCTCTCTTGGTTTACACTGACTGGTTACCCTGGTTACCAGGCAGTAACCAATCAGAGACTTGAGGGGGGGCACATGGGTCATAACTGTTGTGTTTGAATCTGAGCTGAATGCTGAGGATCAATTGCAAACTCACTGAATAGATATGTACCATGTGGCTCCCCTTCAAGTCACTGACTAGCTCAGAGTTATAGAGCTGAAAAGCAGGAAGTTACACATCCAGTCACTCCAGCCTTTATACATTACATTTTTGGCTAACTGACTATATTAGAAACGTATTTTTATTTTGCACAGCCTATCTATTTACCCAGTTTTTATCTTCACACTGAACTGTTCCTTTAAATGGCAGGTAATCAAGGGCAATGTCTTAACTTTTGAAGAATAGTGTTGTCAGGATAAAGTATGTTTACATTCACCAGAATTCATTGTGCAGTATTGTATAAAGTACTGTAGTATGAGGGGGTGTGGGGTAGAAAGTTTATTTCTTGATACTCACGTGACTGTACTTCCTTTCTGGCCAACAACGGCAGAGATTCTAGAAATACATGAGGAATCAGCCACTGCCCCACAAGACCAATGAATATCATTTATTCTGCGATTGATGAGCAAGATTAGCTGAGGCAAAGTGAGCGGAAGCATTCAGCATGTAAAACATATAAACATGTGAAAGGTGAACTGCAACTATGACAACAAATAAATATACTTTTACTTGTAGAAAAATCTGTTCAAATTTCTGACCCTTTCCCACACAAATTTGTGATACATTGCTATGTCTTATATCACAAATCTACAGGTGCTCTCCAAAGCCAAAACTGCTGCGATGATCTTAGATATCCCTTCTCCCTATTAACATCCCCACTTCTATTGGACTTAAAGGAATTGCTCGGTGTAAAAATAAAAACTAGGTTAACTGGCTGTGCAAAATCAAAAACATTTCTAATATAGTTAGTTAGGCAAAAATGTAATGTATAAAGGCTGGAGTGACTGGATTTGTAACATAATAGCCAGAACACTACTTTCTGTTTTGAAGCTCTCTTGCTTTCCACTGATTGGTTACCAGGCAGAAGCCAATCGGTAACTTGAGGAGGGGCCACATGGCTCATACCTGTTGCTTTTGAATCTGAGCTGCATCCTAAGGATGAATTGCAAACTCACTGAACAGTTATGTCCCATGTGGTCCCCCTTCAAGTTGCTGACTAAAGATGGCAATACATGGGCAGATTAAAGCTGCCGATATCGGTCATTTAGCAGGCCCGGATTTGTGGAAAGGCCACCTAGGCCCTGGCCTAGGGCAGCAGGATTTTAGGGGAGCGGCATGCTGCCCAACCACGCCCACATTGGTTCAAAAACACTAGGGATGCACTAATGCACAAATTTCATGTGCGCCAATCCCCATTGCTCCTGTCGCTCTGGAGGGGACAGGGGCGACGAACGGCAGTGGGCCTAGGGGCGACCACTATGTAAATCCGGCCCTGTCCTTTAGACTGATTCGTCAGCTTATCTGCTAGTGTATTGGGGCTTCCGATGGGTCTACCCAATATCAGGCCATTCACTTAGTTGTAATGTGATCATTCGGCCCTAGGGCAGAACGATTAGCATACCTCCCAACTGTCCCGTTTTAAGAGGGACAAGTCCCTCTTTTGACAGCTCAACCTGCAGTCCCTCATTTGTACTGGAAAGTCCTGTTTTTCTCTGCACTGAACAGCCAGAAAAAGAAACAAAGTTGTTAACTTAACTGGCTTTTGGCAGAGAGCCCAGAACAGCCACCAGGTGCACTTGGAAACTTTCATAACAATTTCAGATAAGCAAATATTGTAACAATATAAGATAACAGGTCCCTTGGGAAAAGTTAGACTCACAGCTTAAAGGGCAATTCACCTTCATTAGCAAAACTGTAATAACTGAAAAAATTCACAGAAATGTGTTCAAACTTTCATAACCTGCCACATTTTGTAAAATGAACATGGTAATTAGGGGGTGTGGCCACAAAAATGGGCATGGTCAAAAAATTGCCACGCTACGCATGCCAACTTCTTTGTCCCTCTTTTTTTGTTTCCAAAATGTTGGAAGGCATAGATTAACCTGATATCACCCTGCCATTGGTGGGCATAACAGGGAGAGATACTCCTTAGAGAGAGCAACCTTACCAAACGAGCGGATCTTATTGTGTTAGACCACCTGAGCTGCAAATCAGGAAGTTCTGTTCTGTTGTGTTAGACATCAGCTCACTCCAGCCTTTAAAGATGACATTTTTGGCTAACTAATTACATTTTTTATTTTGCAAAGCCTGTCTAATTACCCCGTTTTTATTTTTACACTGAACTGTTCCTTTAAGCAGAGCAGCTCCCTCCCTACCAGTACAATTCATTGTCACACAACCTCATCCATTTCCCTACCCTGCACAGTTTCAAATGTTCGCTCAGTAGAATTATATATATTCTGACACAAAACTTACCCAACATATATCCCAATAAATGGCCTATCAAAAAATCTTATCAGATATACATCAGTAGATATTGTCCTTTTACATTGACCTTGAACGCCATTTTGTGATTTTCTGTGTGTCACTCACTGATCACCTGACAGAAAAAACATACAGGTTCTTACTATAACAGGAAGAGGAGTTAAAGACACCGGTCTTCATGGGCTGATATAACCTAACATGTATATGTGTCCTTGCAACAAAAACACCTACATTTTGCCCCCTTTACACTGTACTCTGCTGTTGCAGAATGGTAGCAGGCCGTTTTGCTCTGTTTCAGAGCACAACCCCCTACCTGTCCTTTATGTGTCATTCAAGTTAAAGGAGAAGTAAACCCTAAAATTAATATTCCATATTTTCTGTATTGCACTTATTGCACCAGTCTAAAGCTTGAGCTTCTCAATAGCAGCAATGATCCAGGTCTTCAAACTTGTCACAGGGAGTCACTATCTTGGAAAGTGTCTGCAATACTTACATGCTCAGTGGGCTCATTGGGATACCCGTTGTCCAGAAAGCTCCAAATTACAGTAATGCCATCTCTCATAAAGTGCATTTTAATAAGAAATTACATTTCTAAAATTTCTCTGTAATAAGACAGTACCTTGTACTTCATCCCACTTAAGGTTTATTCATTAATAGGACGCAAACTGATACTATTGGATTTTATTAATGTTTAAATTATTTTTTAGCAGCCAAAGTATGGAGACCCAATTACAGAAAGACCCCCTTGTCCAAGTCCCAATCATTTTGGTTAACAGGTTCCATAACGGTTCTAAATTTAGCCATCATCATTTACAACCCCTCCTCCCCCTTCACCAGAGTTTACAGAACTAATGATACTGAATCATCATCCTTCATGAGTTCTACCTGAAGACATGGTCTCTGTTGCACAAGTGTCCCACACCAGGCCAAAAGGACAGCATGAGCGGGTGGGTCCACCTTCGCTGAAGCTAGTGTGAGCCCCACCATCCCCGCCCCACAAGGGGGTTTAGGGACGTTTGGACTCCCCTTCGCCTTGCGGCTAGGGGGAGTCCCGTCTACCCTGGGTTCTGCCGAAGCTTCCCAGAGCATAAGTCTTGGCCTGGTGTCAATCCCAGAGGACTTTGACACCCATCGAGTGAAGCAAGATTAAAGGAAATCTATACCCCCAAAATAATTACTTAAGCAACAGATAGTTTATATCATATTAAAGTGGACCTGTCACCCAGACACATAAATCTGTATAATAAAAGTCCTTTTCAAATTAAACATGAAATCCAATTTATATTTTTTAATAAAGCATTCATACCTGTTGTAAGCTCATTTAAAAATCTCAGCTGTCAATCAAATATTGTCTGCCCCTCCTCTATGCCCTGGGCATAGAGGCAGGGCAGACAATTACTTTCACTTTCCATTCAGCACTTCCTGGAAATCGCTGATCTCCCCACATTCACCCGTTCTCTTTACCATTTAATTGTGTAGCCAGGGCATGGGGATGGACATCAGGTCCCCCATTCTGGTGCACAAACAAGATTCTGAGATGATGCAAGGCTTGTCTTAATAACAGTGTCCACAAAATGGCTCTTGCCTGCTTGCTATAATTATGAATTCCCAGACTGAAGGAAACAAGATTCAAATAATTTTTATAGTGTAATTAAAGTTCATTTTGCTTGACTAACGTGATAAAGTAGGATTTTGAATAATTTTTTTGGGTTAAGTGGCATATTAAAGAATGTTACCAAACTGGAATATATATTTAAGTAAATATTGCCCTTTTACGTCTCTTGCCTTGAAACCCCATTTTTTGCTGGTCTGTGTGCTGCCTCAGAGATCACCTGACCAGAAATACTGCAACTGCAACTGGAACAGGAAGGAGTGTGGAAGCAAAAGACAGAACTCTGTCTGTTAATTGGCTCATGTGACCTAACATGTATCATAGTAACATAGTAAGTAAAGTTGAAAAAAGACACATGTCCATCGAGTTCAACCTTTTTTTTTTCTTTTTTTTCTTTTTTTTTTTTTTTTATTAACTACCTATCTGCCAGTTGATCCAGAGGAAGGCAAAAAACCCATCTGAAGCCTCTCCAATTTGCCTTAGAGGGGGAAAAATTCCTTCCTGACTCCAAAATGGCAATCGGACTAGTCCCTGGATCAACTTGGACTATGAGCTATTTCCTATAACCCTGTATTCCCTTACTTGCTAAAAAGCCATCCAACCCCTTCTTAAAGCTATCTAATGTATCAGCCTGTACAACTGATTCAGGGAGAGAATTCCACATCTTCACAGCTCTCACTGTAAAAAACCCCTTCCGAATATTTAGGCGGAACCTCTTTTCTTCTAATCGGAATGGGTGACCTCGTGTCAGCTGGAAAGACCTACTGGTAAATAAAGCATTAGAGAGATTGTTATATGATCCCCTTATATATTTATACATAGTCATCATATCACCCCTTAAGCGCCTCTTCTCCAGTGTGAACATCCCCAATTTGGCCAGTCTTTCCTTATAGCTAAGATTTTCAATACCTTTTACCAGCTTCGTTGCCCTTCTCTGTACCCTCTCTAATACAATAATGTCCTGTTTGAGTGATGGAGACCAAAACTGTACGGCATATTCTAGATGGGGCCTTACAAGTGCTCTATACAGTGGAAGAATGACCCCCACCTCCCTTGACTCTATGCCCCTTTTAATACAGCTCAAGACCTTATTTGCCCTTGATGCTGCTGACTGGCATTGCTTGCTACAGCCAAGTTTATCATCTACAAGGACTCCAAGGTCCTTTTCCATAATGGATTTGCCTAGTGCAGTCCCATTAAGGGTATAAGTGGCTTGGATATTTTTACATCCCAGGTGCATGACTTTACATTTATCAACATTGAATCTCATTTGCCACTTAGCTGCCCAGATTGCCAGTTTGTCAAGATCATGTTGCAAGGATGTCACATCCTGGATGGTATTAATTGGGCTGGATAATTTTGTGTCATCTGCAAACACTGATACATTACTTACAACACCCTCCCCTAAGTCATTAATGAACAAGTTAAATAAAAGTGGACCCAATACTGAGCCCTGGGGGACCCCACTAAGAACCTTACTCCAAGTAGAGAATGTCCCATTAACAACCACCCTCTGTACCCGATCCTGTAGCCAGTTTCCTATCCACTTGCAAACGACTTCATAAGGGCTATTCCACACCGGGAGATAGCGACGCGTTTGCGGTCGCGGCGACAAAGCGCCGCGACAGTCGCCGCGACCGGTGCAGGCGACAGTTTTGTATGGGCGCCTATGTAAAAACGCCTGTGCTAACCACACGAGGCGATGCGCTTTTCAACAGTCGCCTGAAAATGCCTCGCCAGGCTTTTTCAGGCGACTGTTGAAAAGCGCATCGCCTCGTGTGGTTAGCACAGGCGTTTTTACATAGGCGCCCATACAAAACTGTCGCCTGCACCGGTCGCGGCGACTGTCGCGGCGCTTTGTCGCCGCGACCGCAAACGCGTCGCTATCTCCCCGTGTGGACTAGCCCTTAAGCCCAACAGACCTTAGTTTAGAAAGCAGTCGTTTGTGGGGCACAGTATCAAACAGCTCATATGTATGGTTTGTTTGTTTGTGTGCACCGTGAATCATACAATCCCAGGGGGCGACCCTTATTTTTTAAAATGGCAATTTTCTATTTATGATTACCCAATGGCACATACTACTAGAAAAGTTTATTATTATGAAAATGGTTTGTTTACACAAAGCAGGGTTTTACATATGAGCTGTTTTATGCAATATCTTTTTAGAGACACCTACATTGTTTTGGGGGTATAGTTTTCCTTTAAGCAAGAAGTGCATGTGCATTTGCACTGACTGAAGCAAGTGCCACGTAACTCTGCAGTGTATATTGTTTTAGTGTTACAGAATCTAATCTCTTGCAGACCTTGAACAGTTCAGAGACTTGTAAGAATTCATCTTTTTGCATTCCCTCCTCCCCTTGTGTTTACACTGGGACACAGTAAATACATAACTAGTTTAAAGGGTGACTATAGCTTCATTATCAATGGTGCTGTATGTTTGCTAAGCTGCTGTAACCTCTGGCTAATGTATACTTCAAACTGGAAATATATCCAGCAAATGTCACACATTGTTGGTAAAATATGTATATTATGTATGATAAATATGCAGTTAACCGGTGCTTCAATTACTTTGAACTGGTTCAGTGGGAATAGTCTTTTTTGCACTAGTAACTTGATGATTTCTCAAAACAAAAACATATTATCTCTATCATTATCTTTACAATGCATGCAAAAAAGGTGGCTGATAAGTGTGTGTTCCCTGGACACATGCTTTACCACTTCTTAATTGTCTGTAAGTGCATACACTTGCACACAAAAGTGTTTTTAGTTTTGAGAACAAAATAACTGCCTTTTGCACAAATACTGCATGTAGAGAGACATGATGTCTGGTGATTTTAATAGAGTGATCTCTAATGCTGGCCTCCTGACTACTTACTACTGGGCTGGACCCTGCTGACTGCCACCCCCTGCTGGGCCCCTATGTACACCATTGCTACCCCTTTGCTGGGCCCCAACTAATTCTCATTTATCTCTGTGGAGCCCATTGAAAACAAAGGGCGATATTGTTTTCAGTTAAAGCAGCTATTTTGTTATTATCTTTGTTGAAAATGGTATCCCTCTAAAATGCATCAAAACTACATGTAACTGTCTGGTTTCAGTTGTACTTAAGGGCAATGTCACATGGGGAGATTTCTCAAATGCATTAAAAACTTTTCCAGAAAATGCCTTAAAAACTTTGTATTTATGTGACAATACTTGCTGAGATGTGGCTTAATTTTACATTTTACAGACAAGCATTTTTAGCTGCGCACCCCTGCGTTCCGGTTCATGCGTTCAGCAGCAGGGGAGCGCAGGAGTAGACACACTAAATACTTTTCAATGGGGCTGTACTGACACAGACGCATGTAAGCGCCGAACACAGGTTGGGACGCAGCATGTTGCATTTTTCTGTGTGAGTACAGCCCCATTGACAAGAATTCAGTGTGTCTACTCCTGCGCTCCCCTGAGGCTGAACACATGAAACCGGAACGCAGGGGAGCGCAGCTAAAAAACGTTCGTCTGTAAGAGCCCTTAAAAATGCAAAATTAAGTCACATCTCAGCAAGTATTGTCACATAGATACAGCGTTTTTAAGGCATTTTCGGGAAGATTTGTCACCCACAAAAAGTAAAAACGCTCGTCTGTAAGAGCCCTAATGTGGGCGGCAAAATCTCCCTGTGTGTCACCCTACAGCTGGGGCCACAACATATGCATCTTGGCCTGCGAAGAAAAACGAACTGAGAATCTGCTCCACCGCTGCTGCTTTACCTGCACCTGGAAACATTACCTTTGCTCGAGTGCAATTACCTCTGCTCGCTGAAATCCACCGCAAAATGTAAAACCTACTGACAGTTCCTGAGACACACACTCAGATAATGTCTGTAGTGTATAAGGTGGCCATAGACTGATCAGACAGATATTAACCTATTGGACAATTTTTTAAAATCCGGTCAGACAAGCACATCAGCATGTTAATGTAGTTCTTGTCCAAAGGGTTGTAACACCATGATTTGGCCCAACACATAGGTGCCAAATCCAAGATTTGCCTGTTTGAGAACCTTCTGACTGTGTATAACTACTTTTACAGCCAGTTGTTATTCTTCTACAATCTACATGCTTTAAAAGTCTCCAGTGGTTTCAGCAATCTCTTTATTAATGCAGAAATTATACCAGATCCCTTTCCCATGCTCAAAAGAACAAGGGCTTTCAACCAGGGTTTTTAATTTATTTTTGAAATAATAACAGGCCTGAGGCTGTATATAAGTTGATGTTTTGTGGAAAGGGCTTTCATTTGTTATTTGGTACGGGAAGGCCAAACTGTTACATTGTTACCCCCCTCACCGCCCTGTTAATTAAGGATAAGTAGTGATAGGTTATTGAGTAGTTAGTTTGTTCTAGCAAACAAAAAAGGGGCTGATTATTAGTTAGTACGCCTTTTACCTAGTATGCACCCTTAGGAGACTCCCTGCCAGGTCTTCTCTCTGGCCAAAGCAGAGGAGACAGGCAACAACAAATGAACCCTGAAAGTAAATGGGGGAGGGAGCTGTGAACTAAATATTTAACTGAATAGAGATGCTGGGCATGGTAAGCGCCTTTTATTGGGGCTTTTGTTTGCATTTATTGTGTCAATTGTTTGTATCACGGCAGGAAGCCTTTACAAAACTGGTCAACAGCTAACTAGATACATATAATAAGCCTGGTATATATACACAGATAAGCCTGGTCCATGACTAAGATAAGCAATACTTTGCATTTTTTTGCAGAACTACAAGTCCCAGCATCCCCTGCTCTGCTGAATGGGCTCTAGGGGATGCTGGAACTTGGGACAAGGAGCTGCAGTAACAGCAATAGCTCACAAGGTATACTTCACTATTAGTAACTGTCTGTGGTATTCATAACATTCTGTGATCCCATCATAATTAATTTCTAAGCTACCATGAGTTATTCCCATGCTTACCACTTGAGAATGCACCTCATAAACTTACCAATGGGACATGTATTATAGAGAACAGTACCTTTTTTCTCTAATAGGAAAAAGTCAGTACACAAAAAAGTTCATTACCAGTTAAATATGAAATAATGCCTTTAAATTAGCATTGCAGCAAAAGCTTTCTCCTTAACATAATAAAGCTGATTGTGTTAATTTCAGGGACAATGTGATGGAAACTGGCACCATGTTAAGGAAGACAGAGGCTCCTTGGAGCAAGATATAGGATGTCCTGTTCCTGTGTTGAGTTTTTCTCCATTGCCGTTTAAGTCAGCAATTCTAGCGGGGCGTCCTATACACTTCCATTGCCTAAGTTGCTGACAAAATGATAGCTGATTTCTCAAGCAGGCCAATGCCACCTGCCTATTACTTTGGGATTAAACATGACAATGTACTGCTCTGCTACATTGGTTCAAGGGGATTGTGGGAGTTGTAGTTCTGCAAACAGATGCAAACAAATGTCAGTCAAGGGCCAAGCTTATATAGATGTATGGCATTTACCTGTTTTTTTCATGGATGTACATTGAATGCATATATAAAGAGATTGGCCATTCCCTTCCTTACAGCAAGAATTTGTACATTTTAGGTATAACTGTGTTCCAGATCCATGCAGCCCAAAGATTGACCCATATAATATCTGAATGACTGGACACAGAGTCCACAAAGTATCTGACTGGCCAAAAGGCAAAGTGGAAGCAAACTGTCCAAAGTATATACATACGTGGCCATCTTTGCATTATTTCTTTCAGGCTGCCTCCTCCTTAATGATTGGAACAGCAGAAATTAAAGAGTATATGCTGCTGCTCCACAAACTTCAATATGCAAGATCCTACTGGCTTAGTGTTGGACTGGGGTGTCTGGGGCCCCCTTTTCCTACTTACTGGCACCACTGCGGTTAACTGCCCTCAATCCATTTTATACAGTGACCATGACCATGTCTGCTATTATCAGCACCACCAACAGACAGGACTGTGCTTAAAGGGGTTGTTCACCTTTGAGTTAACTTTTAGTATGATGTAGAGCAGGGATCCCCAACCTTTTTTACTGTGAGCCACATTCAAATGTAAGAACGGTTGGGGAGCAACATAAGCATGAAAATAGTTCCTGAGTATGCCAATAAAGGGCTGTGATTAGCTGTTTGGTAGCCCCTATGTGGACTGACAGCCTACGTAAAGCATATTTGGCAATATAACAGTTTTTTTATGCAACCAAAAGTTTCTTCCAAGCCAGGAATTAAAAAATAAGCAACTTTGAGGCCACTGGGAGCAACATCCAAGCAACATGTTGCTCACGAGCTACTGGTAGGGGATCACTGATGTAGAGAGTGATATTCTGAGACAATTTGGTTTTCATTTTTTATTATTTGTGGTTTTTGAGTTATTTAGCTGTTTATTCAGCAGTTCTCCAGTTTTCAGTTTCGGCAATCTGGTTGCTAGGGTCCAAATTACCCTAGCAACCGTGCACTGGAATAAGAGACTGGAATATGAATAGAAGAGGGACTGAAAAGAAAGGAGTAATACAAGGTAGCAATAACAAGGCATTTGTAGCTTTACAGAGCATTTGTTTTTAGATGGGGTCAGAAGAAGACGGTAAATAACTCAAAAACTATAAAAAATAAATGATCAATTAAAAGGTTGCTTAGAATTGGCGATTCTATAACATACTAAAATGTAACTAAAAGGTGAACCACCCCTTTAATGGTAGCAGGGCCCTCCCTGCTGATCTTGAAATACAAGTCCGGGCTGTGAATGGACACAGACAGCTATAGACCAGTAACAACTGGAACAGACAGGTTGGTCATTCCCATTCTGCATATTACTTCTGCTCTTGGGGCCCCATACAGACAGGGCCCCGTGGCAGTCACTCCTTCTTGCACAAAAGACAATGGCCAGTAGGAGGTTCTGAATCTTAAATATTAATAGCAAATGGAAGGTTGCAGACTAATCATTTGAAGACACAGAGATACTGGTTGTGTCTGCTGCCTACATATCACCCCCATGTGTCTGGACCTGCTTAGTAAAAGTATATTGGAATAGCTCAACAGCCAGGTCCTAACTAGGCTACTGGACTCTCAAGCAGCTGCAGTATCAGGTTCTTGTATCTGGATGCTTCTGGCTGGGGCTGTGTTTCTAAGTATAGAGAGAGACTGTAAGCTATATTGACTAGAATCTCTTCTCTTTAAATGTACCCTATTGCCAAATACTATACAGGTATGGGATCCGTTATTCAGAAACCCGTTATCCACAAAGCTCCAAATTACGGAAAGGCCATTTTATTAAAATAATCCACATTTTTAAAAATGATTTCCCTTTTCTCTGTAATAATAAAACAGTAGCATGTACTTGATCCCAACTAAGATATAATTCATACTTAGTGGAAGCAAAACCAGCCTATTGGGTTTATTTTGTGTTTAAATTATTTTCTAGTAGAATTAAGGTAAGAAGACCCAAATTACAGAAAGATCCATTATGCAGGAAAAACCCCCTGGTCCCGAGCAGTCTGGATAACAGGTCCCATACCTGTATATGGTAAAGAACGTAAAGGATTGTACATGCCGTCAAATGCCTTTTATTAGCGAACCACGTGAGCTTAATTGAAATCTATTGTATGTGAATAGAAGTGCTTGTTCATCAGCTTTGCTAACGAGCCTCCTGCTTCACACTCATGGGGGGGGAAATACTGCCTAGGTACAGTGGGGGAGTGAGACTGAGGGAAACCTACTTTATATATACTATTGCTACTGTATATATTTCTAGTCCAAAAGTAGCTTTCTGAGGAAAATATCTTAATATAATCTCCCTTGCATACTGATAAACATTCACTGTGGAAAGTTTATATTATATTATTATAAAATGTACATACATGTATCAAAACCAAGCAGCAAGAAGATATTTCCACGCATGCAGTCACTATGTAATACTGTGTATCAGCTTACAGTCCAACCTTGCCCTTACCCTGATCCACATAGAAGCTGTGGGCAGTAAAATAAGTGTCAGGTAACGCGCTTGTTGCTATAGAATGCAGCAGGCTGCTCTCTCAGAGTGTCACTCGCTAGCTGCCACAAAAGGTGGTGGGGGTGCTGAAGTCTATTGCTGGACCATATGAAGAACGAGGTGCTGCCGTGCATTCCTTTGTTGGGTTATTGGGCATCTACCGTGATCTTTGGGGATGGAGCAAACCTTACTGTGACAGCAACATCAGAGAGGCACGCCTACCAACATGACCCCTTCCCATGCCCTCCAGCCAAAATCTGAGCTTGTCCAATAGAGTAGCTACCTCCCTGCCAAAGCTAGCTACATTGGGTAGGAAGGGATACATAAAGTAATTGACAAGGTCATCGCTTAAATGAAAATGACAAATATATAGAATGTAAAATCCACTCAATAAACATTAAGGTGTAACTACATATCTTCTTCTAGCACAGGACATCCTTTGTATATTCATAAGACTTACCTCCATTAAAGGGCATCTGAAAATCCTTCCCACACTATACACTGCAATATATTTTTCACCACTAGGGTTGCAGATCTTCTGCTCATGAAAAAAGCCTGTGACAAGGCAATATGGCAGGCCTCACTCCTAACCAAATGCACTTAAATGTCATGCACTCTGTAAGCTTTTCTGCTTTGCAAGAAGGAATAGAACTCCTATTTGAATATATCTTCAGTTTAACTCTGTATATACTAAGAAATTCACCCCTGTCCCCAAGCTAGGTTCCACGTCCACACTGCAACTTAATCGATATGGCGGACAAGGCTAACAAGAAAACTACAAAGATATTAGTTTAAGGGTTGGGCAAAAGAGCAGAAATTTGCTCTAGGCCCTCAGCCTCTCTTTAGTAAAATATGTACATAAAGGATTATTGTTAGATTTTTCCTGAAAAAACATGAGAGATTTCCAACCAGCAGCCCTCCAGCTGCTGTTAACCTGCAACTCTAAGCATTTTGGATGTTGTAGTTCAACAACATTCAGTTGCACATTGCCCCTCCCCTAATAAATATAGCAATCCCCTCCGGGTTACCACTCTCACAGTAAACATTAATATTTCAGCTTTGTTCTTTGTGAAAAGCCAAGACACCAAAAGGTTAATATTATAATATACAAATTTATTTACAGAAATCTGTGGAAAAAGGACCGTAACAAACCCAGAAAACATGACAATAAAAAAAAGATTCGCTTTTGGCACCCCCCCAACCCCAGAGTAGTTTTTATACATTTTCTTTAAAAAAATCCACATTTTACAGTTAGGTTTAGAAAGCAAGGCAATAGACTTAGACAAAGAAAGAAAAAGAGTTTATATACAGAAAAAAAATTTCAGATACCACCCCCCTCCAAAATGGACTCCAACACCCCTATAAACATATTATGTCTTTCTGCTACTAGTGATAATGTTTAAATCAAGGATGGAAATGTGCCAGTGCTCTAGATGTCATAGATCTATACACTCCCAGCAACCCCAACAGCTGTTGGCTGTGAGATGCTGAGAGTTATAGATCTAGAACACCAAGAAGGCAACTGACTGCTTAACATATACTGAAGGCTTCTGAAAATAAGATATGTTAAGGTTCCTTTTGTCTGCCATGACAAAGGTACTTTGGTCTGCATTTTTTCCTCAGTCACCCTCCCTCTTTAAGAGAAAACACATCTTACATTTAGTCTGGTGCAAGGATCAACAACCTGAGGCTTGTCGGCTATTGCTGAACTACAACTGTAACAATCCTCCAAAAAAAGTGGGGGAAGTTGTAGTTGCAATTCAACTACAATAGAAGAATCCAGGTTTAGTAGCTGCGCTATTGTTCGCTACAAAATATGTAGCGGCTGTTTGACTTTCAGATACTGAGATTACATAACACTTTGCAGTTGGCCCTCTAGGTCAGTGATAAGGTCAAGAAAAATACAGTCAAGCAATCCTACTGCAGAATTCCTGAAAATCCTTTTCCATAAAGTTCTCACTCTCAATGACATCATCCTCGGATGGATAATATTGCTCGCTGCACTCCCCCCGCAGCTCCAGCAGGGGCCCCACTCCGCGGAAAGGGGAATGGGTGGGAGGAGTCAGCTTGCCACACCTCCGCGGAGCTCTGGTCTCCCCATCTTCTTGGAAAGGGTTCCAGCAGGAATTGGATGTGGAGGAAGAAGGAGAACAAAAGATCCCGATAACACCGGATTCTGGGTGCTCCAAAAGAGCCCCGTGGGCATTTTCCAACACGCCCATGTAGGAGTCCATGTCTAAAGGGTCCATTTCACTGTCTGATCCTCCACTGCACTCTGTGCCAACAGAGTCAGAGCGGAGCTTAAGCATCTGGTACTTCTCACTCATCAGGAACTGGTTGGTGTTGCGGGGAGCCCTCATCCCAGGGGCCCTGTTGCCCATCATATTCACTGGTCTCAGACTACGAGCTCTGGGGCGGGTGTAGGGTGGGTGCCCGTGCTTCCATCTGTGGCCCCTGCCAGCCCCCCTTCTCTGCCAGCGGGTTCTGCAACTCGACTTTCCTTCCTGTTCCCAGTCAAGCACTGGTGGCCCCCAAGGACACAGCACCCCCCTGCCACACATCATGAGCCCCCCTCTCCGTAACATGGGCTGGCTCAGGCTATCATTCTCCCCCTCACAATGGGGGACTGCTCCAGGTGACTGGGGGGGGGAGAAGCCTGCTTAGTGATATATATATCGATGTGATAATATATACACACACTGCTAGGTACTGTAGTGACTCTTCCCCTGTTGCACTCTGCTCTACCTTTTCACGATCCTCACCGACTTTTTCTTTACCAAGGCCCCTGGGCAGTTCATACCCCGGGGGGCCAGACTGGGGGACAGCAAGGACAGGTAGGTCGCCTTGTGGGGTTGAATCTTCCTGGCTGCTGGGATCAGATAAAGTGTAAGAGCTGTAGTAATATGCTGTGGGAGGTGTGTCAGGCAGCTTAGTGTCAGTGCACAGAACCTGATATGCGCCTCAAAGCTGCACACTGCTTGCGCTCCTCCTTTAAAGTGCCTCCCCTCTGTTAAACCCTCTTTATATATACACATTGGAACAGACCAAGTGCCTCGACTGGATGGGGGTGTGCATTCAATTTCCCAATTCAAATATTGGCGCATTACTGCCACGGTTGTACTTTAAAATAATCCTTTGTGATGAGAAAACATGTTAAAATTACTTTGCTGCATCAGAACGTGTATCCGACTGGTAAACCTTTTTGTTGAAGCCATTTGAAGGGCTCCGGCTTCCCCTTTCGCATCGGCAATCGAGATGACTTGTTGTGATTCTCTTTTCGGAAGCGCTGTATTCTCAGCCTGAGAAGCGACAATTGTGGAGCGGAATGCGTATAGTGTTTCATTCAGTTACGGAAACGGAGCAACCGCGTTCAATAACCAGCGCCAGACTGCTCCCATTATTTGCACTTGGAAACTTCGTTTCCTTTCCAGGATCCTAGGAAGGAGAGATCTGTTTTGGGGCTGCAAATATTGTGGTGTTTTCACTGTGTTTTGTGAAGCAGAAGGAAAGAATTCTGCAGCCATATGGCTATCTGTCTGTTTGGTTTCCCTCGGCCACTTTGTGATTAGTCAACAAATTGTCTACCCTCCCTCCCCCACGGGTGTGTGAGGCAGAACAGTCGGCAGAAAAGCTGATGAACAAGCACTTGTAAATATATACATTTCAGTTGACACCCACTTGATCTACTAATAAAATATATTACCTACACACAAAGCCTTACATTCTCTACTGTTTAATTCGTTTGGCGAAGGGGAACATTTAACTGGCCAGAAGAGCTTACAATCACTCTGCACCTCCCCAGCCCGTTGACAATGGTATCATACCCTGCGGCCTAACAGATGAGAAATCGTAATATTGATTTACTAAACAGTCATCTACTGCCCCAGAATGTTCTGTGTGTACCAGGTACTGGCCAGATACAAACAAATACAAGTTTCGGTGAATATTCAAATCCCACAAACTTGTTTGTCATTAATGTTCAACTACCAAAACCTCCGACTGACTATTTGCAGTTGTGCGGCAAAGTGTGCGTGCTCTGGGCCCAATCCTCAATGTTGCACAATTGGCTTGTGGGAGGTGTCGGTGTCTGGGTGTGTATAACAAGTAGCAATCGAAGAAGCGTCAAAGTGAAGTGCAGGCCGACCTGTTGCTTCCATCTGTCGTTCTACAATTATGTGCATTCACTCACAGCCAAAATCTCGAGGGGATATTGGAACTTGGGCTTAAAGGAATGGTTCACTGTTAACTTTTATTATATTATGCAATGGCCATTTCTAAGTAACTTTTCAACTGGCCCTCATTTTTCCTTTTTTATAGTTTTTTAATTATTTGCCTTCTTCTGACTCTTTACAGCTTTGAAATGGTGGTCGCTGACACCATGTAAAAGACAAATGCTCTGTAAGGCTACACATTTATTACATTTATTATTATTGTTACTTTTTATTACTCATATTTCTATTCAGTCCCTCTTCTATTCATATTCCAGTCTCTTATTCAAATCAATATATGGTTGCTAGGGAAATTGGAACTCTAACAACCAGATTGCTAAAAATTGCAGACTAGAGAGCTGGTGAATCAACAGCTAAATAACTCAATAACCATAAACAATAAAAAACGAAATGCAATTTGTCTCAGAATATCACTGTCTACAGCATAGTAAAAAATAACTGAAAGGTGAACAACTGGAGGGCTGTATGTCAGACATGCCTGCTTAATAATGGGCCACCGCCACCACTAAGGACTGTCTTGTTTGTTGATGGTGCTGAAAGTTGTAGTACAACAGCAGTTGGATTTCCAACATTTGGATACCCCTAGACATATTAACTCCAGGACTTTTCAGGAGTCTGCCAGTCTCCCACAATAGCAGACTAGTTCCCTGCTTCCCATAACTGCACCTGAATTAATTTGAACTCCACAGTAGAAAAGGTTATAAATACTTGTGCACCACTTAGTAAGCTAGCTAACGACCAGCATTGAGATACCAGTAGGCCCAGAATTGTGGGCAGACCACAAAGGCCTGGGCCTAGGGCAGCATAAATTGGGTTGCAGCAAGCCACCCGATGGCTGCATCACTACTCAGGACTAGATGTGAGATTTTGACAGAAGTTTGACTCTCCCACCCAGTCCCTAGTGGAAGAAATCTCAATGGACCAACCCCTCCCTATATTTCATCTCTAATCTCCAAATACACTCCTTCACGAAACCTACGCTCTGCTTCTGATCTTCGCCTCACTTCTCCTCTGGTCACTTCTGCCCATTCTCGTCTACAAGACTTCTCTCGGGCTTCTGCTTTTCTCTGGAACTCTCTGCCACAAGCTGTCAGACTTTCTCCTTCCTTCCAAACTTTCAAGCGCTCCTTAAAGACCCATCTGTTTAAAGAGGCCTATTCGATGTACCTTAATTAATCATTGCTGTATCAAAAATGACAAAGTGTTTATACAATCCTAATGTCTCAATTGTACCTGTTAAATATTGGGTATTGGAAAAATGGTTATATTCCAGTATTGATTAAGTTTGAATATGTTTCATTTGTGCACTCATGACTTGTCATTCACACATCCTTCACACATTGGTTACCATATTCTATTTATTCCCTAAGTCAAATGGATTAGGTTACAGGAAATGTATGGAATGTCTTATGGGTAGGCTGGGGGAGGTGTATCTCACAGATTTTGAATAAATTCCTGAACAAAGAGAAGTTCGCTCTGACACTGGACACAGACACACACACAGACACACACTGACTCTCACATAATACAGACATATACAAAACTTTTATACAACATATTGATACATACATATTATTTTGGTAGGCTGTCAATAGAGCATTTGACTGGCTAGGTATCTGTTAATTTGTATGTATTTTCTGTAACACATTTTCTACACATTAAATATATTTAAATATCACCTTGGTGAGTTGTGTTTATCGACCATAGAACTTATACAAATTATTAATAAGACAATAGTTTCTAACAGATGGCGAGCCTAGTCAGATTATAGACCTGGACATTAGACATATACACATTCTGTCAGCTTCAAAGGGGGACAGGAGGGTGTAGCTGAACTAAAGCTTCCAGATGTCTATATGAGTAAAAGAACCTAGAAGTATTTTGTGTAAGTATTACAGGCATTGACATAATTGCGGACGCAGTGAGAAAGATTCTGCTTTCCGGTGAGTATGGATTTTCTTGATAATTTGGCTAATAAGAGCAAATTCAAGTTTGATATCCCTCATAGTGTTATGTCTGATGCAGAGATATGGTCAGATCTGTATACTCAATGTATGAATGCTAATGTGTTGGTAGAGAGAAAAGATATTTCATTTTCCAGATTGAAACATAAAATCCAGAATGTAATGCTATTAGTGAAAACGTTTAATACTTTAATGTGCTCAGAGAGGAAGGAAAATGATGTAGAAAAAATTACTGCTCCAGATAAGAGAGAAGTAGAATGTGACAGAGTTAGCAATGACTGTCTGGCTAAGGAAATTTCTAAGCATGAACTTAGACTGTCAGAAATAGAGTCAGTTTTGCAAAGGAATAATCAGGTTTCGGTTATTACAAAGGAACAGAGATCCATGTTTGTTCCGGATCTCAATAATTCAGAATTAGACTATGACAGGGCGAAACTGCAATTAAAAATTAATAAACAGTTATTTAAAATTGTGAAAGAGATTCCACATTTCAACCCCAAGTTAAATGTCCTCATGATTTCTGACTTATTTGAGTCTCATATAGAGAAATATGATTTAAGTGAGGAACAGAAGAACAAAGTTTTTAAACTTTGGGTGCCAATACAGATTTGCCATAGGTTATCAATACCAGTGACTGAGCCAGGGATTGATATAGATGGATGAAATTCTGTGAGACTATGGAAGAGACAATTGACAATGGAAGAGGAGCACCATCGTTCAAGGAGAAATGCAAGTTCCAGAAGTAAAGTTGTTTGTAATACGGACTGTGATTCAGGATGACTTAACTGAAGGATATCAATAATTTCATGAAAAATTATTTTCATTCTGAACTATAAGAACTTTTTACAAAGTGTCTCAATCTTTTTAAATTTGCTTTTGTTTGGTTCCATTACTGAAAGTCTGCAGTTTTCCAAGAGCCTGCCAACGACTGTGGTGTTTATTGCTTATTCAAGTCACACCTACGTTTCACACTGTATGGACTAAAATATGATTGTTCTGTATCAGGGTAACTGCAAAGTGACCAGGGGCCTTAAAAAATGGCATTGATAATACATGTACTGGTGCAATTCCCTGATTCTATACAGATGATTCATGATTGATCAACTATGGAAGTCAAGGCTTACATCTGCCAGACCCAACTGGACCAAAGGGTCGTAGGAAGCCTCTGCATAGGCAAAGGACACACACATCTGTCATCAATCACAGGAGGAATGTTTGCCATATATTGTGTTGCAAAAGAAATGAAATGACTGTAACTTTGTGAAAGTGACTCCCAGAACAGAGTACTTGGCTCTTAATTTTCCATTTTTGATGTTTATGGATACATTTTATTGCAAGATCGTGAAAGGTGTGATAAAGAATTCAATGTCAACTGCAACTAAACACAGTGCTATGAGTAAAGGCTGTAATGAAAGATTTTTAAATCCACATCAGGAGGACATGATTGAATAACTAGAAGATGGAACCAACTTTAGAATATAGATAGGATATTTTTAATTCTGGTGAACTATCACTACTTACCATCTCATTACATGATATTAAATCAATTATATTATGTTATTTGCATCAGACTTTGGAAATATGAAAACATTTCTGGATGTCTTTTGGGATGTAGTTTGAAGGACTATGGGATAATATGTTCTTGGCAAGTCAAATGTGCAAAGGGGGATTTGTTAAATATTGGGTATTGGAAAAATGGTTATATTCCAGTATTGATTAAGTTTGAATATGTTTCATTTGTGCACTCATGACTTGTCATTCACACATCCTTCACACATTGGTTACCATATTCTATTTATTCCCTAAGTCAAATGGATTAGGTTACAGGAAATGTATGGAATGTCTTATGGGTAGGCTGGGGGAGGTGTATCTCACAGATTTTGAATAAATTCCTGAACAAAGAGAAGTTCGCTCTGACACTGGACACAGACACACACACAGACACACACTGACTCTCACATAATACAGACATATACAAAACTTTTATACAACATATTGCACCTGCGGATGGTCCATGGGCTACTCTCCAAATAGATTACATTGGACCACTGCAATCTGGAAGGTATGGGTTAAAATATGCATTGGTGGTGGTGGACATATTTTCTAAATGGGTGGAGGTTATCCCTGTAAAAAGAGATGATGCATTGTCAACTGCAAAAGTTCTGTGGGAACATATTTTTTCCAGATGGGGGTTTCCTCAGATTTTAGAATCCGATAGAGGCACACATTTTACAGGACAAGTGATGCAAGCAACATGTGCAATCCTGGGAATTCAACAAAGGTTCCATGTCCCTTATCATCCACAATCAGCTGGAATTGTGGAGAGAATGAACAGAACCATAAAATCCAGGATTACAAAAATGTTGCTTGACAGGGGGAATACTTGGGTGGAAGCACTCCCAGCAGTGTTAATGAGTATTCGAGGCACAACCTCCTCAGCTACCCAATATACACCTTTTGAGTTAATGACGGGTAGGAAAATGTCTTTAACATTCCCAGGTGAACCAAAATTAACCACCCCACAGAAGGATGCAATTGCAAAATCCCATTGGTTACAATTATTGCAAAATAATCTTGATTCTGTTTTATCATATGCTGCATCTAAAATGCAAAAAACCACTCCTCCTGAATTTTCAAAATTTAAAAAAGGAGGTATGGTTATGATAAAGTCATTTAGGAAAACAGGACCATGGGAAGCCAATTGGGAAGGCCCATATAATGTATTGAACACAATGGGTCAAGCTATGATTCAGGTACAAAGACCACCTGATTCAAAGCAAAACAGACGCAGACAGCAAATGTTCTGGGTTCATGCAGATCAATGCAAACTTTATATGCCAACTCAGTGATACTGCATATTTATTTTTTCAGGATAAAGAATTCATTAAATGGAATTCCAAGGAAACAGGAAAATGAAAGAACACCAAAGATGGGACAACCATGAAAGATCTTGCATCAAATCCATAATAATGATGACTTTTCTGATGATGGGATACCTATTGCCTTATGGTCAAGCCATTATTCAACAACAAGAGGAATCTATGTACTTAACTCAGGATCAGTTATCAAACTTTAATCTAACAAATGACATAAAGGGTCAAATATGTATAGGAAGTCAAACTGGGATAATATTAACATGTTGCATCAAAATTACATTCGATTCAGGTGACAGTGTGTATATTAATGCATCTATAGGACCAAAAAAAGGATACAAGTGGTTAAAGGGTTTATATACACAAAATAATCATACAGAGTTTTCGGAATGTAATCTTGGTGATTCTATCAAATGGATTTTAATGGTTAAAGGGGAAAGCTCCTTACAAATAACCAGCAATCCTGAAATAGGTGAACCAGGTGAAACCAAAATGGGTACAGTTATACCATTGGATATATATTATGCCAGGGTATGGTACAAATATCTCTTACCAGAGAATTCAACCAAACATGACTCTGAGGAGAATCGTAAAAAGGAGTGGCAAATTAAAATAAGTAGGGAAAGATCTCTTCCAGTAAATATTGAAGTGATATTGATTGATACAGATGTTGTAATTCCTAAAGTCAAGGTATGGCCTAAAAATGTAAAAGTACAAGAAGGCCAAGATTTACAATTGACTTGTGGTACGGAAATAAGCTTACCTCTGGGTTCGATCATATCATGGTTCAAGGAAGATGATTTTCGAGGAAGTATGAATTATGGTTCTGAGATAATTTTACATAAAAGTCCCATTGGGAAGATACAATGGTATAACCAAACCCTTACCTATAAGATGGAAAATCTAAGAATAGAAGACCAGGGAGCTTATCAATGTTGCCTATCGTTATCTAATAATATAACATGTGAAAAGATTAGTGTTGTAGTATATCCACATCCTGTAAATGTAACCTGTGCAAATAATCCTATTGTTCCATCAAGTCCATTTCAAATTAACCATTTTCATTCTAAACCACTTTTAAAAGATGGCCAATATATTACTATAATTTGGCATTTTAATATTTCTCAGTGGAAAATCTCTACTAGATTCCCACAATGTAAGAAATATCTTTTAAATATGGAACAAGGAATGGAACATTGGTTTGGTAAATTAGACAATTCGAGATCAAAAAGAGATGTAATAGATAAAATTCTTGGAGGTATTGGTACTATAGGCACAGTTGCCAATAGTATCGAGATTACTTCTCTACAGAAAGATTTAGAAGGTGCAGGATTATTGAACAGCAAGTCATTGCATGTTCAAAGAGGCTTAAATCAAATTCTGAATCAGATGGTTGTTAAGTCTGCTTCAGTATTTGGACCTTCCTTGCTACACCTCCAACATATTACATTAGGATTATTGGACAGTGAGAATGCTGCACAGGTATCAAGAGCTTGTATGGAGATTCAGACTGAATACTCCACAGATTTTAAAATAACAGCGCAAGCTCTACAGGGTGGGATAACTAGTTTGTAAACCCTATTGTACTCTGTAATCCTTGTCTGTTATCCACCATTTATTCCCTGTTTGCTATAACTGCAGTAAAGCACTGCGTATCTTGACAGCGCTATATAAATAAATGATGATGATGATAATGATGATGATGGACCAAAAGAAGGTGGTAATCTGCAAGCAGCAGGTTGGTGTGCAGATTGTGATTGATAGGAAAGGTTGGGTGCAAGGGGGGTGCAAACGGTGGAGGGTCTAGCGGCACAGTATCTTGACATCTGTTGCTGGATACCAGCATTCTTAGCAAAACAGCTTCAACATCTTAGATATTAGCTGAGATATCCCACCCACCAAACCAAGTTTCCCAAAAATGTTTCCCTATAAAGCATGTTATGTGAGCAGGTGTCATTTTTCAAAGCAAAAAATAAAAGTAAATCATGCCAAGCTGCTCTTATCTCACCCATGAGGAAATTCTACTGGGGAGAAGTAACCTATGGTCCACTCACATGATCTTCAGAAACTTAGCTCACCAACCATTTTGGTGGTGGAAAGTATATTTATTGATAGCTTGCAAGACAAATAGACTGGAACCACTAACCTCCACTCACTGCTCTCACTCACAATTTCAAAGAATTTAAAGTAAGCAAGGGAAAGCAGGAGGAGTATTTTGCAGTCTTTTTTTTGGGGGGGGGGGGGAGATTAGCTCCCCCCCATAGCTACTGTAGGTAGCTGCCTATCCTACCTACCCCTAGTTCCAGCCTTGTTTGATTGCTTGCTATGGGCCACTGTCCTGGAGCAATTTAAGAATTACTCACAAAGTTGGAGTTAAGTAATAAAGGTTAAAGCTGGCCAAAGATCCGATCATACGAATCCTCGATTCGTACGATTTTCGGACCGTGTGTGGAGAGTCTCAACATTTTTCGTCCCATGGAGATCGCTCGTTTGGTCGATCGGCCAGGTTAAAAGATTTCTGTTGGCTGCTGGTAATATCTCTGCATGCCGATCATACGATTTTCAGTGGGAGACTGTCACTAGCTTTGGTCGGACATAACTATCGTATGATTGCTGTCAGGGGCAGAACATCGGCTGATCTGTTCTTTTACTACTTTATTTGATCTGAAAGGTTAGTGGCAAGTCTGGAGATGGGGAAGTCCAATCGATCGAGGATTCAAATGATCGGATCTTTGCGTCTATGGCCAGCTTAATGCAGAAAAACAGCTTACTCCGGTTTCATAAAAGCAGCAGTTAAATAGATTTTCTAGACAGCATTTCTATGAATTTGGAATATACTTTTAGATTCGAACAAGTTTGTCTGAACTAATTTGCAAATGAATGATTTGGGATAACCTAATAACACTTTTTTATGCATGAAACGTAGTTGTTGACGTCCTCTTAGTTGAGGGGATAGCCCCTGAGATGTTTCATTGCATTCAGTCATATTAAACAGGAACAACAGCAAACAAAGCCACAAACCTTCATATTTATATTTAAGAACTGCTTTTATTTCCAATTCATAGCAAGCTGCCTTTTATGACTGCTGCGGCATTTGCATTTGTGTACCCAATTTATAAATGAGGAAAACAAAACCAACGCTCTGTCGGCGGTGACATCACATCCTGAGAATCATTTTGGATCTCTGGGGAATTCACTGCTGTTATTGCATTTGCAAATTGCTCTCATTGTCATTTTGCTTTCTCTTGTGCTCTTTGTTCTGCTTCTGGTTCCTACCCATCATTTTGACCTCTATCTACTTTGCTTTAGATGTTTTTAAAGAAAAAAAGTGTATTTCACCTTGCGTTATTAAAGGTGATTAAAGGTGTTCTTTAAAGGCTGTTGACTTTCAGTAGTTTTCATAGGACTCAGGGCAATGGCACATGGGGCTATTGCCAACATTTTGCCATCCTGTGCGTTTCGCACAAGTAGCAAAAAACCTGTGTGCAATTGTCCTGCGGCTATCACCACTAAAATTTTGGTTGTTTTAAATGCATTTACAGAGATATAACAATTCATTTTTAAAAATCGTATTACAGCCTCCTGGACACATGCACCATGCAGCAAGAGCTATTGTGAAGGGCAACATGTGACATGATTGTGTATGGAATTCATTGTGTGACCTATTGATAGTTAGTTAGTCTGATTTATATGTCCCTTTTATTCCAGATGAGTAATAAGGGGTGCAAGATACAGGGCTCTGCTGTGACCTGCACCCATCTTTGGTATAGGAGATACCTATATGCCCTTAATTAGATTTCATTCTGGAATTAACTCTAGGGACTGGTCTAATTGCGATCTTGGAATCTTGAAGGAATTTTCCCCCTCTGATGCAAATTAAAAGGCCAGTTGGGTTTTCTTTTACTTACCTGTGTATCAACTAACAGTTAGACAGGTTTTACTTAGGCAACTGGTTGAACATGATGTACGTTTGTTTTTTATAGGCTTAACTACTACATACATAGTAACATAGTAACTTAGGTTGAAAAAACCCACATTGTCCATTGACGTCAACCTTTTATGTCTATAAAAAACTTTCCTAATAAGTGTGTTGCCCCAGATGAAGGCAAAATCCCTTCAGAAGCCTTTCCAAGTTGCCTCAGAAGGGGACAAATTGTTCTTGACTCGAAGATGACAACTGGACCAGTCCCTGGTTCAACTTGTATTATTAGTAAATCTGTATTTTCTCACTTGCTAAAAAGTTATCCAACCCCTTTTTGAAGCTATCTAATGTATCTGCCAGGACAACTACTTCAGGGATAGAATTCCGCAACTGTAAAAAACACTTTCCTAATAGTAAGATGGAATCCATTTTCTTCTAATTGGAATAGGTGACAGTGGCGTAACTACCGGGGGAGCAGGGGGTGCGATTGGGCCAGGGCCCGCACCCCCTCAGGCCCCCCGGCAGCTCGCACGCCACTCGTAAATAGGAAATGCGGCCGTAAATGCGTAATCCATATGGAGGGGGGCGGACCCAGCTGCACGTCCCGCGCCAGGGCCCGCCCCCCTCTAGTTACGTCTCTGATAGGTGACCTTGTGTCTGCTGGAAGGAACTACTGATAAATAAAACATTAGTTATCTTATTAAGCACCTCTTCTCCAGCGTAGACAACCCTACCCTAACCAGTCTTTCCTTAATTTATAAATTAGGATAAAAACAGGTTTGATATGTAATTATAACTATCATTTTGTAACTATATAACATGAAATATGCAGAGACAGACTTTTGCATTTTATATAATGGCTCATCTAAGCAGCTTTTTAACTGGTCTTCATTTTTTTTTATCGTTTTTGAGTGATTTGCCTTCTGATTCTTTCCAGCTTTAAATGGGGGTCACTGACACTATCTAAATACAAATGCTCTGTAAGGCTACAAATGTAATGTTATTGCTACTTTTGATTGCTCATCTTTCTACTCAGGCCTCTCCTATACATACTCCAGTCTTTTATTAAAATCAATGTATGCTTGCCCAGATTGCTGAAATTGCAAACTGGAGAGCTCCTGAATAAAAAGCCAAATAACTAAAAAAACACAAATAATAAAAAATTAAAACCAATTGCAAATTGTATCACTCTCTACATCACACAAGTTAAAGGTTAAAGGTAAACAACCCCTTTGTTGGTGCCTTATGAATACTTGCTAAAAATGATGACATTATTATTATTGTAAAACAGGCCCAAAGTGTGAGTGCTTGTGCATTTAGCAATGAAGCTAGAAGGCCTGTGGTATAGAAGGCAGTGAACCCAGTAGCAATGGGAAGCATCACAGGAAGCCCTGTGGTTATTGCTCTAATTAGAATTTTACTTGCATATTTAAATGAAACTACTGCTTAAATACCAGTTGCTCTTATGTAGAATTTTCATAAACATTATTTCAATGTTTTCATGTTGTGTAGATTTTAAGTGGTTCAGTGAGAAGTTGGAATCAGTACTCTATAGTGTCCAGTGATTTAGGGCAGTAAAAGAAAAGTAGCAATTGGGGCATTTGTCTCCTGGCCAATGAATAACATCACAGGTGGGATGCAAACTATTTGTAATCATTCCCCATTGAGTTGACGTTCAATCACCTGCCCCTGAGGTCCCTTTGAAATACTGACTGCTGCATGTCTGAGATCAACCACCTGCTCTGCGAGTGCAGCCATGAGTCCAGATCGCTTTGCCCCGGGGCTGCACATAGGTGGTCAAACTGGTCTGCTCCTTTGGAAAACTCAGAAAATGATCTTAATGTGTATGGCCAGCTTAATTCCAAGCATTCTGCCACCTGCCCTGAGCTGTTACATCTGCAGGGCCTGATTTACATAGCGGGCGCCCCTAGGCCTGCTGCCGTTCGCCACCCCTGTCCCCTCCCCATAATTTGTGTTCATGCACAAATTTTCATCAGGAAGGTAGCACTGTGGATTTAAATCTAATCTAATGATCATCCCCAGAGCTTTTGAACCAATGTTGGTGTGGATGGCCTTCATGACACCCCATAAAATCCTGGTGCCCTAGTCCCGGACCTTGGTGACCTTTCCACAAATCTGGGCCTGTACATCTGCTAGTGCACACCCCCTTAACTGTGGGATACTATAAAATACTAACCTGCTAAACACCAAGTACATGTTCTTGAGCCTTTCCCAGAGTTTACTATGGAGAGTGTTGACAAGCAGAGAGGTCTGTTTGTGGTTTTCTGCCTGAAGGCAGCAGTGGTCAAAACAACCCTTTCAACATTGTGCTATGCAAATGAGGGCCCTGCAGCTCCTGGCAGTGCACATTACCAGTACATTATATTTAAATGAAAAAAAAACCCTTTATTTGTATGTATTTATTTAGTTTGCGTTGTTGTTTCATTTTGTCTCTCATTGGTCACTGTTGGATTTGTGGTGAGGATACTACAAAAAGGGGGAAATTTACCTTAGAAAAAAGTTAGAAGAAGAGTAATTTATAGTCCTATTTTGGACAATGAAATGCATTTAGCATAGTTATATTGGCAAGAGTGTGGTTTGAGCTGATGCATTGGGTCCCATTCCTCAAGTGCTATCCTTAAAGGAGTAGTTCAGTGTGAAAATAAAAACTAGGTAAATAGATAGGCTGTGCAAAATAAAAAATGTTTCTAATATAGTTAGTTATATAGTTAGTTAGCCAAAAATGTAATATATAAAGGCTGGAGTGAACAGATGTCTAATAAAACATCCAGAATCCAACTTCCTGCTTTTCAGCTCTATAACTCTGAGTTAAGGTGGCCATACACGGGCCGATAAAAGCTGCCGACAGACCGAGTCGGCAGCTTATTGGCCCGTGTATGGGGGCCCCCGACGGGCTTCCCCGATCGAGATCTGGCCGAAAGTCGGCCAGATCTCGATCGGATGGGATTAAAAATCCCGTCGGATCGCGGCCGCATCTGTTCGTTGATGCGGTCCCGCGATCCGACCGCCCGTTTGGCGAACGCTAGGATCCGATCGTTGGGCCCTAGGGCCCACGATCGGATCAGCCCGATATTGCCCACCTCAAGGTGGGCATATCGGAGGGAGATCCGCTCGTTTGGCGACATCGCCAAACGAGCGGATCTATCCGTGTATGGCCACCTTTAGTCAGTGACTTGAAGGGGGGCCACATGGTACATTTCTGTTCAGTGAGTTTGTAATTGATCCTCAGCATTCAGCTCAGATTCAAAAGCAACAGAAATGACCCATGTGGCCCCCCCTCAAGTCTCTGATTGGTTATTGCCTGGTAACCAGAGTAACCAGTCAGTGTAAACCAAGAGAGCTGAAAAGTAGTGTTCTGACTGACATGTTATACATCAAATCACTCCAGCCTTTATACATTACATTTTTGGCTAACTAACTATATTAGAAACATTTTTTATTTTTCACAGCCTATCTATTTACCCAGTTTTTATTTTTACACTGAACAATTCCTTTTACTATAAAACAATCTTTCACTGTCATTTCATTGTCTTTCATTGTCATTGTCACGTTGATCCCAAAAAGACATATCTAATAGGATTTATGGCAGTAAATGTTTAAACAGGATGTAAGTATGTTGCTATGTTACACTGCTTGGGGTATACAGTGTACACGCTTGCAATTTAGAATATTTCTATCACATATGTGTTCCAGAGTGCATTCCAGAGATACTTTACAGTAATAACCACCTTGCAATAACAGGGGAACATACCAGACATTATGGAACAGGCCATTACATTGGGCTTGATATTACTAATGTATTAGTGCTGCACGTAGCATTATGGCACACAGGGCATATTCTTCCACTGCTTTTTTTGGAACCTGTCATTAAATTCAATGTAATCTACCTTTGGTGACAAGTGGGATCAACCAGAAATCTCTCCTTCACACTGAAGTAAATAACAGGCTGAATGGCCTCAGTTGAACTATTCTTCACTGGCTGGAAAATACACAAGGAGATTATCTTAGGTCTTAAAGGGATCCTGTCATCAGAAAACATGTTTTTTTCAAAACGCATCAGTTAATAGTGCTACTCCAGCAGAATTCTGCACTGAATCCATTTCTCAAAAGAACAAAGATTTTTTTATATTCAATTTTGAAATCTGACATGGGGCTAGACATTCTGTCAATTTCCCAGCTGCCCCTGGTCATGTGACTTGTGCCTGCACTTTAGGAGAGAAATGCTTTCTGGCAGGCTGCTGTTTTTCCTTCTCAATGTAACTGAATGTGTCTCAGTGAGACATGGGTTTTTACTTTTGAGTGTTGTTCTTAGATCTACCAGGCAGCTGTTATCTTGTGTTAGGGAGCTGCTATCTGGTTACCTTCCCATTGTTCTTTTGTTTGGCTGCTGGGGGGGGGAAAAGGGAGGGGATGATATCACTCCAACTTGCAGTACAGCAGTAAAGAGTGATTGAAGTTTATCAGAGCACAAGTCACATGACTTGGGGCAGCTGGGAAATTGACAATATATCTAGCCCCATGTCAGATTTCAAAATTGAATATAAAAAAATCTGTTTGCTCTATTGAGAAATGGATTTCAGTGCAGAATTCTACTGGAGCAGCACTATTAACTGATTCATTTTGAAAATTTTTTTTTTCCCATGACAGTATCCTTTTAAGATACTTAGGCTAATGTCAAAAAGGTTCTATGCATGTGTGCATTTTTTTCAAACTATACTCCATGTGTGCAGTGACCATTTTAGTTAAGGGCAAAAAGCACTGGCAGATTTGGCACTACTCCACAAAGCCAACACATAAAATGCTACATGTGATATATTGACCCAACTTTTTTTTTTTTTTTTTTTATTATTTTCCCATTATCAGCTGGGTCACTGGTGAATTGTTTGCGTTCCTACTTTCCTAGGTTAGAGTTTAACCTAATGAGCCCTGTCAGGTTCACTTCTATTGACTTGTCTTAGAGCTCTTACTCATGGGCGTTTTCACCCTGCATTCAGTTTAAATGTGTTCATCATACCATTATTTATATGTGAAAATAATGTTTAGTTCAAGAAACGATGAAGATGATAATACAGTGAATGTACTGAAACACTAGACAATAAAGGTAACACATTTTTCCAGATGATTTTGATACAATTTGAATGTAAAAATTAGTGTGATGTATCAGTTTATTTAATATTTAAGCCACAAAGGGTGTTGGTGATAGGTATCTTAATAGTAAAGCATTCTATATTTAAAAGATGTTTATATCTTTGTGGGATAAATTTGTAGGATGGTTAAGATAAGAGGGAAACCAATTCAAAATATGTATGTATGCTATATGACAAACAATTGTATATGTTTTGTAAAATAGCAGGAAACTGTTTGGCGGACCAGTTAGATGTTTGTAAAGGTGAAAAAGAAATATTAAAAAAATATATATATATATTTATATATGGGATGATAATATTATTTTAATAGATTTAGGATCATGTTTGTAAACCAAGGGTTATTCTTTGTGCTTGCTATTGATCTCAGTGGGAAGAAACCTTCAGTGATATACTTTACCTGTAGTAAATAAGAAAGCACATTGAGCCCATGCCAGATCACCGACATGACCTGATGTGCTAACATATTTAACTTCGACCCAATATTAAAGGGGTAATCCAACTTAATATTAAGCATGGTGTTCAGAACAGTCTGAAACTAATATTCAATATTCCTTGTGGTTTTTGACATTTCCTTCTGAATATCTACAACTCCCAGGACTTTCAATTGCTACCTGCTAAGTAGGGCATAATTACCATAACAATCAAGCAGCAGTTTGGAAGATCAATGCCAGTGGGCCTTAGAAGAAAGATAAGCAATTAACCTAAACCTGATAATTGATTGTTGCGGTCAGTGACCTTGACAACCAAATTACACTTTCAGTTGCAAATAGCCAGAATGAAAATGCTAATAATAAAAAAAAACATAAAATAAATAAAGAAGATCAACTGAAAAATTGGTTTAGAAACTTATAAATAAAGATTAATATTAAGGTAAACAACCCCATTGCTGTTCCAGCAGCTATCATTGCAAAAAATAGCAGGAGAAACAATGAAAAATTTGAAGAATGTTTTCTCATTGTAAACACCACCTGACACTTTATTATAAAGAATGAAACAGTGGTATACAATAAATATGTGTTTACAATGAACATACAGATTACATACACAAATATAACCAATACAAGAGGTAAAGATGGCCCTGCCCAAAAGAGCAATTCTGCATAAATGTTCCCAGAACACAGAGTGGAATAGAGTGAAAATAAATCCTATTATGATTCCCTACTACAGGTGACAAAAGGGTAAAATTCACCTGCAATGCATAGCCTGAGCAGCCAAGTTGCTTGTCGATGATTAATACCTTCCCAATTCCCAAAGTGCTCTGCTCTATCAGCAGTATCTAAAACCAGTTTTTGTTTGTAGGCCTGTAGTATCTTGCCCTGTGAAATAAACCAAAACAAATCATGCTGGGATTTGTCTCGAGGCTGTAATTCTACAGTTACTGATCATTATGAAGTGGAACTACAGGTCAGAAGAAAGCCACCACAGCACAAGGCAGCTCCCTTTGCATGTTTATTTTAGCTTTGGCATCGATTACTGCTACTGCAATGCATACCTCTGAACTGTCCCGTTTTTCGCTGGGACAGTCCTGATTTTGACCGCTCAACACCCAGTCCTGGATTGTTAATGAAATGTCCCGACTTTCTCTTTGATCTCGTGCACTAAACAGCTAGGGTTGCCACCTTTTCTGGAAAAAAATACCGGCCTTCCTATATATTTATCTTTTTTCCCTATCAAAGGGGTGGTTCACCTTTAAGGTCACTTTCATTATGTTATAGAATGGCCAATTCTAAGCAACTTTTCAATTGGTTTTTATAGTTTTATAGTTATTTGTCTTTTTCTTCTGATTCTTTGCAGCTTTCAAATGGGCGTCGCTGTCCCCTTCTAAAAACAAAATGCTTTGTGAGGCTAGAAATGTAAAGTTATTTGCTTTTTAATACTGATCCTTCTATTCAGACTCTCTCCTATTCATATTCCAGTCTCTCTAATCAATGCATGGTTGCTAGGGTAATCAGGCCCTAGTTACTAGATTGCTTAAAATGCAAATTGTAGGGCGGCTGAATAAAAAGCCAAATAACTCAAAAACCTTCAATAATAAAAAATAAAAACAAATTGCAAAGTATCTCAGAATATCCCTCTTTACATCATATTAAAAGTTATCTCAACGGTGAACAGCCTCTTAAATAACACTGGGATCAGCCATAATTTTTACGGCTGAGAGCAAAGATCCCAAAATATATGTGGCATGTGCACTTAAAGGAAAACTATACCCCCCAAACAATGTAGGTCTCTATTAAAAGATACTGAGTAAAACAGCTCATGTGTAAAACCCTGCTTCATGTAAATGAACCATTATCATAATAATATACTTTTTTAGTAGTATGTGCCATTGGGTAATCATAAATAGAAAATTGCCATTTTAAGAAATAAGGGCCGCCCCCTGAGATTGTATGATTCACTGTGCACACATAAAAACCACATGTAAGGTCACATGAGCCAATTAACAGACAGAGTTCTGCCTTTTGCTTCCTCACTTCTTCCTGTTACAGTTAGTGTTGTAGTATTTCTGGTCAGCTGATCTCTGAGGCAGCACAGATAGAGTCACAAAATGGTGGTTCAAGGCAAGAGATGTAAAAGGACAATATTTATGTAAATATATATTCCAGTTTGGTAAGATTCTTTAATATGTCATTAAATTTGATATAAACTATCTGTTGCTTAAGTATTCATTTTGGGGGTATAGTTTTCCTTTAAGATGTGTTACAATTTAGATAAGCAAAGAGAGAAATGTAACAATTTAAGATAAGCAGGTCTCTTGGGGAAACTGTGAGTTGCAGCTTAAAGGGCATGCATCTTCTTTAGCAAAACTGTAATAACACATAAAAACAAACCCTAAAACCTCCAGAAATGTGTCCAAACTCTCCACTATTTTAAGGGCCAATAGTTGCCACCCACAACATACAATACGGGGTATTCCATATAGCCAATTTGTTAGATACAGGAGAAACTGCAGTAAGGATACCACCTTCAATGAACAGTCAAGGCTCTTGGGACACAGACTATTGAGGCGTGGATATACTAAAGAAATGATCGAAACATCATATGTCGAAGCGAGTAAGATTCAGATTAATAGAAAATCCCATACCTGGGCTAGTGCAAACCGGGAATTGAATACCAATGGGACTGATAAGGATATATTTTTTATCACAGAGTATAGCGAGGAGTTTAGGAAAATTTGTAACGTAGTCAGAAGATACCTTCCAGTATTGTATAATGATCAAAAACTGTCAGGTGTTCTATCTGCCACTAATGTCAAATGTGTTTCAAGGAAAGCACCCACTTTAGGGAAAATGCTGGCACCCAGCCTAGTGGTGACAGGAGGCGAGAGCCACAGGGGCAACTGGTTGTCCACTAAGGGTAGTTATAGATGTGGGGCCAACATTTGCAAAACTTGTAAAGTTATCTCCACGGGGGCGACTTTCAGATCTAGTACAACGGGTAGGGTGTTCCACAGTAATGGTTTCTTTAATTGCAACACTAAAAATGTGGTTTATTTATTGGAATGTTTAAGTTGCACTAAGCAATATGTGGGCCGCACTACCCGTTGTCTAAAAGAAAGAATACGTGAACACATCAGATCGATTGAGAATAAGGACGAGGGGACCCCCGTTGGTAAACATTTTGCATTATGCTCAAGAAAAGGAACCCGCGACTTGTCGGTCAAAGTAATTGAACAGGTGAAATTACCCCTTAGGGGTGGAGATGTTGAGCACTTATTAAATTTGAGGGAGGCGTTCTGGATCCTAAAGATGGAGACTAGGTTACCGAACGGCCTGAATACTAGACATGACCTGTTATATCTATATTAGAGTGCCGGGCCTCTAACCAGATTGGTATTCATTGATGGTTTCCATCCATATCTACCTATCACCTTCTTTGCATACCTCAATAAATTATGTTGTATATATATAGTTCGAAACCTTTTTTACTGAAAAGGTTTACTGCTCACACGTGGATTAGAAGGCTTTAAGCATTAATTATTGGTTATCGACTCTCCAGGGCTTTATAGTTAAAACTAAAATTAAAACTAAAATTAAAATTATAGTTAAAACTATACACACATTTTTACAAGGATTGTCTGTTTTTAATATGGAAAACGAGGTTTTGACCTTTAGGAGACTGGTTTTAATAGATAATAAAGCATATGTGTTTTTAAACTGTATTTCTACATTGAACCCAGTAGGGGTCGCTATTTATGTTTTGTATATAACCTGTCTGTTTGGTCCAAGATGTATGCCTATGATTAAGGGAGTGATTCCCAAAACGCGTAGGGCGTTGGATCCTTGTATGAATTTGGAATAAATGTATATTCCACATATCGGAGTGCCGTCCTTTTTCTCTGATGTCTAATCAAACTCTCCATAACCTACCAATTTTTGTAACATGGACATGGTAATTGAGGGGCGTGTCCATAAAATGGGCGTGGTCTGAACTTTCGCTTTATGTCCATTTTTCTATTTTCATATGTTGGGAGGTATGTATGACTTAAACCAAATGTATATGTATCACATAGTAACGCCATTTTCGCCGCCGTATTATGTCTTTTTATACAATTCACACCACCAGTGCACCCACTTCTAAGATACATTACTATTCTCTATACGTTTATTTTTAGTACACCATTCTTTAACAGAACTCTAGCACAGGCCCTAGTAATAAAGGAAACTGAGGCAAAGGGCCCTGATTCACAATATAAATATTACACGTTCCAAGCAACGTTCGACCAATCAACGCTTCCGTCTCATTTGTGGAAAGAGCTTAGCTCGCTGATTGGCTCGTTCTCGTCACACCTTCTCCCTGCTTCAGGTTCTACTTCCTTTTCCGCTCATGCTTTCTTCTAATTGCATCAGATTGTGACAGCCGGTGCGAATAACTGGGGATTTACCGTGCCGGAGAAGCGGAGATAGTAGAGAGATTGGGAGGTAGTGAAGTAGTGAAGTATTCCGTGAGGGCGGAAGGAACCAAACGTAAGAATGTTAGCTACTATGCTAGAACGACCAGTATACGTAGTTCATGTGTCCATGACCTATTTACATATGAAATATTAGTACAGTTACTGTAAAATGCCATATGTGAAATGATCAGCTTTGTAGCGGAAATATACTGTTCATGGCCACTGAGCAGCTTGTCTAAACTAGTTTAATCAAACTTCCTTGTTGTAAACATGTAAACAATGATTTTGTCTCTCACTTTGCTCTGTACCAATCACTGGTGCCTTATAACTTTGTGCTCCATGGCATAGTCTGCAGGCCAAGGGAACTTAAAATATAATGTAAATATACGTTTTACACATACAAAACACAAGGCTGTTAAAGGAGACATATAGGATAAATGAAAAACCCCTAATTCTGTAGGCAATTATAAGTAATATATGGTGTTACTTTTACATAGTGCTAAAAATTAATATTATCTTTAGGGGAGCTCCCTATAGATGTTCTCTGGTCCCTGTCTGTGTTTCAAGTGAGGGGTGGGCGTGTCCTAATGGTCCATGCCAGAAGCACAGTAGGAGGGGGACAGCCAATCACAGCCCTGCAGTCACACAAGCACAGATCGACTTCAGTTCCCTATCAGGTCCTGCTAGCTGCTGATTGGTTCCTTTGCTACAGTGCAGTGAACCGAGAGCAGCCAGTTCCCCTGCACAGCCTGGGAATTCAGGGAGCAGGAAATGGAAGAGAAGGGAGGGATCATTAGGGTTTTTGCAGAAATATTCAATAAATTCATCTGAACACGGTCAGACTGGGGGCTTGGGGCCCACCGGGGCTACTTGCCCCGGGCCCCCCTCCAGCACCCCCTGCCGCTCCGGTGCCCAGTATGTGTATGCGCGTCAGTGCGCACAGTGCCACATTAGTGCGCATGGGCGCTGCGCAAGAGCCTGGGGCCCACCGGCCCAGTGCAATTCTTCTATATCTAAATTACTATAATGCACTGGTACATTCTTATTTTTTACACAATATGTCTCCTTTAATATTGCTTTAGCGTGACATTTTACAATTGCTATGCTGTTATGCCCAGGTTCTTTGTACAAATGGCTCAGCAAGTACCTGAAACGATCAACTTCCCTGCGGAGGAAGAGAAAATTCTGGAGCTATGGAAATCACTTGACTGTTTCCAAGAATGTTTAAAGCAGTCCAAAAGCCGCCCGAGGTAAGAGCTGCCACAAGGCATTGTTGTGTATTCTTAATCACGTACCTTACAGGGGACATGTACCGTGGTTTTCAATAAGTTTAATATGATTATACATGTTAAAAAAAAAACCTGAAAGTAGTACAGTTTTTAGAATACCTTTCATATGCAATTTCTCAAGAAAACCCCAAAATCAACTCCAGCACCACCCCTTTCCTTCACTTCCTCTCCTAGATATCTAACAGAGTCAGAATATGCTGTGTTGGAATGGGTTCAGAATAGGAGAGGGCAGAGGCCACTAGGCCAAACATTAGTCCCATCGGCACTAGCTTTAGCCTTTAGATGGTTCCTCTGCTTACCCTGGTTAAACTCATAGTCTCTCTGCTCATGTCAGATAGAGAAGCTACAAATTTTACTGAAGCTAATGTTCTATTGTGTTTTATCTTCGGCTGTGAGATTTTATTCCCAACTCCCTTTCAACCTTAGATTGAGCAAACTGTGATTTTCATAGCTGGAGGGCCTGCTCCTGATGTACTGTTGTAACTTGGTGGTCTTCCAGCTGTCACAGGAGGTGAATTGTCTCCTGCCAGAAAAAGAACATATTAGAAGCTGTCCCTCTAGCTGTCTCTGAATAACTACCTACAGGCAACAGTGAAGGTAATTTATGTTCTGTAACAGCTGGGTGGCCACCTACCTACACGAAGGAACATGTAGTTAGCCAATAGCATATCAGGCGCGACCCTTTAGCTGTCAACCATCAGCTACCTAAAGGTTGTAGGCTATTCTTGAGGGCCATCAAATTCGAACTATACATCAGGAGGTGGCCCTCCAGCTGTGAGTAATCACATTCTAAGGTAGAAGGGAGATGTAACTGTCAGCTGGTGGGCCACACCATAGTATACAAGAGTTATAGCATTATATACAGTAGAAGATGTGCAGAAGGTCTGGAAATGAGATCTAACAGCTGATAATGGGACACAGCAAAGCTGAGGAAGGCTGCAGTACCTCTAACCCCATTGAGAATCTGACAGTTTGATAACTTGGAGCAGAGAGACAGGTGGGCATTGAACTACTAAAGTAGTGTTTTGGTTGTCACTTAGTTATTACCTTTTCCTGTTGGAGAATAAAAGGACACACCCAGCCCTCATTTCAGCTGAGACACTGAGCAGAAGGACTCTCTCTGTAATAACTTTTTTGGGCATTATACAGTTAAAGGAAGGAGAAAAATAATATTAAAAGCTGAGGCTGACAATATGTCTCATTTAAATTTATACTGCTCTTCTTTCGGGCATCAGCAAATTAAATTAATATTCCAATGTACTGAGCTGATTTTAGGGTTTAGCCTACTCCCAGTGCTTTTTATATTTCCTTAGCATTCACCAAAACAGAATCCAAAATCATATTGGCGTATCTGTAATGACATGTGACTTTTGTCAAGAAATTGTTATGCAGCCAAATCAAAAAATCATAGAGCCAAAGTATCTCTACATTAAAGAGAATGATTTGGAGATTCTTTGATAGCATTTAGGTAAAGTATATATGTAGGCACTCCAGGTATATGCATATAGTTACTTACAGGCATTTTGACGTTCTGATCCTCTTCATCCTTAACCTTTAGGCACTGAGTGACTTACATTCAGAGATACAGGACACCTGGGTAAATGGCTTCTGCTCAATACTGTAAACATGGCCTGCATCCTACGCACTGCACTGATCTGAATAGTTTGCATGGACTTTTCAGATCAGTGGTATGGTCACTAAATAGACAAGTTGTGTAGTTAAAGGAACATTAAAGGAACAGTTCATTGTAAAAATAAAAACTGGGTAAATCGATTGTATGCGCAATATAAAAAAGTTTCTAATATAGTTAGCCAGAAATGTAATGTATAAAGGCTAACTTCCTACTTTTCAGCTCTCTAAATCGGAGTTAGTCAGCAGCTTTATGGGACATAACTGTTCAGCGAGTTTGCTTCTGATCTTTAGCATGCAGGTCATTTTTAAAAGCAACACTTATGACCCATGTGCCCCCCCCCTCAAGTCACTGATTGGTTACTGCCTGGTAACCAATCAGTGGAAACCAAGAGAGCTGCAAAGCAGGAAGTAGTGTTCTGGCTATTATGTTAGACATCCAGTCACTCCAGCCTTTATAGATTAAAATTTTGTCTAACTATATTAGATATATTTTTTATTTTGCACAGCCTAGCTATCTACACTATACTGAACAAATCCTTTAATACATAAGTAAGATATATAATCATATTTTTATCCAGCAATCGTCTGAAGCCTGCTGATAGGACAATCTTACCAGTAATCTCCCAGAAAAAAATCTCCCAGTCCTACTGACTTCTAAAAAAGATTTTAGTATAGTGCACGAGGTGGGGGCCACAAGGGAAATAGTTGGCCAGAGAAAACAGAGATGATGCCATAAGTGGGTCTGGTTTTTCCCAGTGGTTATGCAATTGGAGAAGTTGGGATGGTTGCAAACATGGTCCACAAAGCACCCCTGTAGCTTGTTTGCTTCATGATTCATGCTGATTCATGCACCACTAGGATGTAACTCTTCCACTCCTCTTCTGTAGTCATTAGCAGGTGCGAATAATGAAATAAACATTCATTGTGTATTTTATTGATTTGTTAAAGGAATTGTTCAGTGTAAAAATAAAAACTGTGCAAAATAAAAAAACTTTTCTAATATAGTTAGTGAGGCAAAAATGTAATGTATAAAGGCTGGAGTGACTGGATGTCTAACATAATAGCCAGAACACTACTTCCTGCTTTTCAGCTCTCTTGATTTACACTGACTGGTTACTTTGGTTACCAGGCAGTAACCAATCAGAGACTTGAGAGGGGGGCACATGGGTCATATCTGTTGCTTTTGAATCTGAGCTTAATGCTGACAATCAAATGCAAACTCACTGAACAGATATGTCCAATGTGGCCCCCCTTCAAGTCGCTGACTAGCTATTTATCGAGCTGCAAAGCAGGAAGTAGTGTTCTGGCTATTATGTTGGACATCCAGTCACTCCAGCATTTATACATTACATTTTTGGCTAACTAATTATATTAGAAACATTTTTTATTTTACACAGCCTGTCTATTTACCCAGTTTTTATTTTCACACTGAACTGTTCCTTTAATGGCAGGCTAGGGCAGGTCTCCCCACCCACTGTTGTTATTCGCCATTTATATAGATATACATTAAAAAATGTAAATTCTCTTTTAAAGGTGAAGGAAAGTCATTTTATACCTGGGGTGCCAACTTTTAGGCACCCCAAGTGATTCTATAAAGTGATTTTGGCACCCCGGGTATAAAATTACTTACTTTCTCCTTTAAGCACTTCCTTTATATTCCTTTAGGCAGTTGGCAGTTTATATAAAACTGCATAGTTTATGTTCTGTGCAGATTGGTTTTCTTGGCTTTCAAAGTGAATATCCAGATTTTGATATAGAGTTTTGGTTGGTTTGCCCTGTGGTTACCAGACCTGGCATTTCCGTGCAGTACTCTGGTTTTATTAAAAGGGCAGAAAGAAAAGCTGTGAAATTATGCATGGGGCATGTACTGTATTTGTCCCCATAGCCCGGTCACAGTAACATTTTTATATTTGTATACATTCAGCAGGTGTCTCATGGAAATTGCTGTTGGACCTTTAAATGGCCATGGGGTGCAGGATAGTTACCATGGTAACCTCTTTATTTGGCCCCCAAAGCTGTCAATTTACATCTCCTCTAAGAACCTTTTTTGTGACTTTCCATTAATTTTAAGGGACAGAAGGATAATGCCCTGAATAGTGATTAGAATGAAATTAATCTTATTTTAATAATCTGAATTTTATTGTTTATTTGAAATCAAAATACAGAAAAAAATCGATACATTACAAATGAAAAATAAGTGGGCAAGCAAAACAGTGCCACATTATACAGTTTTTCCCATGTTAAAGTACATATAAGAATTATACCGTATACCATTATACCAGTGGGATAGCAGCTATAGTAGGGAGAGACGGTGCCTATAGTAGCAGTGGGATAATAGTCTCTGGGAAGGGAGTGTGACTGTGGGATAGCAGGTATAGTAGGGAGAGATGGTGCCTATAGTAACAGTGGATAATAGTCTCTGGGAAGGGAGTGTGACTGTGGGATAGCAGGTATAGTAGGGAGAGACGGTGCCTATAGTAACAGTGGGATAATAGTCTCTGGGAAGGGAGTGTGACTGTGGGATAGCAGGTATAGTAGGGAGAGATGGTGCCTATAGTAACAGTGGGATAATAGTCTCTGGGAAGGGAGTGTGACTGTGGGATAGCAGGTATAGTAGGGAGAGATGGTGTCTATAGTAACAGTGGGATAATAGCCTCTGGGAAGGGAGTGTGACTGTGGGATAGCAGGTATAGTAGGGAGAGATGGTGTCTATAGTAACAGTGAGGATAATAGTCTCTGGGAAGGGAGTGTGGCTGTGGGATAGCAGGTATAGTAGGGAGAGATGGTGTCTATAGTAACAGTGGGGATAATAGTCTCTAGGAAGGGGATGTGGCTGTGGGATAGCAGGTATAGTAGGGAGAGATGGTGCCTATAGTAACAGTGGGATAATAGTCTCTGGGAAGGGACTGTGGCTGTGGGATAGCAGGTATAGTAGGGAGAGATGGTGCCTATAGTAACAGTGGGGATAATAGTCTCTGGGAAGGGACTGTGGCTGTGGGATAGCAGGTATAGTAGGGAGAGATGGTGCCTATAGTAACAGTGGGATAATAGTCTCTGGGAAGGGACTGTGGCTGTGGGATAGCAGGTATAGTAGGGAGAGATGGTGTCTATAGTAACAGTGGGGATAGGGAGTGTGGCTGTGGGATAGCAGAGAGGTAGTGCCTATGAAACCAGGAATAATACTCTCAGGGAAGACACTGGGATAGCAACTGTTGTAGAGTGAGATTGTGGGAGCAACACAGGAAGCACAATCGTTAGCACTGCTGTGTCATTTCCAGTCAGGAAATACAGAAATTTGTACTCTAAAAACATGTAGACAGGTTAACTAACTCTTGATAAAACGGATCAAAATATGTGTAAATATGATAGGGACTGTAAGCTCTACTGGCATAGGGACTGATATGAATTGTCTATATTACAGTTTTCAGAATGTATATATTGGCAATTTCTATTACCCAATAAACCTCATTTTTAAACCTGATTTTTGAGAACCCACACTGATCATGTGCAGTCCTATTTATACTAAAATATGGCCTAACAAGATCCATGTCAGTGAGCTTCTGTGGAAAACTTGAATCTTTACTGTGTTATGGTTTCTGAACCTCTGCTGATGCAGTACGGTCTGCTTCAGTTCTCCTTTTTAACTAGGGTTTCTTGTGCTAGGTGATTCTGCGCTCTTGCTGCCTTCCTTGCTTTCTTCTGAATCCAGTAAAATACCTAGTCCTTCCACATGGAGTTTTATTGGTTGTTCCCTGCTTGTGTTTAGTATCAAATGTGACTGACTAGTCTGGAGTTTTTAAAGATGGAAAGAAAGAAGAGGCAGATTGTTCTGTGGTTTATAGTTTAAAAAATCGAATTAAAAGCAAACTTTGGGTCCCTGAAATGTCAACTTTGTTCTGTACTTGGAACACAAATAGATATGTCAATAACTATGGCCCTCAAACTTTACCTTTTATTATTTATTTTATATTTGACAACCTGTGTGACATCGGTACTTCAGTAATTCCAGTTTCCTGGTGCCTGTTCCATAGAGTTTATAGTCCATGTGGGTGGGGTTATATTTTAGGCATAAATGGGGATATTCATAGTGGGGTCAGCTATTAAGCAGTAGGTTTTCAGTCTAGTTTTGAAGATGCAATGTTAGAGTTCTTTAGCATTTCAGTAAATAGGCAGCAGAATTGCATTTTAAAGGAATACTGTCAAAATGAATCAGTTAATAGTGCTGCTCCAGCAGAATTCTGAACTGAAATCCATTTCTCAAAAGAGCAAACCGATTTTTTTTATATTAAATTTTGAAATCTGACATGGGGCTAGACATAATGTCAATTTCCCAGCTGCCCCAAGTCATGTGATTTGTGCTCTGATAAACTTCAATCACTCTTTACTGCTGTACTGCAAGTTGGAGTGATATCACCCCCTCCCTTTTCCCCCCCAGCAGCCAAACAAAAGAACAATGGGAAGGTAACCAGATAACCGCTCCCTAACACAAGATAACAGCTGCCTGGTAGATCTAAGAACAACACTCAATAGTAAAAACCCATGTCTCACTGAGACACATTCATTTACATTGAGAAGGAAAAACAGCAGCCTGCCAGAAAGCATTCTCTCCTAAAGTGCAGGCACAAGTCACCTGACATGGGGCAGCTGGGAAATTGACAAAATGTCTAGCTCCATGTCAGATTTTAAAATTGAATATAAATGAATCTGTTTGCTCTTTTGAGAAATGGATTTCAGTGCAGAATTCTGCTGGAGTAGCATTAATAACTGATGCGTTTTGAAAAAAACATGTTTTCCGATGACAGGATCCATTTAATACAGGAGATAGCAGAGGATGTAGGTAGTGGGGAAAAAAGGGGCTTTGCGAGGAACAGAGGACAGATTCAGCAACATATGAAGGCAGAAGGGATATAGTGAATTGTGGAGGAGTGAATTTTTTGTACGTTACAAAAAGAATATTGCAAGTTATTGTTGGCTTATATGACAAGGCTGTAATAACAATTTCTATCATGTTTAAACTGGTTCTCCTGTAAACAAAAGACAGATTCTAGCAGCAGGAGTAGGACGATCTCAACAAATTTATGGATTTCAGTCAGTTTGTAGCTTGGGCATATTTTAAAATGTCATTTTTTATGTAAATGAACAGGTCAGCCACTGCTTGATTAAATGGCAGATGATGAAGGAAAGAGGAGCTACAGCTGCCTGCAGAAACGGAACAAAATAAACATGGCCATATATTCAGTGTCCCTTGTACAGTATCCGTAGTGTTCATAAGCTGAAATGTCAGATACCATACATGCTTGGTCAGTGCATGGCCCTTTAAGATACATACAGAGCATGCATAAATGTTTTAGTAGTTGCTTAAGGGGGCAGTATACCTTTTTGTTCAGCATGAGTGTAGTAATAGGGCTTATACTGAACATGTTTTGCCTGTTTTAATCACAAATAATGTGTTTTGTTATTTCCTGAGCTAAACAGGGAAATTTAAACTACTCTGGTTGTTGCAAGTCAGATACAGTGTATAGAATAACCCCCTGCATAATTGACTTCTGCTAGCAAAACAGTCACAACAAATGGTAACGTAAGGGGGTTGTTTACTAGTTAATTATTTGCCTTTCATCACCAAAGAGTGTCCCTGTTTTCCGTATTTAGCTCAAGAAATAACAAAAACTACAGATGTTTCATGATTAAAACAATAGCCAAAAAGTATGCTCAGTGCAACCCATCGAGGGATGAAGAAATATATTGAACTTGGAAAACAAGTGGATTGGCTTTGTGTTTTTACTTCTTTCTGTTACCCTGTTCTAATTTTTTCTAATTGTTGGTTAAAGGACCCACATTTCTTAATCAATCCTGCTTCCCTTCTCTCCCACAGATACACTTTCTATGATGGACCTCCTTTTGCAACGGGTCTCCCTCATTATGGGCACATCTTGGCTGGCACTATTAAGGACATTGTTACTAGATTTGCTCACCAAAGTGGCTTTCATGTAGAGAGAAGATTTGGCTGGGACTGTCATGGATTGCCAGTGGTATGCTTACTTACTGTGTAGTTTCATCATTAAGGGGAAGTTCAAGGGGAAATCCCAGATACAAGAGTGACCTGAAAAAAAATGACAAAGGCACATAGCTTCTTCTTTTTCAGGCCTGCATATTTTATAAAAGGAACTGTAACATAGAAAAATGAAAAGCATAAAGTAGTGTATTGTGTTGGTAGAACATGCCAAACTGGAGCATTATTAAAGAGTAGAATAGCAAGCAAAGACAGACCAAGGTTCAGCTTTGATTGGATGGCCCTAAATAGCCTAGCCAATAAGACTGCTGGGATTGTAAACATATGTTGAGGAAGGCAGGTGATAAGCCAGTTCACCAGCAGCACTTTGGCTGCCAAAAAAGGAAAGGCATTAATTCACCTTTGAGTTAACTTTTAGTAGAGAGTGATATTCTGAGACAATTTGCAATTGGTTGGTTCAAGTTAGCCTAGCAATCATGCATTGATTTGAATAAGAGACTGTGATAGGAGTAGGCGAGGGCTTAAATAGAAATATGAGTAATACAAAGTTGCATTGACAATAAATTTAAAGCCTTACAGGGCATTTACTTTTAGATGAGGTCAGTGACCCCCATTCAAAAGCTGGAAAGAGTCGGAAGAAGAAGAAGGCAAATAATTAAAATACTATTAAAAAATTAATAATGAAGACCATAAAGTTGCTTAGAATTGGTCATTCTATAACATACTAAAAGTTAACTTAAAGGTAAACCAGCCCTTTAAGGAGGTAGGATTTCCCTGTTTCAAATCTTAGCACAGCCTGACAGCTACAGTATTCTTTTTTTCAGTCCGGATTGGGCATTATATTGTTTTTTGTATTTATTAATTGTTTTCTTTTAATGAAGAAGACAAAACATTGCTACAGGTTACTTGTGGCATTTCATTTGAAAGAAAATGGCACACTCTTACATTGCTATCCTTGTGACTTTTCTTTGCAGTTTTTAGCTGACTGGGTGAAACCATGCTCTCATTCTGGTTTAAGCCTGCAATGCCTCCAATGTGCAAAGAGTGCTTTGAGTCTCTGTGTGATTTCTTTTTTGTTTCTGCCTCTAGGAATATGAAATTGACAAGACCTTGGGAATAAAGGGACCAGAGGATGTGGCCAAAATGGGAATTGCAGAATATAACAAGCAGTGTCGTGCGATTGTGATGAGATATTCTCAGGAATGGGAGGTACAGAGAGTTGTTCTATGGGCTTGGCTATATGGCAGAAAATGGTCAGAAGTTTCTGTTGACATAGTGCCTGGCAGAATATTTATGGATATAAGAAGTCGGAAAAACCAGAGCTGTAACAGGAAATGAAACCTTTTATTATTATTGGCAGTTCTGCAATCTCTATACCTGAATTACTCTCTGCCAATGAATTTGTTAGCAAAAAGCCCAAATGTAAAATGGGCATGTCATTGGCAAAGCATGTGCTGGTTTCCAATGAAGAGAGCAGCTATGTGAGCTCATCCCTTATGTTTTCCTAGATCAGTGTGACAAGGTTGGGACGCTGGATTGACTTCAAGAATGACTACAAGACACTCTACCCATGGTTCATGGAGACTGTTTGGTAGGTTGGGTGCATCTGAATTGAATCTGCAAATATTTTCGTAACAAGGCAGAGTTCCACAATGCAAACATAGCTATCCAGTATATTAGAGGCCCTCGGTTTTGTACCTTCCTTCCATGACCCGGGCATTTATTGTGTGTCCTACTATGATTGAAGAATTGTGCCTGTATACTTGTAAATGTGTCACAGAGTACTGCAGTCTTTAAATGGCATGTAAAGGCAAAAAAAATAAAATCCCATTTTTACTTTCTTTAATTAAAAAGAAACCTATCTCCAATATACTTTAATTAAAAAATGTGTACCGTTTTTATAAGAAACCTGACTGTATGCACTGAAATTCTCCCATCATTTACTGCTGTGGATAGGAATTGTCAGACGGCAGGGAAACAATCATACTTATGAACAGCAAGGGGAGCCCCTGCCTTACTTCCCAGCCGAGCAGTTTTGTTTGTTTTCATGTAGAACAGTTGCCAGTTGTAGAGATTTGTATTGAATTTTATTTTTGCCTTTACATCTCCTTTACTGTTTCCAACTCCAGCTGGGACAAAGATCATGGAGCCAGATTAAAACAGATAAACTGGGATTCTATTTGGAGGATTATTTTGCTTCAGCCACTGGTTCTGCAGCGTTAGAGAAAGTTTCTATTAAACAATACAAAAACTGTAAAATCTACATTAGATGACATGACAACACAGGACCCAGTGCAGTCTGCATATTCTGATTATTAATCAGTCTTGCTGTATCGGCTTCTGGCAGATATTATTTGACTTGTGCTGTTTTGATAATTCATGACGATCCCTAAGCGGCCCAGACCACACTGAGCATGTGCATGGTCTTGGTCTTGCAAAGATGTTTCACAAAGTTACAAGATGGTGACCCCCTGTTGCCAACTTTGAAAGCATACACCATTTGTTTTATTAGGCTACTGGTGCTGTAAGTTTATGTTTAGTATACAAAATACAGCATTTCTAGCATTATTCTATTTTAGACTTTACTTCCCCTTTAAGTGTGTGGCTAGAAAATGCACTGCTGCACTGAAGTGGATACAGATGTCTATAAGCATGGGTGATAGTAAAGTGGAACATTCTGCTACAGTAATGAGCAACTAGCAATCCTGTTTTATCTCTCTGCAACTGTTTTGCTTTTTTTTAATGTATAGTAAATGGTAAGATAAAGCAAAGATTCTACCAATTCTGGAGGATGATATTTGAGAGCTTTCACTTTAGAGCAGTGTCAGTGGATAACCAGTCATATTGACTGTGCAGGAAGATGAACTAAAGCCTCAGGCCATAATAACTTTACCAGTATGAATAAAGCCTGCTTAGGAGATCTTTGCAGGCATGAAATACATACAGATATGGAAGCAGCTGGCAGATTTACACACATGCCCAGTTTATTCTAAGTTCAACCAGATAGTCTGTGCTGTAGACAATGGACTCCGTAAATGTCTTAAGCAGAGACCCTACTACAATCTTTCTGACAGCTCTATATAGTCCAAAATGTAGACATTACTTCCATAAAATGCATTCAGTGACATAATAATTGCCATTGCAGCCATTTATAGTATGATTTCATGGTGAATTTTGTTCAGATTTATCTAGTAGCACAATGTTTTTGCTGTTGGAATTTCTTCCCTGCTGTGTGGCTGGCAGGCCTTCCCAAAGGCTTTCACCCACTTCCAGATTTCCTTTGTGTGAAAGAAAAATGTCTCACCAAAGAGTAGTTCTGTACTTGTCTTTGTCAATATCGCCACCTGCTGCCCATCTGTGGATAAAGCAAAGCTAAGATAATCCATTTAGATATATGTTTGTAGTATACAATATACTATGGTTGCTGCCTTTTTAAGACGAGTAACCAGTCTATAGTTTACATAAAACAAACATACAGAAAAGTCAGTCCCTGGATTGGTTTGTTAATGAAGCATTGCTTTTACGGTCTCTTGCCTTGTCTCCTGCAAATGGTAATAGAAAGCATTGCTTTGATCAAAAAATGTGTGCCTCCCTGCTGCGTGACTCCTCTTAAGCTTCTTCATCAAAATCTTTGTTTTTTGTATTTCACAAGATCTGTGCCTAGATATCTTTAAATATGGCAACCACTCTTCCTTCATCATAACATCACAATCTGTTCAAAGACGAAACTGTAACATTTTGACTCTTGCAGGGCCTGTCCTCTTAAAAAAATAAATAAAATATATAGATATGTAGATGAGCTGTAGCCCCCTGTTCTTGTAAATTGTGTGCCTACATGAGCAACATCCAAAGGTGGTTTGATGTCCTATAGTAATTATGGCACCGAGTAGCTTGCCCTTTATATATTTATTTAGTTCTTTTTTTTTTTTACTTTTAGGTGGGTTTTTAAACAGCTCTATGACAAAGGACTGGTGTATCGAGGTGTCAAGGTCATGCCATTCTCTACTGCCTGCAACACTCCTCTCTCCAACTTTGAGTCCCACCAGAACTACAAGGTAACAGGACTTTATCTTAAAGGTGAACCAAACCCTAAAAAAATGTGGTGTGGAAATGATTTATTTTATATACAGGTATGGGATCCATTATCTGGAAACCTGTTATCAAGAAAGCTCTGAATTACGCAAAGTTTTTCTCCCATAGACTCTTATTTTATCAAAGTAATCCAAATCTTAAAAAATGATTTCGGGTTTATCTGCAATAATAAAGCAGTACCTTTTACATTATCCCAACTAAGATATAATTAATACTTACTGGAAGCAGAACCGGCCCACTGGGTTTATTTCATGTTTACATGATTTCCTAGTAGATCCATTATCCAGAAAGCCCCATGTCCCAGCCATTCTGGATAATGGGTCCCATTCCTGTATTTAATTTATCGCAACACCCTAAAGTTTCACAATCTCTATAATTGCAGTGATTTAGTCATTTACAATTTGCACTGAGGGTCATGTTCTTGGTTTTTAGGAGTGTCAGTGTACATGCTCGATGTGCTCTTGGCAGTTGTTGAGAAACTAAGCTAAGCTAAGGGACAGTAACGTCAAAAAATTTTGTTTAAAAAATCAATTATATACCCCCCAAATAAAAGGTGTACCCTAATCACTCAAAATCAAATACCTGTACAAATAATCAAATTTTGGAAAAAAAAAGTTAAAAATACCTATACTCCATTCAAAGTGAAAAAAGGCGACCTGGCGATAGGATCTCCACAGCCTACGCGTCCCCGCGACTTCCTCCTCACAGCACTTCCGGCTGTATCTCTGAGGAAACCACAGCTAGCGTTGCGGTAAGCTGTGCCGTAGGGGGTTGAGGCAGTTAGCGCTGACTGACTGCTGCTGGAGATAAGGTCTGCCAGCTGGGGAACTCTACAGCACGGTAGGGGAGGGAGGAAAGCTAAAGTGAAAGTGCGGGAGAGAGAGGAACGCTGCAGTACAGGAAAGGGAGAAAGCTAAATTGCTGGAGAGAGAAGGACGCTACAGTACTGGGAGCGGGAAAGCTAAAGTGCGGGGAAGAGCTGCTGTGGGGTGAATTGTGGGGAAACGCTGTGGTGGGGTGAAGGCTGTGAAATCATCAAGCAGAAAGTGAGGTTTGTCTGTTACAAAAGCCTATGCTAAAGAGCCTATTATTACATTCTGATGCAAAATACACTGGTTTCTGAGCTACCATGTAATCTGAATTTGTTGCTAATCAGCCTTCTATTGTGACTCGGGTAAATGACAGCAGCACAGAGCATGTTTTGTCATCAGAGCTACTGTGGGCAACTTTAGAGGTACACATTGTCATTGGTAAAGAGCTATGGTGTATTTACGGTGACACAGTGTTGCATTATTTGCATTAAAGGAGAAGGAAAGGTTAAAATTAAGTAAGCCTTATCAGAAAGGTCCATCTAAATATACCAGTAAACCCCCAAAGTAGTGCTGCTCTGAGTCCCCTGTCAAAAGAAACACTGCATTTCTTTCCTTCTATTGTGTACTCATGGGCTTCTGTATCAGACTTCCTGCCTTCAGCTTTAACCTCATTGCCCTGGGCAAGAGCATGCTCAGTTTGCTCCTCTTCCCCACCCCCTCCCTTCTCTACTGTAATCTGAGCCCAGAGCAGGGAGAGACTCAGGCAGGAAGTGATGTCACAGCATGTTAATACTGCAGCTCCTATCCTAAACAAACAGAGAGTTTCTAGAGCTTTTTACTCAGGTATGGTAAAACATTCTACAGAATAAATATAGCATTCTAGCTTGCACTATTGCAGCTAATCTATTGGCAATAAAATGCCTCCGTAGCTTTCCTTCTCCTTTAAGTCTTAAACAAATTAAAGTGACATTAAAGCACTAAACCTCAGAAAACATATAATGGTCATCCTCCAGTCTCCTAAATTGCATCTTTTCGGTTGTTATCTATTTTAGGATGTCCAGGATCCTTCTGTCATTGTCACCTTTCCATTGCTTGATGATCCAGGTATATCTCTGGTGGCATGGACAACAACTCCCTGGACCCTGCCCAGCAACTTGGCCCTGTGTGTTAACCCAGAGCTGATTTATGTCAAGTTGAAAGGTTAGTTTTGTCTTGAGGATGTGTTTGTACTCCTAGGCCTAATTTTGGCTTAAGTTGTCCGGTTGTAAGTTCTTTTTGGAAACCGAATATGTTGTTTGTTTGTCTCCTAGATAAGTCCAATGGAAATATGTATATACTTATGGAAGCCAGGTTGTCTGCTCTGTACAAAGCTGAAACTGAATATGACATTTTGGAAAGGTACTTAAATGTTTTTTTTATTATAAACCGCAGTGTAGGCTGCGTAGATTTAAACATTTGAAGATAATATTGGAAGGGGTTAGTGGAGTCCATTATTTATTGTAGGAAATGAGCTTATCTTCAAAGAAACATTTCCTATTGTTATTTTATATCGTCTACATAAAAGTGCTGCGATTCTATCATGCTATATGGAGATTATCTGAAGGATAATTAATGTTTTGTTTGGGTTTTAAAAACTATATTTTCATTTGTTTTTTACTAGGTGGCACTATGTCAGAAATGCTTAATTCATATGTTAGTTATATTTTAACAAAACCACATCCCTTTGCATAGTAACATTTTAGAAAAAAGAAAAGAAAGAGGTATAAAGTAGATTAATTGCCCAGGTGCTTGCTCTTTGAGTATAAAAAAATTGGTAATTTTTACTAAACAGAAAATCTCCCAGGAGCGGCCAGAATCCTCACAAACTCATTATATAGGAAACTCAGAAACAACTCATAAAAAACTCATCTTTATTGATGTATTAAAATTGACATTATTACAGATGGTATAAATAATGCCCTGATATTTCTTAAGGTTTTCAAACTTTTAGAAAGGACTCTGCTGAGACCAAAACATTCACTTTGCATTTCCTACATTCCACAACCCCCAAATTTTGTATATTCACTTTGCAAGACCTGGGAGTGCAGTTTTATATAGTGGTTTATAGTTATTCTGGCACGCAGGTAATTTCTCAACAATCGCTTATCCTGAAGGCAATTGCTTAACGGGCAGGTATGGGATCCCTTATCTAGAAAACCTGTTATCCAGAAAGCTCTGAATTATGGGAAGGCCATCTCCCATATAATCATTTTAATAAAATAATCTAAATGTTTTAAAATTGATTTCCTTTTTCTCTGTACAAATAAGTCAGTACCTTGGACATGGATATAATTATTCCTTTTTGGAGGCAAAACAATTCTGTACGGAAATCCAAAATATGGAAAAGATCCTTTATTAGGAAAACCACAGGTCCCATGCTTTCTGGATTACAGGTCCCATACCTGTACAAATGAAATACAAAGCACACACATACTTCTTATAAACACAGTGCCGAAGCCCAGCTGGTATGTCTAAAAGCAGAGGTGCAGTCGAAAACTCCTTTCATGAATCCAAGGCCCTGTGCGCTCACAGGGCTTATGATGAAAACCAAATATGGTTATTTGTAGAGACATTTTGACTAACACAATAGCCTTTGTCAAAGCGAAGACACAAAACAAACTTGTAACTAACCAATAATATAGTGTCGGGAATAGTGCTAATTATGGTGTTGTTACAAGTCACAATCGTGAGAATGTGGGAGCTAGTAGCTTTTGCATATTACTGATACACTGTTTGTTGCACTTAAATATTCAGACTCTTTAAAAATAAAAGTCACACATATAAACTGCTAAATGTAGCAAAAAAGTTGTAAAAGATACTTAAATTGGGGAATGGCAGCAGTGTTAACATTTTATACAAAACACCAAATTTGTTTCACACAATGAATGAACAAAAAAAAAATCTGTAGAATGGAACTCGAAAAAGGGGTATAGGAAAGAATTGCATACCCAACCCTATTAAAATCACAATTAATTACAAGTTAGTAGTTGTGCCTATTGGAATTGGATACACTTGACACTTAGGGGCAGATTTATTATGCAGTGTAAAAAATGGTGGTAAAACACACATCAGTGACTTCTGGCAGAACTTAAAGGTCTCGAGGTGTAAAATAATAGTGTAAAACATTGAATTTGTGCAGGGTAAAATAAAATGCCTTTATAAATTTGCCATTTATTTTACACCGATTTGTCGACAAATTAAATTTTACGCAGCAATAAATAGGCCCATAAACGTAGAGGCGATACCCGGCACATCAAAACTTATTTTGAAGGTCTCAATGAGTTAATTTGTCGGTATCAGCCCTGTCGTCACACCACTGTCTTGTGTCAAAGCCAATGCTGGAGACTTTAATATATATTTATTTATATATATATATATATATATATATATATATATATATATATATATATATATATATATATATATATATATATATATATATTAATATGAAATAATTACTTTAGTCTTGGTTAGATACTAGAACCAGTTGTTCGTCTTTTTGCACTCAACCCACACCCAGGATTGGAGTACGGAAGTTAGTCTGTTTACTGATCAGTGTATAACAGTGTCTGGGGATACAGACAACCATCCTGTCCAAGGAATGTCTGTGCTTTTGCTTTGCAGGGTTTGGTGGGTAAATAATAATAGATTGGTCTATTGTGCTAATTGCAATAAATGTAGAGTATCAAATTAATCTAAAGAGCTGAGAAGGAAAATTATTTATAAGCATATCCGTCATATGTTAAGAATAAGGCACACTAATCACTAAAAATTTATTTTTTTGGGGAATTGGCACCTTTTTGGAAATTGGCAACTTTCCCACCACTACACGTTTATTAGTCACAAGCGTCTTCAGTTTGACAAGGCTATTGTGTTCACTGACATGTTAAGGGCACCTGTCATCCTAAAGTACTTTCCCCCACCAGAGGTGCAAGCTTATTAGGCCTGCACTCTGATTGGAGGATATTTTTTGTTTTTTTAAATGATGTGTAGCACACATGCTCACAATGAGGTTCTGATATATATAAAACATTTCCAAAGGGTGCTCAGAAAACCTTCCTCATGGCATATGTATCTATGTTTGGTTAATTTACTTACTTCATATTTTTATACTCTCAACAGATTTCCTGGTAAAAACCTCAAAGGAAAAAAATACACACCACTGTTTCCTTACTTTGAGAAGGTACACCTCTTGGTTATGTTTGTATTTTTTTTTTTTCTTCTTCTTCTGCATATTATATTTATACTTTTACGTAGGGTTTATCTTCTATTGCTGTTTCCCTCAATCAAGTAATGCATGTTGAGGTCATAATTATGAGCATGCAGTGTCTTTTGTGTTTAGTATTTAAATGGAGCTAGGCAGAAGTGAAGCTTGGAAATGTGCTATGGCAGCAGTAGGAATTCCTGTAGCACTGCTGCTATGGTTTTGCTTTCATTATATATAGCAGCATTCTTTCCCTTTCCCATGCAAAAATACAGGGGCTCATCTTACTTCTCCACATATTCATTAATTGGGGAAATGCATGGCAGGCTAAATCTTACTATTAAATAGTATGTATGTATATAATATAGGAGGCTATCTAAAGCCACAATGGGATTATATAAATGTGTTTTTAACATGTATTGCTTCCACATCGTTGTGTAATTGTTGACTCGATTCCTGTGTGTTTTCAGGCAGCAGCAAGAGTGGCATTTACAGTTGTGACCGACAACTATGTGAAGTCTGAAGAAGGCACAGGGGTTGTACACCAGTCACCTTACTTTGGAGCTGTAAGTAACATTCTCTTTTTTCTATTTCCTTCCAAATTAAAGGGGTTGTTCACCTTCAAACACTTTTTTCAGTTCAATTGGTTTCAGATTATTCATCTGAAGTAAAGCCTTTCCCATTACTTTCTATCTGTTTTTGTAATATTGAGGTGTAAAATTTAATTTTTCTCTTTCCAAAGCAGCTCGGGGGGGGTCACCGACTCTTTAACTGTTTCAAATTCATACATTTAGTTGATACATTTATCTTTTTCCCTGCTGAGCATAAGCCTTGAATTTCATTAAAGGCAGCGGTGAGAATTGATACAACACTTGCTAATATTCCACAGATGCTGCTGAGAAATGTATCAACTCAATGTAGCAACTAAATGTAGCTACTAAACTAACAATTCAGAATGCACCTAGATAACAGCTGCCAGAATGAAACCCCAGAGACAGGAACTTAATTTTTGGGAAAACGGTAAAAAATAAAAGATAGAAAGCAATTGAAAAAAAGTCTTGTTTATGGTAAACATTCTTAAAACCAGTGAACTGAAAAAAAAAGTGTTTGGAAGGTGAACAACCTCTTTAAGTCTCCTTATACCACTGGTATCCACTAGGTGGCAGTAGAATGTCAGGAGATTGCAATGCCTATACGGTAATTTAAATTCAACTTCAGTAGGCAGATGTAATAGGACCAGAAATCTCTCACTCATCCTTTCTTTTTAAACCAACACATCCCTAGTTAGAGATTGTTTTGAGAATTTTACTTGAGAACTTTATTTACATTTTTTAATATTGCCCATATTGTAAGCATACTTTCTATATTATTGCCACAATAAATCAAACAATAATTTCTTTCTTTGTCCTCATTTTGTTTGCTATGGCACCCACTGAGTTGTGTGATAATATTACGAATCTAGGAAGGAGATAATCTGATGAAGGAAGACGAGACTTTCTCAAGAACAACTGACAATGGCAACCTGGCAGGGTTTAATGCATTATTTGCTTTAGCAAATCTAATCGGATAAATCTAAATGTCATGGAATGCTAAATCTGATGTCCCAGAGATTAATGCAAGAAACTGCTGGTTATAGCTGGCCCAAATTGCAGATTTAGCCTAAGCGTACTTGCTGGATGGATAAAACCACCTTTTCCTTACCTTCCATAGGCAACCAAAAGTAGCCAATAATAGCTTTCCATGGGTATAAATTTATTAACATGTATCCCTCTTATAGCTGGTGCATTTGTAATGCCAGTAGCCCCTTTCAAAGCTTCAGCACCCAGGGCAAAGGACCCACCAGGAATCTAATGTCTTCTGCGTGTAAATATTTTATATACTGCTCATATACAGTCATATGAAATTATGGGAACCTCCTCTGAATTCTTTGCAGTTTTGTTTATCATTGGTGGAGCTTTCAAAGTAGCAACTTCCTTTTAATATATAACATGCCTTATGGAAATGGTAGTTTTTCAGCAGTGACATAAAGTTTATTGGATTAACAGAAAATATGCAATATGCATCATGACTAAATTGGACAGGTGCATACATTTTGGCACCCCAACAGAGATATTACATCAATACTTAGTTGAGCCTCCTTTTGCAAATGTAACAGCCTCTAGACACCTCCTATAGCCTTTGATGAGTGTCTGGATTCTGGATGTTGGTATTTTTGACCATTTGTCCATACAAAATCTCTCCAGTTCAGTTAAATTTGAAGGCTGCCGAGCATGGACAGCCTGCTTCATATTCAACCCATAGATTTTCGATGATATTCAAGTCGGGGGACTGTGACGGCGATTCCAAAATATTGTACTTCTCCCTCTGCATAAATGCCTTTGTAGATTTCCAAATGTGTTTAGGGTCATTGTCTTGTTGGAATATCCAACCCCTGGGTAACTTCAACTTTGTGACTGATGCTTGAACATTATCCTGAAGGATTTGTTGATATTGGGTTGAATTCATCCGACCCTCGACTTTAACAAGGGCCCCAGTCCCTGAACTAGTCACACAGCCCCACAGCATGATGGAACCTCCACCAAATTTGACAGTAGATAGCAGGTGTTTTTCTTGGAATGTGGTTCTTCTTCCCCCAAGCAAAGGGCTTTTTGTTATGACCAAATAACTCAATTTTTATCTGACTAGTCCAAAGCACTTTGTTCCAAAATGACTTGTCTAAATGAGCTTTTGCATACAACAAGCGACTCTGTTTGTGTTTGCGTGAGTGTAGAAAGGGCTTCTTTCTCATCACCCTGCCATACAGATGTTCGTTGTGCAAATTGCTCTGAATTGTAGAACGATGCAGATACACTATCTGCAGCAAGGTGTTCTTGCAGGTCTTTGGAGGTGATCTTTGTGTTGTCTGTAACCATTCTCACAATCCTCCGCATATGCCGCTTCTATATTTCTCTTGGCCTGCCAGACCTGGGCCTGGGTTTTACAGCAACTGTGCCTGTGGCCTTTCATTTCCTGATCACATTCCTTACAGTTGAAACCGACAGTTTAAACCTCTGAGATAGCTTTTTGTAGCCTTCTCCTAAACCATGATACTGAATAACCTTTGTTTTCAGATATTTTGAGAGTTGCTTTGAGGATCCCATGCTGACACTCTTCAGAGGAGAGTCAAACAGAAGTACAACTTGCAATTGGCCACCCTAAATACCCTTTCTCATGATTGGACACACCTGCCTATGACATTCAAGGCTTAACAAGCTAATCCAACCAATTTGGTGTTGTCAGTAATCAGTATTGAGCAGTTACATGCATTCAAATGAGCAAAATTACAAATTTTTGCACAGCCAGTTTTTCACATTTGATATAATTTCATACAACTGAATACTGCTTCACTAAAAATCTTTGTTCAGAAAACAACACAGTACTCCGATGTTCCTGGGAAATGAAAGACATACCACTGTTATCTTTTTTGTTGAAAGTGGAGTAAATTATTATGCAGGCTGAGAGGGGTTCCCAAACTTTTTCATATGACTGTATGTGTTGGCATTTCCACCCTGACACTTTGCAGTCTGTTTCTAAAACGAATACAATTTGGGAACCTGTTTTATCAAAAGTATTGTATTGAGATAATACCAACATTAAAAGGGGTTGTTCACATTCAAGCACCTAGTTGTTTTCAGACTTTGTCCAATTACTTTCTATTTTCTATGTGTGATCGTTTTTCTAATATTCAAATGTAAAGTGTCATGTTTTACTTTCTAAAGCAGCTCTGAGAGGGGGGTCGCCGACCCTGTTCTAAATTTATACATTTAGTTGATAGATTTTTTAGTTTTGGCCCTGCTCAGCAGAATCCCTGAATTTCATTACAGGCAGCTGATGGAATTGATACAACAGTTGCCAATACTCCAGAGATGCCGCTGAGAAATGTATCAACTATGGGGGTTATATATCAAGGTCTGAATATCCGAACCTTGAATAATTCGTAGTTTTCAGAGCAAAAAAAAAAAACTAAATTTTTGGAGATTTATTAAAGTCCGATGGTCTAAAAACTCTGAACCTGAAACCTCGGCATCTAAGAGCTCTTGAGGTCCTGTATAAGTCAATGGGGAAGGTCCCAATGTCTGCGCTGATGTCCGTACAAATATCCAATAGTTTTGGGGTTTCGGCGCTGAAAACTCTGAAGAAATCTTAGTTTTAGCGGAAAATTCCAAACAATTTGGAATTTTCGTGGAAAGCTCCAAAGTTTGCCCAACCTTTTTTTTTTTCTGGCTTTTTTCTTCATATATAAGGTCCATTCAGGAATTCGGAGTTGCTCGAAGTTTGATATTCGAAATACTGAGATAAATTCGGAACTTGATAAAAAAAAACCCTAAATGTTGCAAAATTGTAACAGTTTAGAGTCTGCACCTGAATAACTGAGCTGCCAGACTGAAACACCAGAGACAGGAACGCTAAACTTTGAACTTAGATTTTGGAAAAAACGGTAAAAAATAAATAATTGAAAGTAATTGGAAAAAGTCTTTATTTCTGGGGAACAACCTGAAAACAATTGAACTGAAAAAAAGTGTTTGGAAGGTGAACAATCCCTTTAAATATATGTGTCCCTTTTCAGTAGTCGGGGTCTGCACACAAGACCTCTGAAATCTTGCATGTTGTCCCTTTGTTTTTATGCTTTTAATAGTTTTACCCTGCTATATATCATTGATTTGTAAAAGGGACACCACCTGCTGCTCCTTTTATTGCTATACATGCTTAGACACCCAGGGGCAGATTTACCTAGGGTCGAATATCGAGGGTTAATTAACCCTCGATATTCGACTGTCGAATGTAAATCCTTCGACTTCGAATATCGAAGTCGAAGGATTTACTGCAAATAGTTGAATCAAACGAAAAATCCTTCGAACGATTTTTCTTCGACCAAAAAAAAAAAAAAATGCAAAGCCTATGGGGACCTTCCCCATAGGCTAACATTGACTTCGGTAGGTTTTAGGTGGCGAACTAGGGGGTCGAAGTTTTTTTTTTAAAATGACAGTACTTCGACTATCGAATGGTCGAATATTCAAACGATTTTTAGTTAGAATCGTTTGATTCAAAGTCGTAGTTGAAGGTCGAAGTAGCCGAAAAAATCATTCGAAATTCGAAGTATTTTTTATTCTATTCCTTCACTCTATTCAGCCCAGTGTGGCTTAAATAATGTTCATTTCTCTCTTAGGATGATTACAGGGTCTGTATGGACTTCAATATCATTCAGAAAGATTCCGTTCCTGTGTGCCCAGTTGATGCATCTGGCTGTTTTACCAAGGAAGTGACTGACTTTGCAGGACAGTATGTCAAGGTTGCAAAATTAATCTGAACCTATGCATGCCTCTCTCTCTCTCTCTCTCTTCTCTCTTCTCTCTTCTCTCTTCTCTCTTCTCTCTTCTCTCTTCTCTCTTCTCTCTTCTCTTCACCTTTTTCCTCAATCTCCTAACAATCCATATCAGGATGATGCTTCTCTAAAATCGGATATTGCTTGACTAGAGAAAACAGCCTATCATGTATTGTCTAGCCTTTAATATGCTAGCTCTGTGGCTGCACTGACGTAAGATAACACTTGTAACATGCATAATGCTGGCTTGAGAAAATTAAAATGTTAGAATGAATATTAAAATGTTAGAACGCAGATAAAGAATCGGCTTCTCTGCTTTATCTTTACAGTAGTACTGATTAAACCTGCTCTTAGTTGAAACACTTTTCACCGATTTCATTTTGGAACATCCTTTGGCACAAGAAAACTAGAGGAAATGCTGCTTCCTAGTAGAAAATCGGTTGCTTTAACCTAGAGTCCCATATGTAAATTGTTGATAAAAGAGCAGATTTTGAGCAGCTGATCACAAGGCCACAGCTTTAACTATAAACAGCTAACCTGTTATTAATTTCTAATAAATGAATATATTTCTACAGATAAAAGTGCATATCCCCTGAAATGATTGTGCATCTGATAGTGTTCTTGCCCTAGTTTTTGAAGAGAATAATAATGGTAGGCAATTATTCTCTTAGAATTCTAACTGATTCAATTATTAGGATATTCCTGTGTGAACAAAGCATTGTTTTTATGAAACATATTTGGTTGATGATGTATTCTCCTTTTCTCCGGTTGCTGCCAATTCCACTTCTGCACTTTAAGACCTTTATTCTTCCCAAAGGGGCTATACTTTTTGCATCTTTCTTACACCTTATTCACATATTGATATTTGCAGGATGCTGATAAAAACATCATAAAGCTGCTGAAGGAGCAGGGTCGACTGGTGCACAGCAGCTCGTACAAACACAACTACCCTTTCTGTTGGAGGTAAGCTCACAATCTCTGTTCAGGAATATAAGGGAAAATACAAAACCACATGAGCAGGGTTATTGTTAGTAGTCTGCAACTTACAGCAATACAGGAGCTTAATTGATTGGTGTAATGGTAAATAGGCATTGGTTATTTTGTGCTCCCTCGGAATATGGAAAGCATCTTATGGGCAGATTGGGTGTTCGCCTTTACCCAAACAGAGTATATTTTGTAATGCTGTAGTTATTTACTATGCCATTTTTCATTTTGGTGCTGGAGCTTGTAGCATGTGGTAAAATCATGCGCAGGTCCATTTTTTTTGAAACCTGCAATTTGAGCCGCATGTTCCCACTACCTGACCCAACCCGCAATAGACCAACTAATCTTCCAACCCGGGGGATAAGTGGAACCAGAAGTGACATCACATTTGACCAGTCACTCCGGTGCCGAATCTTCACAAAAAAATTAAAAACCTGGAAGAACCACAAGGAAGGGTGGTATGGATCAAAATCCACACCTTTGTTGCTTACCCAGCCTGGTTATCCGCAGACTGCCCGAATGGCTAAGCAATCTTTTTTGCCTGAAACTGAACATTCTGTGGATATTCTGCGGGTACCCAACCCGATGCAGGACTCTAGGATGTGGGATTGATGAGAGTTGCCGTTTTCACTACTGACATCCCTCATGCTTTCAACTTTTCTCTCTTCCCAGGTCGGATACACCTCTCATTTACAAGGCTGTTCCCAGCTGGTTTGTAAGAGTTGAACACATGGTTGACAAACTTCTTCAGAACAACAGTCAGTGTTACTGGTAAGAATGCTGCAAAGTAGTTTTAATGTAGACTTAACGTATGGCTGCAGCTTGTGCAAATGGGCTGAGTGGGGCTATTGCATATATAAAACAGTGCAACAGGAGAATTGAAGATATTGTCTGTGTTCTACTGAATCTCTAAATTCCTGCTCGGGAGGAAGGTTCAAATATTTGGGTGCAGACCCCATTTCCCCCCCATTTGATTCAGTGAAATGGCATAGCATGGCCTATTGCAGTTCAATCGTTCAGCTTCTTTAGTCGCACCATATGAGTGATATCAGGGCGCAGGCTTTGTGTTACACTTTAGAAGGACACTGCAGCATTTATTCCTGGGGAAAGTTGTTTACTGTGCAGGCTGCAGATTTGTGCCTGGCTTGGCACGCTATCAGGCTCCAGTATGGGAGATTGAGTGTCTGTGTGGGCAGACAAACCTAGCTTACTAAATACAGTGCCAACTTGTTTTGTGTGAATAAAGGACAAACAACTCTGAAAAATTACAGAATTTGACACAAGATACCAACTGTTTCTGTCGTATTTATTATTGTTGGGGTTCAAGCAGCATTTAAGCTGTTAGTGCTTAACAAGGATATATTCAAATAAAATAAAGTTCAGTGTTCCAAAAGTATCCATATGAGAAAATGCCCATTCATTCATTCATTCATTCATTCATTCATTCGATTTAACTTTGAAGCATTTTAAGCCAGGTCCTCTTTCCACTGCTCTTGGCCCAACTCAGGAGACCAACCCCATCCTATGTGGTACATGTATGGGACCTGTTATCCAGAATGCCCAGGACCTGGGTTTTTTTTTTCGGATAACTTGTTGTAATCTGGATCTTCATATCTTAAGTTTACTACAAAATCATATAAACATTAAATAAACCCAATAGCCTGGTTTGCTTCCAATACAGATTAATTATATACTTAGTTTGGATCAAGTACAAGGTACACTTTTATTATTAAGGAGAAAAAAGGAAATCATTTTAAAAAATTTGGATTATTTTGATAAAATGGAGTCTATGGGAGACGGCCTTTCAGTAATTTGGAACTTTCTGGATAACGGGTTTCCGGATAAGCTGCAGTGCCGCTGTCATCTCTCATGCGGGCTGAAAATCATTAAACCCTTATATAATACTTATAAGTAAGCATTAAGTCGCTGTTTTATCAACCCATCTGTCATTTAATCATAGTTACTGCACAATAAAATATTACCAGGGGTTTTTGTAGTTAAATTTAGTATGTTAAAGAATGATGTTTCTAGTTTTTTTTAGTTTTTGAATTATGTTCCTATTCTGCCTTTTTCCAGTTTTCACGAGCAGCCCAGTATTTGAGATTACAATTTTATTGTTCCTTTTTGTCATTTATATTTAAGCCAGTCCTGTTCATATTCCAGAATCATTGTTTAATTGCTAGGGTAAATTAAATACAAGCAGCTAGATAGATGTTAAAATTCCAAACTGGAGAGCTGCTGAGTAAAAAGCTAAATTATTTAAAAACCACAAAAATATTGTCTCTCACGGTGCTCCGATTTGGTCGATTTGGTCTGGTACTGCCTTTTGTAACCGAAATATCGGTTGAGCATCATTTATACCTCTTGTTAAAAGAGAAGGAAAAGGGTCTGAAGAGTTGCTAGGCACCCCCCACCTCAGTGGTTCTAGTCACTCACCTGTTACCTGAGCTTGTTCTTCTTCCTGGTGTCTCCTCCACCAGTTCTAGAAAGGTGCATGTGCACTGCAGAAATCTTTGAAGAACTTCTGTACTGATCATGCGCTGTCCCACCCCAACGTGGGATGCCTTGAAGTTAAGAAATAGACGGCGAGATGACACCCAAGTCTCATTTTTTTTTTTGCAGAAGTTGAAACTCAAGCTTTCAGGGATCTGAGGAAGGGGTTGGTCCCTGAAAGCTTGTGCTTCAACTTCTGCAATAAAATGAGATGAAGTAGTTGGTGTGCTTCCCTACACATAATCTGGAAGCTATGATTGCCCTGGAAGCAGTCTGGTATATGAAAGTACCCTGCAGGGATAAGTAAGTGGTGTGCTGCAAAAAAGAACTGTGGCATGGCACCCAACGCACACACACTACTCCAAGCTGGTGTCGGTTTTCATGAAGAAGGACTTCAGCCAGAGTCAGCAGTTAAGTGTGAGTGGCTCCCACTCCTGATTTTACTTTTGTCTCTGTTTCAACTACTATTGTCTCTGGTTATTTTGATAAGGGACCAGGGACACTGACCCTACAACTAGGTGGCCCGATTGTGGTTTCTTTGCATCAAATTGAGAATGCAAGTTATTTAAGTAACAAGTATTCTCATAATTTATATCAGGAATGGTCAGCTTGCTACACTTACCCAAACATTTCATGGCACCCCCTGTCATTCTGCAGCTAGTACAGGCATGACATCCATTATTATGTACTTGATCCAAACCAAAATATAATTAATCCTTATTGGTAACAAAAGCAGGCTTTATTTAAGTTTACATGATTTTCTAGTAGACTTAAGGTATGAAGATCAAAATTATGGAAAGATCCATTATCCGGAATACCCCAGGTCCCAAGCATTCTAGATTGCAGGTCCCATACCTGTAGTTGTCCAAACTGAATATCCTCAGGTTGCCTATCCTAATTGGTGTTCTAGTCCTTTTATAGTTTCTTTACTTTCCCTTGAAGGTCTGATATATTGGAATTGTTACACATTTCCCTTCTGAAAATGTTCCTGCTTAGATTGTGAGCCTTATTGGGAAGGTAATCTTGTGATAGGAGAAAACTCTGTGCAGAACAAACAGTGCTCTGAGAAATAAAGATGCAAAGAAAACGCTATTAGTGTGGGTATTGGGCATGATATTGTTGTAAGATCTGCCATAATTTAATCTCATTAGTGCGGTGTGAAGATGCCGCTGCACCATGCTACCCCTGTAATGTTTTACATGCCATTGGACAATTTGTCCTCTAAATTCCTTCAAGGCAGAGAGAGAATTGAATTAATGAACCTAATTAGGGACCCCTGTTTAGCTTCCCAGGAGTACCTGCTTCAGCACCCGAAATAGAGGCCACTGCCTTTCATCTCTGATTAACCTGAGGGAATAAGAGTAATAATAGGGCTGCAGGAGGAGGAGGAGGAGGAAGGTCCGCTTTGCTTCCTGGCAGCTCATGTAATAACCCATTTCTTTCTCTAGCTAGGGGGACATTCAGCACACGAGAAATAAGGTGCCTCTGCCAAGAAAACGATATCTCTGTGTAATTGGTTTCCTAATTAGTTTTGTAACTAGTCCATCAATCTGACATTAAAAGCAAGAAGGGAAACTTTGAATGAACTTGGCAAAGCTGTGAGTCGTTGTGCTGCTTGGGAGGCTGACCTAAATAAACTATAAGGAGTTGGTGGGCTAACAATCCTCTTATGTGGCCCTAACTGATATAAAGGCACACTATATTTATTACCCTTTATATAGCGTCATCATGTTATGCAGCTCCTTGCGGAGATTGCTCATCGTTCATGTCAGTCTCTTCCCCAGTGAAACATACGTATGCCCACATTTGAACACATATCTGTTTCATAAGTGATTGTGCTCTTCTAAACATATGCTGTGCACCAATGAGAATGGGGTCAAGGCACAGCACATCCTGGAGCAAGGGTATCCTGTGTTTTACAGCTGTCCTGGGCAGGTGATAATTCCAAGGTTCTCTTTGCAATGTATTCCCAGTGCTTCATTCTGCACAGTTTGGTTTGTCTTAAAAGCCATCATTCATACCAGACACCTAATGATTTGTGCCCATTTATATAGTGCTTGACTCCTCCAGACAGTGTCGCCAAGGAGCTCTAAATGTGCACCATCTCTGCAAAATGTAACCCAATAAGAAATACTGAATAATTTATTTTTGGCGAGATAAAGAAAAATATAATTTGCTTGTTAATTATATTTTGAAGGAGAACAAAAAAAAAACTACAAAAAAGCTAAAAGCACTCAACCATAAGTTTTTAGCTTTTTTTTTACCAGCCCAAGGCCATTACAGCCCTTTAGCAGTGAAGATTTGTCACCCAAGATGCCCCCATTTGTAGTCCCACTACCTTCTTTTCTGCTTAGAAGTTTTTCGTGTTTTATTGTTATAGAACATTGAATCACAGCAGATCATTTTTTTACACTGATGAAGAGACTCTTTCATATCAAAGAAGAAACAGAACTGTGATCTAAATTAATTACAATGGAAAAACACAAAATAAATAAATGAGAAATGATACACCAGCTCTAGTCAGTTTTAATGCATCTACTCTGTGTTTAATTAACAGTAAGAGGCAAATAGGCTAGCGTTGGGGAATGTGGATGCTGCTGTTCAGACCCAGTTGCTGCTAGGCAGAGCACAACATTAAGCCATTAAATGATTTTAGTATCAAAGTATACTTTGGCTCGGGGCACATAGAGTGTTTCAATTTGCCTGGTCCTTTGAGGGAGAGATGTGGTCGAAATCCGGTTGCCCTCCAGAGTCTGCTTGCCCAGTCATTCATTCGTTCATTCAAAACACTGCAGTATCAGTCATTCAGACAAAGTAACATGAGTATCTAGAGCAGTGCATAAATGTTTACCCTGACTCTTCCTCCAAATGACATTCAGGCTGAGCTTCCTAGATAATTTAAAGGGACCCTGTCATTGGAAAACATGTTTTTTTCAAAAAGCATCAGTTAATAGTGCTACTTCAGCAGAATTCTGCACTGAAATCCATTTCTCAAAAGAGCAAACAGATTTTTTTTATATTCAGTTTTGAAATCTGACATGGGGCTAGACATTTTGTCAATTTCCCAGCTGCCCCTGGTCCTGTGACTTGTGCCTGCACTTTAGGAGACAAATGCTTTCTGGCAGGCTGGTGTTTTTCCTTCTCAATGTAACTGAATGTGTCTCAGTGAGACATGGGTTTTTACTATTGAGTGTTGTTCTTAGATCTACCAGGCAGCTGTTATCTTGTGTTAGGGAGCGGTTATCTGGTTACCTTCTGATTGTTCTTTTGTTGCTGCTGGGGGGGGGGAATAGGGAGGGGGTGATATAACTAAAACTTGCAGTACAGCATTAAAGAGTGATTGAAGTTTATCAGAGCACAAGTCACATGACTTGGGGCAGCTGGGAAATTGACAATATGTCTAGACCCATGTCAGATTTCAAAATTGAATATAAAAACATCTGTTTTCTCTTTTGAGAAATTCTGCTGGAGCAGCACTATTAACGGATTCATTTTGAAATTTTTTTTTTTTCCCATGACAGTATCCCTTTAAGAGACCAAATGGGCATTGTCCAAAATCTCTTAAAATCGTCTTTGGACTTGGCCGAACAAACAATTGCTCTTATAACTGTTAAATATTTTTGTTTTAATATTTTTTTTTTTAACCATTTAAGGGTCATGCCACATTTGTTTTAGGGTGGGCTAATGTCTAGGTCATTAGAGGATCTCTTTTGTCGTTATTTTGCTTCCTTGGACATTATTCATAAGTGGCAACTTCAAGCGTTTGCACCAAAATCTTCAATAAAGCAGTCTATATGACATATATGTACCCTTCCTGTACAAATTGACCTAAGTGTAAGAGTACTAATGAAGTTTCGCTAGGTAGAAATGAACGTCAGCGAAAGTTCGCTATGAAGTCCTTGCGCTGACAAATTTACGCTAGTGAAACTTTGCCAGTGTTCAGCTACAGATACACAACTTTGCATTTTGATGAATTAGCGTATGCTCTGAGAATTAACATCTGACAAAGTGGTGTGAAGCCTTCCGAGGTGAAAATTCACCATTTATTGAATTTGCCGCATTGATGGTTAGAATATATGGTTAGTATGTAGAAGAACACAAGAAATGTAAAGGTAAGCGAGAGGTTAGGTATTCAAGAAAGAAAAAATGGGCATAGCTTTGATATCTTAATATGGAGTGATGGATTAATGACCAAGTAATGTCAGCTTATAAAATGTAGCAAAGGGATCTCCAGGCACAGTATTACACTTCTAGAGAAGCCTAGTAAGAAAGATGTAACTGAGATTAAAAAATGAGCCGTGTTTGTACTAAAAACAATAGTTATGGTTCCTATCACATGAGTAATTATTGTTTACATTTTATGTATATTTTTTATTTTTAAATTTCTCCAGGGTTCCTGAGTTTGTGAGGGAGAAGCGTTTTGGAAACTGGCTGAAGGATGCACGTGACTGGGCCATCTCCAGGAACCGTTACTGGGGTACCCCCATACCTCTGTGGGTCAGTGAGGACTTTGAAGAGGTAAGCTAGTCTATTTATTGCATAACTGAATCTTTCTCTGAAATAAGGGGTTACCTTACTGATTCACTTGTGGGCCCATGAGGCAATTATAAGAACATAATTAAGTAATTAGGGCAGACACACTATTTATACTACATGCTATTTGCCAGCCACAAGCCTGCACATTTGTACTTAGGAAATGATCAGCTTAGAGTGTATATGCTTGATCTCCACCAGAGAAAAACCTAGTTTTCCCTCAATTTTTTTATTTACTGCTGGTTGGAAAAGGTCTCTGCAGAAGAAATGAAAAGTATTACTGCAAGTAATATTCAGCTGCAATACGTTTTAAATGGAACTTCTCTCAGAACAGTTGCCTCCCTTCTTTAATTAGTTGATATCATCATCATCTGTTCCTTCGACTCCCAGTGGAATATAGGGCATCGGTGAAGACTCTCCATTCAGATCTATTTGTTGCTATTCTCTTGATCTCATTCCATGTTTTCCCATCTTTATAATTTTTTCTTCTCCATGTTATTCAATGCTGTCCCCTTCTTCTTGATCCCTGTGGATTCCATTCTAGGGCTCTTCTTTCTATAGATTCCTCTCCCTTCCTGTGTGTGTGGCCTATCTAACCCCACTTTGTTTTCCTTAACTGAATTTCTATTGGTAGCTGGTTAGTGTTTTTCCACAGTTCTTCATTTGTCACTTTTTCCAGCCATTTTATATTCATAAGGCTCTGTAGGCACCTGTTTCCAAAGATCTGGATTTTTGTGCTGATAGGTTGTGTGACCTTCCAAGTTTCACTTGCGTATAAAAGGACTGCTTTCACATTAGTATTAAAAATGTGAACTTTGGTTCTTTTGGTAATTAGTTGATAGAGATCTACAAGATGCCCAGGCAAATTCTTTAAGGCTTATTTACAATCAGAGCCACCAGCGGGGGTCACAAATAAAATAGATGCTATTCATTAATTCATTGGCTTGCCAACACACTCCTCACATTTACTTGTGCTAAGTACTTTGTATCCCTCTAGTCAGTTCTGATTAATTGCAAACAAGTGGGTCTCTTGATACAGGGGAAATGTGGACTGGGAACATCTTGAATGTGGCAGTAATTCCAGTGGGGCAGCCTTGCATCATATGCAAATTTCATATAAATGCAGAGCACCAGAAATGTTGCAGCTGCCCCGGCGCAAATCTGCATTTGCTTTGAAATTATGGGGAAAAAATAAATGTAATAAAAACCACGTGGTTGTCCACTTTTTTAAGGCCAGTGAATTGTGGCTTTGTTGGGCCTTTTTTTCATGGCAAAATACGTAAGCAGAAATAAAAATCAAGGATGGTAATATTAAAGTAAATGCCCATTAGTAATTTGCTAATCACACTCACTTGCTACCCCTGACTGGTTTGCTCAAGTTACACGTGTCATTTCTTCTTGTTCTCCCAGATTTTATCTTTATTACCCACCGTCCTTTAATGTTTAACTTTTTACATGTATATTATCACTAAAATATTGTTTGTATAAAATGCGCTTTTGCCTTTTTCTGTCTGGATCCATGGTTACCTCTCCCCTGTGCTCTGAAGCTTTAGTCTCTTCTATCATCCCTGTTTTGGTTTTCTCTGTCTCCACACTGAAATGACTCCCCCTTCTACTGTCTGATTCAGACATTTATATAAAATGCATTCTCTTTGTGCAGGTTGTATGCGTGGGATCTCTGGCTGAACTAGAGGAGTTAACTGGTATAAAAGTGACAGATCTGCACAGGGAGAGGTCAGTATTCTATCAATTTGGCCAGTTCATTTATCAACATACCTAGCATCTTGGTCTTGAATATGTTGATTGTTACATGTTGCATTTGGGTAGTTGCATAGGCAGACAATGTAAACTAAGTTCTTAAAGGGATACTGTCATGGGAAAAAAAATGTTTTCAAAATGAATCAGTTAATAGTGCTGCTCCAGCAGAATTCTGCACTGAAATCCATTTCTCAAAAGAGCAAACAGATTTTTTTATATTCAATTTTGAAATCTGACATGGGGCTAGACATTTTGTCAATTTCCCAGCTGCCCCATGTCATGTGACTTGTCCTCTGATAAACTTCAATCACTCTTTACTGCTGTACTGCAAGTTGGAGTGATATCACCCCCCTCTCTTTCCCCGCCAGCAGCCAAACAAAACAACAATGGGAAGGTAACCAGATAGCAGCTCCCTAACACAAGATAACAGCTGCCTTGTAGATCTAAGAACAGCACTCAATAGTAAAAACCCATGTCTCACTGAGACACATTCAGTTACATTGAGAAGGAAAAACAGCAGCCTGCCAGAAAGCATTTCTCTCCTGAAGTGCAGGCACAAGTCACATGACATGGGGCAGCTGGGAAATTGACAAAATGTCTAGCCCCATGTCAGATTTCAAAATTGAATATAAAAAATCTGTTTGCTCTTTTGAGAAATGGATTTCAGCGCAGCATTCTGCTGGAGCAGCACTATTAACTGATTCATTTTGAAAAAATTTTTTTTTCCCATGACAGTATCCCTTTAAGGAAGAACAAAGAATTCAGTAAGTAAATGCTCCATATTTATGGTTTGGGATTCTGTATCAGAAGGCCACCACAATATGAAGATTCAAAGCACATGTTTTGGGCCTCTGTTATTTGAGCTTTGGTATGGACTCACAATACAAGTATTAGATCGATCCGGAAACCCATTATCCAGAAAACTCTGAATTATGGGAAGGTCATCTCCCATGGCTTCGCTCACACCGCAACACTTTGCCAGGTGTAGATTCTCCAGGACAACGCTAATTCACTGCGTCCAGGGCTCAACGCTGGCGAAGTTGCGCTAGCGTTCCTGCACCAAGCGAAGTGAAGCGAAGTTGCGCTAGCGTTGGCTAATTTGCATATGGCGGGAAGTTAAAGTTCAATGGACATATATGTTGCACCAAATACATTACACTACAAAAGCCCGGGAAACCTTGATAAAATAAAGTTGTTATATTGCCCTACACATGAGCCCAGTGTATAGTTTATGTGATATATGTTAGGAAACGTAGAGGGGAAGCCGGTTACCCCAAAAAAATTTGATGCTATTTTTCAGCCTATCACCCTGAAAAGACGCTAGCGTTTTTTGGGAATTTTCCACTATTTTTTGAGGAACTCCTATCTACTCTATTGCACTTCACATAAGCGCAAATTCGCCATACGTTAGGGCGCAAAGTACCTCTGAAGTCTCTCCTTCTAGCTAGCTTTTGCCCACATTAGTCACTTCGCCCTTTAGTAAATTTGCCCCATAGACTCCATTTGTATCCAAATCACATTTTACTGTGATATAGACCTCAGTATATTGAGACAATTAGTGGGGTTTGTGTACAAATAAATATTTGTTTTGCATCTCTTCAACTTGAAATTTTAACCGCTATCTGGGTGCTAGAGCTTAAATATTTACGCTTGCAGACAAACAACAACAAAAAGTATGAAGAACAATTACAAAGTTGCATATAAATTGTTCATCTATAACTAAAATATGTGTTCTGCCAGTAATAATCTATTGTAAGTAAAGATGAACTGCAGCTCACCGTTTATATGTTTGATTGGTTATCCTGCGGGGTATCCTGTGTTGATGCCCCAATCGAGTCAATCAGTGAAAATCCAAATGCAGGACAAATCCACAGCAGTATTCTTAGACTGCAAAATCTTTTATTGGGAATGTAACCAGACACAACATGTTTCGGGCTGATTTTTTTGATTTTTTTGATTTTTTTCTTAACATATAGAAAAATGTTTGATTTTTTTCTTAACATATAGCATGCAAATGCTTGATAAAGTATAGATTTTAAATATCATGGATTCAGCAGAAAAATAAGAAGAATTGCTGTGAATATCTCATCCACCAGGCATTTGTACAGAAACAATTGCCTTACCTTGTACTTTATTGGGTAATAAATAGAAGTGCTAGCTGAGACTCATTAATTGGAGATGACATGGCATCAAGGTCAGCCTTAGAACCAAGCTGAAAGAGAAAAATTGTGAGGGCACTGTTTGCCTTAAAAAATAATTATTCCAAAAAAGGAGGTGTTGGTACATACCACACTGGCAAAAATATGTAATCTCATGTGCCACATCAAGGCCCCTCGTTGTCCGTGAGTCCTACACTGTTTGTGAGCATTAGAAGTTTGTAGTGCATTTATAATTAAGTCCCCCAGCAACCAATGTGACTGAGTAGTAAGACAATTGTGCACTTACCCTTAGCTCAGGAGCTCTAGTGAGAAAGCAGAGAGCTTTTAAGCCCCAGCCAACTAACCTCCACCTGTGAATAATTAATTTACTCCAGTATATATTAGTATTCTAAGTTTGTAGTGCATTTATAATCAAGTCCCCCAGCAGCCCATTTGACGAAGTAATAAGACCAGGAAGCAGCTATAGTGAAAGAGCAAGGAGCTTTTTAGCCCCAGCCAATTAACAACCATCTATAAATTCCCTGTTTGCTGGTGGACTTGATTTTAAATGCACTAAAAACTTACAATGAGGGACCTTGACATGGCACGTGAGCTTACATATTTTGGCCAAAGTGGTATGAACACCTCATTTTTTGTAATAATAATTTTTAAAGGCAAACCATGCACCAAAATTTTTCTCTGTGTGTACAAATATTGGCTTTTTATCATTTACAGCAGCTGGTCAACTCCAGATTGTGGGTTAGACCAAGCGCTGGTACAAGGGAATTTCTAGCAGCTGGTCAACGCCACAGCGCAGGTTAGACTGAGCACATGTTAGACTGAGCACTATGTTTCTTAGAACCAAGTTGGTATCACACAGTGGTTCAGGTATTATGCTTTGTCACTCTTGGCCAAGGGAAGCCCCCTGCTTTATTATTAGAATGATCAGTTTATGGATGCATATGAATTGATGGCTTAGAATAAAGTTATCTGTTGCAAACCCAGAAGTGCATGGGGTTACATTCCACAAGTAATCAGAATTCTATGGCCATAAGATTGTCCATTGGGCCTTCTCGCCAGTTTCTCTCAACAAATGTATGTCTGCAAGAGACCCATCTGCTGATATTGCCTTTTACGCTTTCATTTAGTGTGGATCACCTCACTATTCCCTCACGCCGCGGGAAAGGTGCCCTGAAACGGGTGACAGAGGTGTTTGATTGCTGGTTTGAGAGCGGTAGCATGCCTTATGCCCAGGTGCACTACCCATTTGAGAACAGAAGAGAGTTTGAAGATTGTTTCCCTGCTGACTTCATTGCAGAGGGTATTGATCAAACCAGGGGGTGGTAAGTACAACCAATACTGAGCTCTTCATGTATGAATATATGCCATCTTCCCTTTTACGCACAGCTGGATTGTAATGGATCTAATCAATTATGAAGCTTAACTACAATATAGTCCTTGTTATGTCTGGAAATGCATGTGACAGCTACTTTTAATCAGCCCAATTCCTAGCCAGCTATAAAATGCCGAGTGTCGCAGTGTAGGAAACCTGTACTCTAGCTGCACTTAAATTTAATTTCTTTGACTGTACCTGCAGTTTCATTCCATGCATTTCAGGTTTAATTATTATTATTGAATTTCTTTTATTTAACCTCTGGCTCAATTTTGGAATTTCTGATCATGGCACTCCAATAAAATGGAAAATCGAACATTGTAGGGTTTGAGTTCTATAGCACTAATATGCATCATTTATCACTAAAGCGAACAATAGTAAGGAATGATGGTCCAGCAAATGCATGCAGAGAACAAAGCAGTACAGGTATAGGATCCATAATTTGTAAACCCAGTATCCAGAAAGGGAAGGCCTTCTCCTATTATATACAGAGCCCATTTTAAGCAAAAAATTCTAACTTTGAAATTCCGTTTTCTCTGTAATAAAACAGTATCTTTGTCCTTGATGGTAAACAAGGCTGCATACATCCATATTGTTGCCAAAGTAATGCTATCAGGTTTATTTAATGTTCAAATGATTTTTAGCAGACTTGAAGTATCCATATTATGGAAATATTACTTATTAAAGGGGACCCGTCACCCAAAAAAAATTATTCAAGATCTGATTTTATCACATTAGTCAAGCACAATGAACTTAAGTTACACTATATAAATTATTTGAATCTTGTTTCCTTCAGTCTGGGAATTCAGCAAGCAGGCAGGAGCCATTTTGTGGACAAGACAAGCCTTGTATCATCTCAAAATCTTGTTTGTGCACCAGAATGGGGGACCTGATGTCCATCCCCATACATTGGTTACACAGTTAAACGGTGAAGAGAATGTGGGGAGAGCAGTGACATCTAGAAAGTGCTGAATGGAAAGTGAAAGTAATGGTCTGCCCCACCTCTATGCCTAAGGCATAGAGGAGGGGCAGACGCTATTTCATTGACAGCTGAGATTTTTTAAACGAGCTTAAAACAGATATGAACACTTAAATGAAAAATAGAAATTGGATTTCATGTATAATTTGAAAAGGACTTTTATTATACAGCTTTTTGTGTCTTGGTGACGGGTCCTCTTTAAGAAAACCCCAGGTCCAAAGCATTCCGGATTATAGATCCTATACCTGTATTTAAAAATTAGACGCTAACACATAGTAAACATTGCTGCATTTGTTGTAAACACGTGATTTCAAGGATAATCTTTGTGTGAATTGTCATGTATAATGCTGATGTAATTGTAGCACTAATGTTTAATGGACATGCAAGGAATATTTTATGCTATGTCTATTTCTGCAAATACTAATATAGTATAATACGCCGATTTTTTGTCATCTGCTCTCCATCTTATTTTATTCTCTTCTTTTCCCTACCACCATTTCTTTAGGTTCTACACCCTGTTAGTGCTTTCCAGTGCTCTCTTTGGACAGCCTCCGTTCAAGAATGTTATAGTGAATGGGCTGGTGCTGGCCAGGTTAGTAGATCAATAGGTTTGTTTTGGGGAAGGTTCCTGGCTAAAGCTGGCCATAGATGCAAAGATCCGATCGTACGAATCATCGTATGACCGGACTTCTCCCGACCTGCCACTAACCATTCAGATCAAAGTCTTACCAGTCAGATCAAATAGAGTCGTTAAAGAACAGATCAGCCGATGTTCTGCCCCTGACAGCAATCGTACGATAGTTATGTCAGACAAAGCTAGTGACAGTCTCCCACTGAAAATCGTACGATCAGCAATACACGCAGAGATATTATCGGCAGCCGGCAGAAATTTTCTAACCTGTCCGATTGACCAAACGACCGATCTCCGCCGGACGAAGAATGTCGGGACTCTCCACACGGTCCGAAAATCGTATGAATCCTCGATTCGTACCATCGGATCTTTGCGTCTATGGTCAGCTTAATACATAACTTGGTTGTTGGTTTTGGTTGCTGTAATTACCCCTAATTACTAGCCATAAGGAAAGAAAACACTTACCTGATTGACACGGATAAATAAAGCTAATGCAGTTATTATACTTAAGTGAAACCTCTCTCTAAAAAATCTTTGATTCCAAGAACTACATTCTGTATTTAATAATTAATAACAGTCTAAGAATATTCTGAGATCAAATTAACACACATGAAAAGAAGCAGCTCCAAGTACAATAACGCTAATCTAATAAAAGCCATGAATGTCAATTGGATTGGATAGAGGTGACGAATCGTTATATTGACACTTTAGCTACAGTCGCAACAAAACACTGTCAAAATATTGACATTAATGTAAAAAGGAGAACTAAAATATGGATCTTAAACTGTAAAGTGAATTGGCAAGGGTTACTAAACATGGGTAAATCTCATGTGACCTGTCTGTTTGGCCTGCACATAAAGGTTGCCAAATTAGTGAGGACATGCCCATGGCTACTTGCTCTGTGTTTGATGAAAAGACCAAACAGAAGAGCCATTAATCCATGCATGGCCTATAATTACATGGAACAATATGTCCCACTGGAATCTGCACAGTTCTAAGTATTTTCAAGCTGTTGATTGCAATGGGAGATTTGCAGTTCTCCTAAGACAGAATTAAATATTGGAAACCTAAAGTATATCTCCGCATTTTAGAAAACAATCACTGGTTGCCTCCGGGTCCATATTTTAGCCGTAAGATGCTGGCAGTTCCACTGATGTTTTGCAGTATGTATTAATGTGCTAGTTTGCTTTGTTTTGTTTCAGTGATGGGCAAAAAATGAGCAAAAGTAAGAAGAATTACCCTGACCCAATGCAAGTGATAAACGTTTATGGATCGGATGCACTCAGGTCAGAATTTAAAAAAAAAAAAAAAAAAATTAAAAAATCATATTTTTGCTTTATAAATTTTCTATTTAAAATGTTCCAGGTTTTTTATTTTAGAGTGCAGACACTTTATATAAAAAAAAAATTATTATATATATATATATATATATATATATATATACATACATACATACATACATACACACACACACACACACACACACACACACACACACACACACACACACACACACACACACACACACACACACACACACACACACACACACACACACACACACACACACACACACACACACACACACACACCACACACACACCACACACATACATATATGTATATATATACATATACACATTTTAGTTCTATTACATTCTAAACTTGCTCCAAACCTCACCTTTGCTCCGTGTATGTCCGTCATGAAAATGATATGCAGTTGCTAGCTGACATATATGGATCTGCATGACACGGATTGTAATAGTACAGGTATGAGACCTGTTATCCAGAATTCTCGGGATATGGGGTTTTCCGGATAACATCTTTCTGGAATTTGGATTCTTTATACCTTAAATCTCCTAGAAATTCATGTAAACGTTAAATAAACCCAATAAGCTGGTTTTGCCTCAAATAAGGATTAATTATATTTTAGTTGGGATCAACTTATAGTAGTACAGGGAAAAAGGAAATCATTTTTAAAAATTTGGATTATTTGACTATAATGGAGTCATGGGAGCCTTTCTGTTAATTCTGAGCTTTCTGGATAACGGGTTTCTGGATAAATGATCTGTACCAAAAATGCAGATGGGCCTCTACTACCTTATTGACATCTAAAATTCAGCTAATATTAGAGTTTGTGTAAGGAACATGCTGCCTCGACAGTGAATACACATAATTTAGTGCTTACAAAAGTAAGTGATGCTAACACAGCAAGTTGCGGATGTATAGTCCAGTACAGGAGCTCAATACAATTGAACAAATGGAGCTGTTACAATAAGTAAAAGGCGCCCATGGGCACCCCTCATCTTTTTTTTTAATGCAGGCTGATCAGTATTTCCCATAATTCATTAGATGTTTTGTTCTCAAGTAAAAGATGCAAGACAAACTTTCTTGTTTCTCTTAAAACAAGTATTCCTGTTGGGAGCAATTAAAGCACATTATCGCTGAGATTTCTTCAGGTATAGAGATGTCCTTATCTGACACCAGCTGCCTGCCAATAAAATATTCGTGTGGTTTGGATCGTACCAACTTAAACGCTGTGCATCCTTTTCTTACAGCAACAATATCCCAATGCTCTCTTGCCCTAAAGTTCATCATTCCTTACCTCCAGTTTTTACATTCTATCAGTTATACCTGGAAATAAGGCTATTTATAATAACCCAGGTGTTGAAAGGATAAGCTGCATAGTGTAAATACCTTGCACTGCTCTTCATATGGAAGTGTAGTGCTGCAGCAATATTTTACTTCTTAGGCAAACCGTTACAGAGATATGTCCATTTTTACCTCTCCCAATGCCATTTATTTAATATGGATTTTCTAATTTAGTAAAAGCAGTATATCTGGAGTTTTATGTTCACGCCATTTGGAGGTGCAGAGGTTTAGACATGTCCATACAAGATTCTTCTATTCCAAAATCCTGCATTTAGCCTGACTTTTTATAACTAAATCACCTGCTTGTAATTACCTTTTTCTCTAACTAGTTATGTGATTTGCTTTGACTTTACAATTACAGCTTATTTTATTATAGTCTTCTTTAGAAGTGCTTAAAAGGTTATGATGAGGAAACCACACCAGTAATCCAATTCAAACATCTTGATATTTCCCCGAGTTGTTTCTGTCAGTGCTACCTTACTTGCCCCCTTTATAGATTTCGTTTATTATGTTTTACTTTTGAAAAGTGATGCCTTGTATGTTCTCTTGTTGCTTTTGTTTCCCTTGCGTGCTGCCAAAAAACGACTCACTAACATTATAGAGTCAAGCACTGTTTATAAAGATGGGTGGAAGAACTGATGTTCCAGGCTACAACAGGGCTTTCCTTGCCATTAGAGGGAAGAATACATTCACAGTGATCTCTTATTTGGCTCCTTACCCCATGGGAAAGCGCACATCTGTCTAATCTCATCCTTAAAGGAAAGAATGGCAGTTAGTTCTCTGTTTGACATCTGGGTCGGATTTGGGCTACTGATAAAAAAGGATATGCAGAAGGAAGGTGCAGATTGTAATTTTGCTAAAATATGTATAAAGTGATACCACCTTTATAAGGCAAAAAGGAATTGTTACAAGACAAGTCTTAGGGCAAACCCAGATGTGGGGTTTTTACGCTGCATTTTTAAAAAAGCTCTGTCGGACGTAAATACGCCACTGAAACCTCACGTGACCGTCAACATGCGTTTTTCAGCACGTAATTTTCTTTTCCCAACATGCACTTCTCATTGCTCTCGTTCCCCATAATTCCGCTGGCTGGAAATAGAAAATAAAAAAGCAATAGAAAAGCTATTAACATGCAAAAGGGAACAGGAATGATCGTCAATACTCAACGTAATTACGTCACCGGCCTAATTTGCCATATAAACGTATGTACATCATTTATCTCGCGAGAATTTGAACGCCATAATTAAAATACGCTGCGTGTTTACGTAAAGTATTGTTTCAAACTTGTAGATCCCATAGAGTCTATTGACTTGGTAGTTTCTTGACGTTTTGGCGTTTCTGCTGAAAAACGGCAATACTGGCGTCCTGTGGCGGATTTCGGCTTGTAAGCGCACTGTGAGAATTGGCATAGTGCGTTTTTCATTGGTTTCAGTGACAGTATTTACACCCGACGGACCTTTTTTAAAAACGCAACGTAAAAATGCCTTGTCTGCCTTGTCTGATAACCTGGATTTGCCAATTCCAGGTTGACTTCTGGATTTTAGAGATATAAAGAGACTAATTTCAAATTTCTTTACCCCAGCAGACATTCTCTAGATTCTATAATAGTATTCATTGTTGATTCTGTAATACACCAATTTACCACCTGTGGCGCTCCTGGAGATGAGGTTACTGGGAATCACTGTTTGTTTCAATAATGTTAGTTTCCCCACTCTGCAGCTTTTAGTGTTGGAGTACTCCCACTCCAAGTATATAGAAATCTGTAGTTAAAGAAATAAAAGCGCAAAGAGACAAAGGATCTTTTCTAAGTGCAGTATTTAGTTGTAGTTCAACATATCCCTGCATAAAAAGTTACACTCGCAGGATAAAAAAATTCCAATATCGCATATAAATTTCTTATCTGTCCGTATGTGTCCTTCTCAGTCCCACTCTGTGTGTGTCCAGTGCTCGGAATCAGTCCTGTGCCGGCAAATAAGATTTTTTGCCGGCATAGTCTGCACTTAGTTTACATTATGTAATATACAGGTATCCGAAAACCGAGAGTTCAGAATTACAGCACTCCATTTTAATTAAGTACTTAAAAATGTTTAAATGTATTCTCTTTTTCTCTGTAATAAAACATTACCTTGTATTTGATCCAACTTAAGAAATAATTAAACCTTATCGGAGGTAAAACAACCCTATTGGGTTTATTTAATGTTTGAGTCACTTTTAGCAACCTTAAGGTATGGAGATCCAAATTATGGAAAACCCCTTATTTTGAAAACCCCAGGTTCCAAGCATTTTGGATAACAGGTCCCATACCTGCAATATTTTAGAGACCTGCAAGGTTCTGGGGTACAATTTTCCTTCAAATCTATTGGTTTGATTTAATTCCCTTCCCAATGACTGATTTCTCGTGCATTTTTAAAGGCTGTACCTGATAAACTCCCCAGTGGTTAGAGCTGAAAACCTGCGCTTTAAAGAGGAGGGTGTCCGGGATGTGCTCAAAGATGTCTTCCTCCCCTGGTACAACGCCTACCGCTTCTTAATGCAGAACATCTACAGGCTGCACAAGGTAACCCTTAATTGCTTTTGCTTCCAAATAGTTTTGTCATACACTGAATTGTAGGGGCAGATTTATCAAGGGTCGAATTTCGAGGGTTAAAAAACCCTTGAATTCGACCCTCGAAGTAAAATAATTAAAGGATTTTAGCGCAAAAGGTTCGTTCGAACGATCGAATGAAAATAGTTTGATTGAACGATAAAATCCTACGATTCGAACGATTTTAAGCGATTGATCGAATGATTTTTATTCGATCAAAAAAAACTTAGAAAAGTGCTCTGGAAGGTCCCCATAGGCTAACATTGAACTTCGGTAGCTTTAATGTGGCGAAGTATGAAGTCAAAGTTTTTTTTTAAAGAGACAGTACTTTGATTATTGAATAGTCAAACGATTTTTACTGCGAATCGTTCGATTCGATTGAATTTGACCAATTCGATGGTACCCAAAAAAATACTTTGAAATTCGAATATTTTTGCATTCGAACTATTCACTCGAGCTTAGTAAATCTGCCCCGTAGTGTAGATTTCAGTGTTTCTGCCTTTCTAGAATCTCCATTACTCGGTGTACATACAGTGAGCGTCCTTGGCATTACTATCATAGGGATAAAGAATTTGCTAGTGCGGTTCCTAATACCAGTAAATCAGACACTGATGCGGAAACAAAATCAAAATGACGACGTGTTTATAGGAATCAGGGCACATACAGACTGGCATTTGTACCCACAGTGGACATGTGGTTCGTTCTGGTAGTCTTAACCACCTGTCATCTGGCTGGTCAATTCTGAGGGTATATTGCTCCTAGAATGTTGCCACAATCAATCATTGATTCCGACGGGAGATGCCCAAAATATATCATAATGAGGCTGCATGCCATTTCCATGCATACCTACAGCTGTTTCTGACCACATTGAACTCTATTTACTGCTTACCACATGTACTATGCCAATGCAGTTTCAGTAAAGTATCCTGTTCTAATAATTGTGCTGTTTCAATCATGTTTTATTTTTCACAATTTGTACACTTTCCCAGTGGTCCTTTTCAGTATAGAATAACTGTTGTATGGAAGTGTGATAGCAAAATGCATGGAGAACCTATTTGAAAAACAAATAGGAAAGTTCAAAGACAGACAGTTAGTTCTTATCTGTTCCCAATGAACCTACTGCTATTTCAGAGAATTATACACGATTAAAAACCCGACAACCTAGTTAAAAGTAGGGATGCACCGAATCCACTTTTTTGGATTCGGCCGTACCCACAAATCTTTTGGGAAAGATTCGGCCGAATACCGAACCCTAATTTGCATATGCAAATTAGGGATGGGAAGGGGGAAACATTTTTTTACTTCCTTGTTTTCTGACAAAAAGTCACGCAATTTCCCTCTCCGACCCTAATTTGCATATGTAAATTAGGATTCTGATATGGTTCGGTCAGGCAGAAGGATTCGGCCGAATCCTGCTGAAAATGGACGAATCCTGGCCGAATCCCGAACCGAATCCTGGATTCGGTGCATCCATATTTAAAAGAACTGCTTCTGACGGCTGCTTTCTCTGTAAGTTAATAGCTATAGTAAGATCATTTGCAACAACCCACTAGTTCAAAAAGCTGCCCGGCCTCCTCTTAACTGCCTGAAAGTATGTCACATTTATATAAAGGTATGGGATCCGTTATCCAGAAACCCATTATGCTGAAAGCTCCGAATTACAGAAAGCCTGATTCCCATAGACTCCATTATAATCAAATGCTTCACATTTTTAAAATTGATTTCCCTTGTCTCTGTAATAATAAAACAGTAGCTTGTACTTGATCCCAACTACAACATAATAAATCCTTATTGGAAGCAGAACCAGCCTTTTGGGTTTGTTTAATGTTTATATGATTTTCAAGTAGACAAATTATGGAAAGATCTGTTATCCGGAAAACCCCAGGCCCTGAGCATTCTGGATAACAGGTCCCATACCTGCATCTATCTAGCGTAGGTTAATAAAACATTTATGGACTTGGTGTTTAAATAGCTTTTGTACAGATATGAGATCCGTTACCCAGAAACCAATTATGCCCCATAGACTCCATTTTATCCAAATAATCCAAATTTTAAAAAATGATTTCCTTTTTCTCTATAATAATAAAACAGTAGCTTGTACTTGATCACAGCTAAGATGTAATTAATCCTTATTGGAAGCAAAACAGCCTGTTGGGTTTATTTAATGTTTACATGATTTTCTAGTAGACTTACGGCATGAGAAAATTAGATCCCTAATCCAGAAAACGCTAGGTCCACAGAATTCTGGATAACCGGTCCCATACCTGTATAATCTAATAGTTTATCTGCTGTCTGCTGTGCCAGTTTGGCCCTACAGGATCTGACATACCCCCCCACTCTGCTAGAAAGGAAATTCTTGCTACAAATGGTACAAACGCTATTGGGAAAAGAATTCTGCAAGTGCAACGGGGGAGGAAAAGTATATTTTATTTAAATGTTTATTAAGATGTTTACATTTTTTTGTGGAACATGTACAGAGGAATAGAAAAAACACAGGTTGATGGCAGTTAATGTAGATAAGGTGTGCTTCAAAAGCGGATTAAGCTCTTTGCAGGCCCGGGTGCAAGCCGTACCCCCTGCCAGGGCAAAGTATACATGTAGTAAATAAAGCAGCAGCACTCCGGTATTTTTGAAAATTTGTAAACCTTTACTTAGATGCCATAGGCAACGTTTCGGGCTACGCAGGCCCTTTGTCAAGCCATTGGCTTGACAAAGGGCCTGTGTAGCCCGAAACGTTGCCTATGACATTTAAGTAAAGGTTTACAAATTTTCAAAAATACCGGAGTGCTGCTGCTTTATTTACTACAGGTTGATGGCAGTTAGCTCAAACACCGTAGGTTTGAATAAGCAATCTCAGATGCACTGATACAGTATATACAGCAGTATTTTTTTATTAATGGGCTAAGCATACTTTTATCAAATAAGGGCAGTGCCGTGTATCTCTTGTTTGCCTGACTTTGTACCAAATAAATGGTCGCGGTTAATAAAACACAGTAGAATGATCTGTGATTAGTCTAAGGAAAAAACTGCACAGCCCATTACATGGATGTCTCCTGCATACTTTCATAGGAAGAAGACATCCACTTCCTATTTAATGAGAGCATCAAACAGCAAAGCAGCAACATCATGGACAAGTGGATCATCTCCTTTACTCAGTCTCTAGGGCAGTTCTTTAAGGCTGAAATGTCTGGTAGGCAACTCTCAATTTCTTCTTCTCTCTCGCTCTACTTTTTCATCTATATATTTATATAAATTCTCTGTTGGGTTTTAAATCTATTTCCCTCAGACTGTACTCCTATGTATCCTTTCTCTCTCTCTAGCAATGAATGAAAAGTCGATGACTCTTTATGCTGCAAACGGGGTGATCCCAAAGTTTATTTCATGGTGCTCTTGACACAGTTCACAAGATCAAACACCCTTCATGACCCATGCGGTCCCGAAACGTTTGGTCTTGTGAACTGTGTCAAGAGCACCATGGAATAAACTTTGGGATCACCCCGTTTGATGCATAAAGAGGTATCGGCTTTTCATTCATTGCTGGCGTGTGGCTAGGCCAGTGCCAATACCTGCATCCCCTCCTGTCTAACTTTAATCCTTTCTCTCTCTAGCCATATTATCCTCTTGCTTCCAACTATGGATCTTAATTTTACAAACTGATTTAGACAGAAAGGAAGGGTGTTGCTTACTCTGTAATTTTTTCCCATACAGCCTACAGATTATACACAGTGGTCCCACGGCTTGTTAAATTTGTTGATATGCTCACAAACTGGTATGTGCGCATGAACCGAAGACGGTTAAAGGTAAGTTGACCTGGATGTGCCCATCCCATTATTACTCTGTTGTGTTATGTGCTGTCCTTCCATATTGAGACATATTGAGTGAAAAACCAGAATGTGCCACTACACTCTCTTAAATATAGAAGGAATCTGCTTAAACAGTAGTGTCACGGTTGATTTATGAACATTTTTGCCAAAACCCTATTAGTCCTGCCCATCTGTTCCAGTTCCTGCTGCCTCCTTTCCCAGGCTGTGCAATGGAGCTGATGGCACTCCACACTTTTGGATAAAAACCAATCAGCAGCTAGGCTGACCTAACAGCAGTGCTGTCCAACTTCTGTGGTAACGAGGGTCTGAATTTTTCTGGCCTACGTGGTGGAGGGCCGATAATGGAAGCCAGGCAGAGCACAGGCAGAGTGTGGCACAATTGGGGAGAGTAGGGCAGGCAGAGTATGGCACACACAGGGAGCATAGGGCAGGCAGAGTATGGTACACACAGGGAGCATAGGGCAGGCAGAGTATGGTACACACAGGGAGCATAGGGCAGGCAGAGTATGGCAAACAAGGGGAAGTTGTGCTCACCACTAGTTTTTAAAATCATTAGGCGGGGGTGCAATGAGGGTGTGACCACAAAATACAAATAGACAAATACAAGATTCCTCTGCACTCAACCCATTATCAATATATCTCTCTGTCTTAAATATATTGATAATGGGTTGAGTGCAGAGGAATCTTGTATTTGTCTACAGGCAGAGTATGGCACGCAGGGAGCATAGGGCAGGCAGAGTATGGCACACACAATGAGAATAGGGCAGGCAGAGTATGGCATGCACGGACCATAGGGCAAGCACAGTATGGCACACACGGAGTATAGGGCAGGCAGAGTATGGCACACACAACAAGCATAGGGAAGGCAGAGTATGGCAAACACGGAGCATAGGGCAGGCAGAGTATGGCACACACGGAGCATAGGGCAGGCAGAGTATGGCACACACAATGCGCATAGGGAAGGCAGAATATGGCACACACAGGTTCCATAGGGAAGGCAGAGTATGACACACACATATAGGGCATAGGGAAGGCAGAATAGAGCAGGAGACAGGGAAACCTATCAGGACTGTATGATGAACAGTTCATACTGTGCTCCAGTGACACAATGCTGGTGACCTTCCAGCATTTTGTCTGATGTGAGAACAATGTGGGCAGTCTGGGTCTGAGATGTGAACAGTACAGGGATTTAGGATGTGAACAGTAGAGGTGTTACAGGTGGTTCAGGGGTTATTACAGGTGTGAACAATGGCTCAGCCCCTCCAGACTGAGTTGGTATTTCACCTTTCCATGACCTGTCAAATATCTATAGGGCATAGGTGAAAATCCCATTGGGCAAGGGCTACATCGATGTGTTGATGCGATCTTCACCTAATTGATCTCTGTAGGCCTGCAGTATAATCAGATTGTTGCCTCCTGGGCAACCTTGCCAAACAAGCAGATTTTATGGTGGGCTTAAACCATTGTGTGCATTGAATTGTTTATTTATCCTACTCCTTTATCGTTACTTTCTCTATTTTGCGTTAGGGTGAGAGTGGTACAGAAGATTGCCAAATGGCTCTGGAAACCTTGTTCAGTGTCCTTTTCTCCATGTGCAGATTAATGGTGAGTAATACTGTTTGCTGCATTAATGTGGCATTGTGGTTTGGACCGTGATGGTACAAACAACAGGGACTAAAGATGAGTGGCGATGTCTTTTCTCATTAACACAGGCTCCATTCACACCATTCATCACAGAGATGATGTACCAAAAGCTGAGACTGTTAATAGATCCAACTTCCATGCAAGATAAGGACACAAAAAGCATCCACTATCTAATGCTGCCCATTGCCAGGTAATATCTTAGCAAGGAAATGGCAGAATATCTCTTGTAAAGTAAATATTTCCGTCTTCATATGCCGTGCTTATTGTCTTTGTGAAATCTTAACCAGGGAGGACTTGATTGACAAAAAGATTGAGGGTGCAGTGTCACGCATGCAGTCTGTCATTGAGCTAGGAAGAGTCATCCGTGACCGTAAGACCCTTCCAGTTAAGGTGAGTGATAAACATGGCTGTATTCACTATCTAATGATTTCTGTTGTGTCAGCAGATGCACTGACATGTTGCCTGCACTGATGTTAATTTGGCACTTTGTTCTCCTATAGTACCCACTGAAGGAAGTGATAGTCATCCACCAAGACTCTGAAGCCCTAGCAGATATCAAATCCCTGGAAAAATACATTAAAGAGGTGAGCAGTTCTATTAATGCATGTATCCCATGTAGCCATCCGGCTGATATTGAACAAAACCTCAAAAATTCTCCATCGGGCAGAGTTTGAGAGTTGTAGTTCGTTAGCATTTGGAGTACCGCATGGGTTGCCATAAATTGTTTCATGTGCTTGCAGAATTCCCAGCATCCACCCCTTCTAATAGAAACTTGCTTTAGTAGGGGCAGAGTATGTTACTCCATAGAAATTACCAATGCAAATTGGTCTCTTTGATGTTCCACTGGATTATCTACATTTCAGATTATTAATTAACAATGACATTTTGCTTTTAATTGCTGGAGGGAGTTCTATTTAGACTGTTCCCGATATCCATTATTCTTTGCATTTTTATCAAAGGCTTTGCTTTCCAATTGACGTTTGATTTGTATGTCAAGACTTCCCTTTAAAAGAAGCTGCTTGCAGATATTAAGCTTTTGGTCATACGGCAACTGCATTTTGATGGCAAGTATGACAAAGAATTTATGATTTTGGTGAACAGGTATAAAAGAAACGCACTTTTTGGCACCCATAGGCATCCTTTAGACCAGTGATCCCCAACCAGTAGCTCGCGAGCAACATGTTGCTCTCCAACCCCTTGGATGTTGCTCTCAGTGTCCTCAAAGGAGGTGCTTCTTTTTGAATTCCTGGCTTGGAGGAAAGTTTTGGCTGTATAAAAACCAGGTTTACTGCCAAACAGAGCCTCAATGTAGGTTGACAATCCACATAGGGGCTACTAAATGGCCAATCACAGCCCTTATTTGGCACCCCAAGAACATTTTTTATGCTAGCGTTGCTCCCCAACTCCTTTTACTTCTGAATGTTGCTCACGGGTTCAAAAGGTTGGGGATCCCTGCTTTAGACCCTCCGCTCACCCACGGGCCTAAGCACGCACACACGTGACCACATATGCAATTCTCAACCTGTCTTTGTAAAGTATGTATATGCTGGTGGTTTTCCAGTAAATGTATATGATCTAATGCCTGTAATGTTCCTAATTGTGCAGGAACTTAATGTGAAACAAGTTACAGTTTCCACAAACAAAGACAAATATGGGATCCGGCTAAGGGCAGAGCCAGATCACATGGTACTTGGGAAACGGTTAAAGGGGGCTTTCAAATCAGTTATGGCTGCCATTAAGGAACTGAAGAGCAATCAGTTGGAAGAATTCCAGAAGACTGGTAAGGATATCATCATTTTCCTTTTTCTTTTTTTTTTAACAGAGCTTTGTTGAACAATTAGACCTCTATTAGATGGCTGCCTTAATGCTTTTGTGTGTTGGTGTGTGTGTGTATGGTAATAATTAGGCACATCTCTAAGTTTTTTTTTGTATGGTTTTGTGCCTTGCAGGTTCCATAGTTGTGGAAGGCCATGAGCTACATGAGGAGGATATTAGGCTTCTTTACACTTTTGATCAAGTATCTGGAGCAGATGCTCATTTTGAAGCTCATTCAGATGCCCAGGTAAGAATCTTCCCACAACTCTTATTCCACCAGTATAAGTTTCTTGGCATTACAGGTATGTGTTCATGGTTTCCTTAGTAAGACCACTTTTAATTATTGGGTGGCAAAAGGTCTTTGAGGAACAGCCCTAAATGCATTTATAGAAAGGATAATTAAAGGGGTTGTTCACCTTTAGATTACCTTTTAGTATGGTTTAGAGAGTGATATACTGAGACAATTTGCAATTGGTTTTCATTTTTTATGCTGTTTGAGTTATTTAGCTTTTTATTCAGCAGCTCTCCAGTTTGAAATGTCTGCAATCTAATTGCAAGGGTCCAAATTATCCCAGCAACCATGCATTGATTGAATAAGAGACTGGAATAAAAATAGGACAGGGCCTGTATAGAAAGATGAGTAATACAAACTAGCAATAGCAATAAATGTGTAGCCTTATCGAGTAAATGTGTAGCCTTATCGAGTAAATGTGTAGCCTTATCGAGTATTTGAATTTAGATGGGGTCATTGACCCCAAATTGAAAGCTGAAAAGTGTCAGAAGAAGAAGGCAAATAATTAAAAAACTAAAAAATAAATAATGAAGACCAATTGAAAAGTTGCTTGGAATCAGCCATTCTATAACATACTAAAAGTGAATTTAAAGTTGAGCCACCCATTTAAATATGACTGACTGTTTCTATCTATTGTTACAACTTTGTCTCTCAACGTACATAGCAGGCAGAGAATTTCATTCATTAATACTTGTGTTTCTTCCCTAAAAGTTTTGTTGCTTCTGGACATTGACACCAGTCTTCCTTACCTCATCTTTTTTTTACTTTTCTCTGCAGGTATTAGTCTTGTTAGACGTTACACCAGACCAGTCCATGTTGGATGAAGGTGTTGCTAGAGAAGTGATTAACCGCATCCAAAAGCTGAGGAAAAAGGTCTGTTTCTGCTTTTTTTTTTTTTTTCAAGCATTACTAATTCTAATTTCTTGCCGTTGGAAGCGTCTTTTTTAATAGTATCTCATTTTTAGCTTGTGCACACCTAAAGTCTACTCAGATAAACCCAATCCGTTGTGTTCTTCTTTCTGGTGTAATAACTAAACATAGCATTTCCACATAATAAATGTATTTTTGGCGACAGATAATTGCATTCATTGTAGTTATATTATCAGATAATTGCTCTTCGCCTTTTAATACCGTTTCCTTGACCCTTGAAAAGATTAGAAAGAGCATTGCAGCTGATGAAAAATATCCTTAATACTCTTAAAACATTGCCAGCAGACACGCAGCCTTTAAAACTTGGAAATGCTCCTTTTGGGGGGGGTGGGAGAGAATCGTTTTGTAAAAGGCCCATTATTGGAGAGTCTCATCATAATTAGCATCCGTTTTCATTTCTAGTACCTTATTGCTGCAACTTTAAATGACCTTTGATGTCTATAAAACCAACTATTTGATGGTATAATATTGTCTAAAGGAATGGCAAACATAATCTTTAATGGGATCATTATAAAAATGAGTTTCCTTAAGCAGGAGACAGTGACCATGTGCCTAAAGTCCTGATGATGTTTTTGTTGCTGTAAACTCCATTTAGACAATTTCTTGAACTTCTTGAAATTAACACGCTGGGGCATTTTTAACAAATCCAGTCATAGGTTTCAGTGGACATAAGAGTTTGGACGCAAGACCCAAGGATTTTGTTTTTATTAATGGCTGTTTTGCACTTGTTACAATATTTTCTGTAGACTAATACATTGGCCTATACATGATATGAAAGAAATGCAGCCTTTAGGGTAAAAATAACATTTCACTGTAAAGATTTTCAAGCCTAATTTCATTAATAATCTCATTGACGGCCAATTAGTTGTCTAATAATAGCTACACGCAAGAAGAAGATGTCCTTAAAGAGATACTGACATCAGAAAATAACCTTTTTTATTATCTATTATAACGTTGTCTTTGAATGCTATTTATAATTTTGCCATAAAACTATTTGCCTGATGCTTTTACATTACCTTTCTTACTACCCTGTTCCTCTATGAGGAGGCTGCCATAGTTGTGCAGCAGGAGTTAGCATTAGAAACTCTTGACAGGTTAAGAAGAGACAGTCAGGTTGGCAAAACAGTCAGGTTTAGGACCTTCAAGTGACAATTACTTACAAAAGTAGAACTATCTACTTTTGATGTAGATTAATATTTTGAAAAGATTGACTTGCCTAAATGAATTATCACTGCATGCTTTCTGTTTATTACATTTTTATTTGGCAATTTGTTTTTAAGAGATCCGCTGTCTGTTGCATCTCTGCCCTGCTTTGAATCAGCGACTGCAGATCTACTCAATGGGCATTTTAATATGTTTTCAAATTAGAAATATTCTACACTAGACCATAATTAAAGTTTACAGTCTGTGCATCTGTGGCATTTGACCTTGTACTGTTCTCCAGGGAAATTTGGTTCCTACTGATGAGATCACCATTTACTACCAATCACTCCCAGAGGGAAATTACCTACAGTCTGTTATTGAGAGGCACACTGACTTCATTCTAGCCACTGTAAAGTCTCCTCTGAAACCTTACCCAGTGCCACCATCTAGCAGTGTTGTTATAAAGGAGAAGACACAGGTATGTGAACTGAGTTGATTTGGATGGTGAGCTGACCTGTACCACTTTCCAGCAGTGACCTGTATTACTTCCTCAACAAAGATTCATAACCATGTGATGTAAAACCTTATTCTAAAGATTTTATTTAAAGGGAGAATGTCTGTCTCTAAACCCTTAGAATATTGATATTTTGTATTTCCCTGCTAAAATTGCCACTCTTGGCTTGCTGCAGTTAAAATCATAACACATCTGCCCTGCAGCCTGCAAAATCCCTTTGTCAGATATCATGGTAAATGTGTAGTAGGATGGTTCACCGGTTATTGACTCACCTGTGTGTGCCTTTCCAAGTATGGAGCTTCCTTAAGTATCGTAAAGCAGAGTTTAGCAATTATTGGTCCAGATACATAAGAAATTAAAGGAAAACCACCTAATGCAGAGAGAGGAGCATGTAGAGATGAGAATGGGAGATCAGAATGAAGGTGGGTTGGGTAGATAACTGAAAAAACCAATGAGCAACGGGTAAGGGAGCCCTGTATAAGGACTGAGAAATAGAAGAGCTTAAGCTTAAGGTTAAGGTAGTGAGTAGAATACAGGGGCAGAATACAGAAAACTATCACAGAAGAAAGGGAAGAGGGCAAGTGGCAGTAGGGGGAAGAAGAAAAAAAAATGGGAGGATCATATAATGGAAAGGCATAAGGGAACGTAGAGTAAAAAGCAGAGGGCAAGAGTAAGTAAGAGAGAAAACCAGTCTGGAGAGAAAGGGAGGATAGAAAGGGAATAAGGAGTTCAGAATTTAGTATCAAGTAGAATAAAAGGGAGAGTTGGTGAAATGGGGGGAAATAAGAATTGTGGATGAGGAAAGAATATTATAAATATATAAAATAAGTTTTTCAGATGAAAGGATTCAGATGATCTATATAGCTACATAGATATGGATTTAGCAAGGACAAAAAACTCTCATGTTCCAGTTGGCCTTCCAACATTTAAGTCTGTCAGTTTGTGGCCCACCCTTTAGCAGAAACTGAAACACATTAAACATTGGGCAAAATTAGGTCCATCTTCACTGTTCCAACTCAACTTGCTGTTTTTGCATGTAAACATAACTGAAATATACTCTTAAATTCCATTGTATCTAACTGTAATGTTTGCTCTATCTAGCTGAAAGGATCTGATTTAGAGATTACGCTGGTCAGAGGGTCACAACAGTCTGCAGCTGGAGATTCTGGTCCTGCCTGCGCCTACGTCAATCTAAAAATATCTGTTAATGGCACAGAACAAAGTAAGCCCTGAAATATTGGTTTCTTTTGCATACATAGTGTTTTTCAGGTTACGTAGTAGATATGTTTGGTAGAAGGAACACTACTGATAAATTAACTGTGTTTTCCAATTTGGTACCAAATTAAACAAGTTAGTCCATATGAGGGACTCCTAAAAAAGCCCGTTATAATATATGGGTTTGTCCACACAGAGTTGATCACCCAAAACAGCTTGAATGGCCCCATTGTCACCTGTGTGGGGTCATTTGCCAATGCAAATATGTTTTAGCTGCACTTAAAGGGATACTGTCATGATTTTTCTGGTGTAGTTTTAATTTCTAAATTACGTTGTTTACATTGCAAATAATTCACTCTACCATATAAAATATTATTCCTGAACCAACAATTGTTTTTTTAGTTGTTTTGGCAGCCATTTGGGGTCATTTTGCCTGGTCATGTGCTTTCAGAAAAACTGTTTTTAGTGCAGAAGTCTGCTGGAGCAGCACTATTAACTGATGCATTTTGAAAAAAACATGGTTTCCCGTGGCAGAATCCCTTTAAATTGATGCAGTCAGTGCAGTTTGGCCATCTGTATGTGGCCAAATCGTTCAACATGTGACACTTAAGAGGGAGAGTAATTATAATCAACATCGTTGATTGAAATGTTGCTTTTGTGAATGTTTAGTGCTGCTCGCAATGTAAAATCATTCGCTGGTGATTATTATAATGCTCATTATTGCTAAGCTAAGGTAAGCGTTGGCATCTGCTCTGTAGTTTCGATTGTGAAATTTGATTACATCGCACGTATGCAAAAACCATTTGTTCACAAACTTTGCGAGGAAGTCGTTGAGGTCTCAAATCGGTTCTAAAGGACACAAACAATGGAAATCAAAGGTGTTTGCAAACGTTTTTTTGCTTTAATGAAACCTATTACATTCCCCCGATAGACTCACAGTTACGTTTAAATTGAAAACAAATAAATGATTACCTTATGCTATACAGCTTCTCTTCATTTGCTCTGTTTTAGGTGGTTGCCTGCTGCTAGAGAATCCTAAAGGAGATGCATTATCTAAGCTGGCTGAGCTCAAATCTGCTGTCTGCAACATATTCCATCTGAGCCCCCAACTTAACATGTACTGCGGCAAAACAGGTTAGATCTGAAGAGGTGTTTGTCTCCTTTATGTCACACTAGATAAGGAAAGTGTATGTAATATATGCTTCAGTCATAATTCTTTTAAAGCTGTTCACCATGGGAATACTTCTACTTGTGCTTTTGTCTCACCTCTAGAACTTCGGAATGACTGCAACCTTTTAAGTCTTAGTGGGAAAACCCTGCAAGTATGTTCTGCCTCACCCGCAGAGGTATCTGCTGATGGGAGTCAACTGCTGTGTCAGTATATCAATCTTAGGCTTCTAAACGAAGAGAGACAAGGTAATGCATAGTCCTGTTTTAGAATCGTTACTTAAAGCCTGGTGTGCATGAGTGTGATCAATATGCGTGTTCATCCGTTTAGGAACACTGCTATTGGAAAACCCTCTTGGCCAGAATGGTCTGACTTGCTCTGGTTTATTCCATGAAGTGGCTAAAGTTTTCGGCCTTCGAAGCAGACGGTTTCGATTGTTTTTGGACTGTGCGCTTAATGAAGGTGAGTAACAAAAGCAATTTAACGCTTTGGAGCCAGTTAACATCTCAGTTGGTTATGGCAAATCATGCCTACCTGTTTTGCGCACTTAGAGAGAATTGGTTTCATGAGAACTTCAGCTCTTCCTAATTACAAGAACAAAGGCTCCTCGCTGGAGACCTATTTTGCAGAAAAGACAGCTTCTAGCACAATTTATAGCTTACCAAGGAGGAATCGAGCCTTCCTTTGTGTGTCAGAATGTAGGACAGCTCCCGCTGGTGTGCACGCAAGGAGCAAATCCTCACAATTATATAAACTGCAGAGCCTTGGTACAGGGTTTTATTCTGTTTGGAATGTGTTCTAATATTAAGCACATTGGTGTTCAAACAATACTCCTACATTACACTAAATTGGTGAAGCTCAGCTGACTATTGTCATTAAAGGAACAGTTCAGTGTGAAAATAAAAACTAGCTAAATAGGCTGTGCAAAATAAAAAATGTTTCTAATATAGTTAGTTAGCCAAAAATGTAATGTATAAAGGCTGGAGTGACTGGATGTGTAACATAATAGCCAGAACACTACTTCCTGATTTTCAGCTCTATAACGCTGAGTTAGTCAGCGACTTTAAGGGGGGCCACATGGGACATAGCTGTTCGGTGAGTTTGCAATTGATCCTCAGCATTCAGCTCAGATTTAAAAGCAACAGTTATGATTCATGTGCCCCCCCCCCTTAAGTCACTGAATGTTTACTGCCTGGTAACAAATCAGTGGCAACCAAGAGAGCTGAAAAGAAGGAAGTAGTGTTGTGGCTATTATATTACACATCCAGTCACTCCAGCCTTTATACATTGCATTTTTGTCTAACTAATTATATTAGAGACATTTTTTATAAGATCCCTTATTCTAGATAATGGCCCCTAAGCCCGAATGCGTATATTTATATAATCTACAGTCTGGTCATTTCCCTATGGGACCAGACTGTAAATTATATCCTTATAAACGGCGCGTTCTGGCATCCGAACGCGCCGTTTATAGCTTAATGCGTCAGCAGTTGTCACTGCCGCACTCTCCCTACAGCTTTTCCTCCTGCCTGTCTACCTCACTTCCGCCTTCACTCAGCACGCTCTCTCGCGCCTCCTATTAAGGTCGTGCTGCCTTTCCTACCTCTCCGTTCTCCTTTTGTCTCCCACCCTCTGCTGCTTGCTCCCTCAGTGTCTCTCTTCCTCTTCTGTTCCCCCTCCATTACTGATCTTGCTTCGTCTGCCTCAGTCTTCCTCTTCCGCTCCTCCCTCTGCCCCTCCCACACCCTGTCACCATTCTCTCCTGTTTCTTCAGCGCTCCAATCCTCCAGGCTACTTCAATATTGCTCCATCTGCCTCTCTCTCTACTCCCCCTACTTCTTCAGTCACACTCTATCTGCCCCTCCCACACCCTGTTACTCTTCATCTCGATCTGTTTGCTGCTCCCACCCTCCAGCTTCAAACTTCAGTCTCACTGCGTCTTTCCCTCCCACCCACGGCCCTCTTGTGCCATCAATCTTCTCTCTGTTTATCTCACTCAGTTCATCTCTGGTGTTGCCCACCCCCCTGCATTTTACACCCTTTGTGCCTTTCCCCTTCTGCCACTTTTTAGCTTAAAACAAAATAACTGCAACCATGTGGTCAGGATGCCACAGAACTTAGGTTAAAGGAGAAGAATCATACAAGGGGAGACAGTAAAAAAATTAAAAACAATGTAGATTATAATGGATAATGTACCCCCTACAGGAATTTATAAAGATATTAATAGTCACCTCAGAGTTATGTGACCTGTATAAAAGCCTACGGCCTCGTAGTTTTATATGGTCACGTAACTCCTCGGTGACATAATATCTTTATAAATTACAGCAGGGTTTACATTATCCACTATATAATACACATGAACCATGAATATACTGTAAATTATATAGTGAATAAAGTACCCCCTCTTGTAATTATAAGGATATTATAAGTTACCGAGGAGTTTCATGACCCAATTAAAAGACGAGGCCGAGGTAACTTCTAATATCCTCATATTTTGCAACTGGGGGTACTTTATTATAATACACAAATTTCAGTGAGTCATGTGACAGAAATTACATCACTACTCACTGCTAACCACTGACATCAGAACTCACCGTTTATTAGGATATAATTTACAAGATATTCATGGCTTTTGTGTATTATATCCTTATAAACGGTTCTTAGTGATGTCATCCTTTATAAGCAGAGCTTGATGTCATTTCTGTCACATGACTCACCGAAACTTGTGTATTATAATAAAGTACCCCCTGTTGCAAAATATGATATTAGAAGTTACCTTGGAGTTCCATGACCTGTATAAAAGCACTCTACCTTCGGCCTTGTGTTTTTATATGCTCATGGAACTCATCGGTAACTTATAATATCCTTATATTTTACAAGAGGGGGTATTTTATTCACTATATTATTGCTCTTAACATTCTGGAGTCACTGACCTAAACAACCAGCAGGTCCTACTGGCAGTTAGGCAGGTTAAAAAAAAAAAGTTAAAAGGTTGAACTTGATGGACGTGTGTCTTTTTTTTTTCAACCTAACGTACTATGTTATTATTTAGGCACTTTCCCATTGATTCATCTTGTTAGTTGTTGGCAAACTGACCAACTATCATGGTACCACATACTTCTCTTATCCAGTGCCTCTCTTATCCAGGTCAAATAGGTTGAAACTGCAGCTAGTCGGCTTTGACTTCACCTTTAAAAACATTACTTACTCTGTAAAGTGATTTCTCCTTTAAGACTAGGCAGGGCAGAGAGGATATTTACTTGCCTAAGCCTCCTCTCTTCTATTACCTGTCCTGTGTCAGGGCTCTAGTTTGTTCCAAACACTTGCTGAAGAGGAGAATGACAGGGATGCAGAATCTGTGCCAGTGGAGTTAAAATAAACTCCCTTGTCACTTGTGATAAGTATATTGCTTTTCAATTTTAGAGACAAAATTCAATTACTGGTATCTGATTTCCAATCCAAAGCACAGTCTCTAAAATAAAATCAATCCCCCAAACAATTTTACCAACCAAAGCAAACATCATCTGTATTCTAGTAAATACATGCCAACAATGTTTTTGCCTTTTATTGGAGACTTCAGAAGTATTCCATAATCTTTATGGGTTCCTCAAGTCAAAGCTTTATCCTGTTCTTGTATGATTTAGGCTTCACACTTCCCTTACAGCAGGGCTGCCATTAATCCTGGTTTTGTTATGTTCTTCAAACAAAGTAAAAGTATAATATGCAGTAGGTCCTCCAGAAAATGTGAAATGTATCTTCCAGTGTGTATCATTAAAGGATTCTATACAAAATCGGGAGTCCATATTAATCAAACCAAGCCCACGGGACTTGCCCCAGTTCAAAAGGGCCATCAACTATAGAAAAATTTATATCAAAAAATGATATAAGTCCCAAAGCTTTCTTCAAGTAAAAAATATTAATTTATTGAAGTACATTTTAAAAGAATTAAAGCTGGTACATACTACCCCCCATATCCCACCTTACGCGTTTCGCACCCTCCGGCGCTTAGTCATAGGTGTGTCAAATGTACTTCAATAAATTAATATTTTTTACTTGAAGAAAGCTTTGGGACTTATATCATTTTTTGATATAAATTTTTCTATCATTAAAGGATGGCAACTTGGCCAGGGCACAGCTTTGGTAAGGACATAGGTTTTGGCTAGTAGTCTTCACTGGTCTTGAATATCAAGGCTTAACAGTAATGATCATTGTCTTTTGTCTTACCTGTTATACAAAGGTGCACATGAAGGCGCAAATTCACTAACCTCCGAAAATTCGCCAGCGACGGCTTCACTCACATCGCCACACTTCGCCAGGTGTAGATTTGCCAGGACAACACTAATTCACTAAAATCCGAAGTTGCGCACAGGGCGCCAAACGCTGGCAAAGTTGTACTAGCGTTACTGCCCCAATCGACGCGAAGTTGCGCTAGCGTTAGCTAATTTGAATACGGCAGGAAGTTAAAGTTGAATGGACGTATATGTTGCAGCCAATACATTACATTACACAAGCCCGGGAAACGGGGAACCTTAATAAAATAAAATAGTTATATTGCCCTACACATGAGCCCAGTGTATAGTTTAGGTGCCATATGTTAGGCTGCAAAAGATCGTACATTTTTTCTGGGGTACCCAGCTTCCCCCTATATTTCCGAAAAATGAAAAGACGCCAGCATTTTTTGGGACTTAGAAAAATATTCAACTATTTTTTGAGGAACTTCTATCTACTCTGTTGCACTTCGCCTGGTCTGAGGTGGTGAAGTCAAGTCTGGCGCAAGAGTGCGAAGTAGCGCTAGAGTCTATCTCCTTCGCTTGTGAAGTTACGCCAGCGTTAGTCACTTCCCCCTTTAGTAAATTTGCCCCGTAATCTCCAGGGTGGAAATAGAAAGAAGGCAGATCCAACAGCTGCCGGAGGCCCACTAGTATAGAGGGTCTAAAGGGGCCTTGACTAATGAACTATTTAAATATCTATAGTGGAATCCAGTACATCTTACACCACTTCCCTGGGATATGTTGATGTTATAATATGCATATAACTGAAGGCTAGCCGTTAACTTAGCAATTGTAAAATTCTTATTGTCAATGTTTACAGTATCTGTGCCTATGCTGTCTTTATCCATAACACAAGATTACTTTTGTGTCTTCCCTTTTCCTTCATATAGAGTTGAAGCCTGGTACAGCACTGTCAAGCCTTAATGAGAAGACCCTGTATGTCCAGGTCCTTCCAACTACAGCTGAGTGTTAGCTGATCCTTTCCCTGTTTGAACATCTGTGCTTTTACCACTGAGCTGCTCCTAAGGGATTCAATATGCAAATGCCCTGTATCCTTGCAGGAGAACAGACATTGTGCTGTCCAGACATTGAAGAATTTTACATTGTAACAATGAAATAGTAGTGCCTATGCTGACAACCTGTCTCTGATGTTGGTGCCTATTGTTTTGAGTTAGTGGGATTGTGGTTCTCCTTATACACTCAAGAGAAACAGCAGCTCAGACAATGACACAATGATTACATGTTATGTTGTACTACTATCCACTGAGACCTATAAGGGTCTGTCCACACAAGCAGATTCGGGGGGCGACAATCTCCCCAAACTGCCTTCCCCCTGCCCTCCTCCGGCTAAAATGTGCGAAGGCACATGCAACACTTCGTTTTCCTCGTGAGGCGACTTCGGAAAACGAAGCGCCGTGTGTGCCTTCCCCCAGGTGATTTTCATTTAGCCGGCGGAGGACAGGGGGAAGGCCGTTTGGGGAGATTGTCGCCCCGAAGAAGAAGAGGCGACTAATCTCCCCGAATCTGCACGTGTGGCCATACCCTAAAAAAAAATATATGTCCAGTCTTGTATTTTACACTAAATAGCCAGTACAGTATAAGTAGCTTATTGTATGCATATTGTGTAACTTTTATGCATAAATTGCATTGATCTAGGCGAATGGCAGCTTTCGTGTTTCTTGTCAAAGCTCTCAAGCATTCTTTCTAGATCTTAAATTAACAGCTCAAGTGATTGAAAAATATAGTGATTTTCCTGTTGACGTTCCTGTTGACTACTGCTGTTCTATGCATACAACAAGCTTTGTCTTTGTACTTTACATTTAATGTAAAATAAGCAAAACAATAACTGTCACAGTGTACATTTCCCTATAAATATCAGATAGGCGTGCATCCTGCAGAAGCTGTTTATACCCCTAACTTCCAGCTCAGGTCTGGGACAGTTTTATTTATTACCAAAGTTTTAACCATTTGACTGCAAAATTCTCTCTGATCTATCTGTATTTTGGAATTGGATTCTACATAGTACTCCTAGGCAATTAAAAATCTCTTTCAAATCTAATCTGTCTCAATCTGGTGTATGGATTATTCAAAATGGAGCGAGCAGAATGGTGGGCACTGCTTTACAAGTTCCTATGTATAGAAGCGATGTTATGGACCCATACGCTATTTCCATCTATCCCAAACATGTTTATTGCTGCTACTGAGCTGTAGCCTTACAGCTTTCCGATGGTTCCATCTGAATGACTACAGTACTTCGAAAAATATAATGGTTTTCCCATTCCAGAGCTCTTTCATTGTTTCATATAAATGGAAGTGCAATGGATTGAGTGTAATTTTATTAGTAGGTAAATGAGTAAAGAGGCAGCAATGACATTAAGATCAGTGGGAAGAAAGGAGTTTAGCAGTTACAGAATCTAAAACACACTTAATACAAAGGGGCAAATTCACTAACCAGCGGAAATTGGCCGGCGCCAGCTTCGCTCACATCGCAATACTTTGTCAGGCGTAGATTCGCCAGGACAACGCTAATTCGATAAAAAATCCAAGTTGCGTCCAGGGCGCCAAACTCTGTTAGGAAATGTAGGGGGAGCCTGAGTACCCAAAAATTTTTTTACAGACTTTTGCACCCTGAAAAAGTAACGCTAGGGTTTTTTGGGACTTTTTTTTTTTTTTTGGGGGAATTTTCAACTAAAAATTGAAGAAGCCTTAGCCATTGCACTTCGTCTGGTCTTCGTCTGGCGGAGGCAAGTCTGGCGGAACAGGTGACGTTGCGTAAAAGGCGCATCTTAGTGAATTCGCGAAGTAATGCTTTTCCACCAGAGCGAAACTTCGCCTGGCATAAGAGTGCGAAGAATCGCTAGAGTCTATCTCCTTCGCTAGCGAAGTTACGCCAGCGACCGTTAGTAAATCGTGAGCCTTACAGATGCTTCCATAAGCCTACAGCACACAGGAGCAAAGGTAAAGAATGTTAAAGGTTTAGAGTGGCTTAGCCTCCACAAAAAGAAATCAATCACAATATATAAGTATATGATTATAATCCTACTACTGGGTGCTGCCTATTGGTAGTTGCCTAAACAAATGCAAATACATGTCTTTGATGTCCCTCGTACTAAAGGAGAGCTGTTCTTGCACAGTCCTCAGTCTGCCATAGGTCTCAAACTTTTGGTATCCATCCTCCTGTTTCAAGATTTTTATGGCTGTCATGGCGCCAACGTTCCATAATCTAGAAAAGAGAACTGCATTTTTTTCCTTTAGCTAACAGTGAGAGAAAGAAACAAAAAGTTCTAGATTAAAGGAGAAGAAAATGTTAAAAGTAAGTAAGCTTTATCAGAAAGGTCTGTATAAATACACCAGTAAACCCTCAAAGTAATGCTGCGCTGAGTCCTCTGTCAAAAGAAACCGCATTTCTGTCCTATTGTGTACTCATGGGCTTCTGTATCAGACTTCCTTCTTTCAGCTTAAACCTCCAGGGCTTGGGCTTGAGCATGCTCAGTTTGCTCCTCTCTGCTTTTGCCCCTCCCTCCTTCCCTCTCTTCTGTAATCTGACCCCAGAGCTAGAAGTGAGCAGGGATAGACTCAGGCAGGAAGTGATGTCACACCAGGCTAATATGGCAGCTGCTATCCTAAACATGAAAGTATATCCATCGACAGCACTCCAATTTTTCATTAAGACCGCCTTTATTGTTTGCAAAGCATTGCATAGCAGCATAGCAACATAGTGCAACGTTTCGAGTGGCACTCCACTCTTTGTCAAGCATAAAATTCAATAACCACATGGCTTTAAATAGCCTAAAATACACCGCCACCTAGTGTCAGACCATATTATAACATAGTATCATTAAAACATATAACAATGTTTCATTCTGCACATATTATTTTAATACAAATGTATCCATCATAGACCTTTACTTTATATTTCTTACATACAGAGTCTGTATAGTATAGACAATTGGCTTATCTGTCATATGGTACTGTCCATTCAAGGTAATAGCCCACTCCCGAGTAGACAGATGATTTGAATGAAACCTGCAAAAGATAAAATATTTTCTTTACAATTATTATTTAAATAAAAATGGACTCAGATCGTACTCCTGATTTAAACCCTGTGGGGACATGGTACCCAGTTTCTTTATCCAATGGGCCTCCTTACGTAGCAACTCCTTGCCACGATCTCCCCCACGTCTCCTCTTTGATACTGAGTCCAAAATTTGAAAACGCAGTTGACTAATTGTGTGGCCATTTTCGTTGAAGTGTTTGGCTACCGGCTGGTTCAATTTATTTCTAATGGCTGACTTATGCTCTGTTAATCTATCCCTAATGCAACGTATGGTTTTCCCAACATATAATTTTCCACAGGGGCATTTTAAACTATACACTACATAGGTAGAAGCACATGTATAGAAACCTTTAATTGGGATACGGGTCCCTTTTAGGGGATGATGTATCCATTCACCTTTTACCACACTGCTGCAATGGTTACATCCACAGCATGGGAAGGTTCCATTTTTTTGTTTTTTCAAAAAGGTTTGTTTATACCCTGCAGAGGGCCCCAAATCAGCCTTCACCAATTTTGCCCCAATTGTCTCTGCCTTTGTATATAACATGACTGGTAAAGATTTAAAGATATCCTTATCTGGGATGTTATTAGCTAGTAAGCTCCAATCTTTTTTTATTATTTTCGAGATTTCACCACTTAAAATATTGAACTGGTTAACAAACGGGATTCTCCGTATCTTTTGGTGTACCACCCTATCACTGATCTGTCCCAGCTGTCTATTCTCACTCTCCATCCTGTCTAACACCCTATCAGGGTACCCTCTTAATTTGAATTTTTCTTTCATTTCAGATATCCTTACATCCCGTTGTTGCTGATGTTTTACTATACGCTTTACTCGAAGGAGTTGCGACTTGGGGAGAGATTTATTAATGTGGGGAGGGTGAAAAGAATCATATCTGAGCAGTGTATTTCTATCTGTATTTTTAACAAAAAATCTGTATCCAAACAACCTTCTGTGGTATTTTTAACCATTACATCCAAAAATGGGATACTTACTGCATCACAATGTATGGTAAATTTGATATATGTAGTGCAACTATTTAATCTTTCAACAAACTCCATGAGCTCCGAATGTTGCCCCGTCCAAACTGCAAAGATATCGTCTATGTAGCGAAACCAGCATCTACAATGACGTCTGAATCCATCATCTTTATATACAAATTTTTGTTCAAATAAATCCATAAACAAATTTGCATACGACGGGGCAACATTCGATCCCATGGCGGTACCCCTGATTTGTAAATAGTAATCATCCTGAAAAAGGAAGTAATTTTTGCATAATACAATTTGCAATAAGGTCACTAGAAATCTTCTTTGAGCTCCATCCAGGGTGTCATCCTGGTTTAAGTGATAGGTGATAGCCTCAACACCCCCATCGTGTGGGATGGAGGTGTAGAGGCTCTCAACATCCAATGTTACCAAGATGGCATGTACTGGTAAGTCTCTCATCCTATTGATTCTATCAATAAAATCACTGGTATTCCTAATATAGGATTTAGTATTAAATACATATTCCCGAAGTATTCTATCCAAGAATTTTGCCAAAGGGCAGAACACTGAGTTCACACCCGCCACAATAGGCCTCCCTGGTGGTTTATCCACATTTTTATGAATCTTCGGGAGTATGTATAGAACCGGTGTAATAGGATTGGATTGTATCAAGTAGGTTGCCATTTTATTATCTATCACCTCCAAATGTAATGCATGATCGACACATTCCTTAATGGTTCTCTGTATAGAAAAGAGGGGATTAGTGGTTAGTCGTTGATATGTGCTTGTATCATTTAGCATTTCTCTAATTGTATCAACATAGAATTTCTTATCCATGACTACCACTGCTCCCCCCTTGTCTGCAGGTTTAATAACCAACTCCTTGCGATTTTGTAAAGACAGAAGGGCTTGTCTTTTGTCGTTAGAGATATTTTCTCTGGGTAATCTAATTTCGTTTCTTTTAAAACACCAGGCTTATATGGCAGCTGCTATCCTAAACAAACAGAGATTCTAGAGCTGTTTACTCCAGTATGGTAAAGCATTCTGCAGAATAAATATAGTGTTATAGCTTGGACTATTGTGGCTAATCTATTGGCATTAAACTGCCTCAATAACTTTCCTCCTCCTTTAAAGGAGAGCTAAAGCTTAACTAAAGAATTAGCTAGATATTGTATAGGTAAATCCCTTTTATTTCACTTGTTTGACTGCTTATATGGCCTTGATGCAGGTCACAGGGACATGTGACAGAATGTTGGATTTGTATTGTACTTGTCGTGTTAATAAGCTTGTACACATTTTCCAATATCTGTAGGTGGCAGATTCTTTTCCAGTTTATTATTTCTCTCTTGCACCCAGGCATTCTTCTCCTTAAACGTATATGTATATATCCATTTCTATGCATTTATATTACCAGGAACATAAGCAAACAGATGGGAGCACCAGATTATAAAGAGTTCCAGAGTGCAGAAGGTGGGAGCTTCTGGAACTTGAATCACAAGCGAGAATAAAAAAAAAGATGGAGATAAAGGTGACTCATATAATATTGTGCTTAACTTATGTGGCCTGACAGAAAAAGTCCCTCCAGTGCTTCTGCAGCGTTTCAGATCAGGCCACTTAATATTTTAATAACTAGTTATGCATAAAGATTTTGGCTATCTATAGCCTGTGGCTTTAAATCCAGTGCCTTCAAACACATAAGGGATTTATGGGCTTTATTGACAATGTGCTGCTGCAGAGAGCTTGTCTTGAATTAGTTAAAAGCCATAGTGCATTAGCAGAGTGGTGCAGATGCTGAAAATAGATCCACCTAAGAATGCGCCATTAAGTCACGCTCCAATGGATTTTCATAATTCACACTGACAATGCAATTGAAAAATGTTTGCATTAGAAAGTGCTCTGATATTTACACCTCCTCTTTTTTTTTTTTTTAGCAATGCTGACTGCAAATTATTGCATTGATGCATTTTAGTGGAACCCTTTTCCAGCTCAGAAAGTGCCTTTCACAAGTTCAGCCTGTGCTCCTCTTATGTTCCTTGAGCTAAGTTCTTTGCCAAAGTCTGCCAAATGTAGTCCAGTAGCAGGAGCACCTCAGGCCTGTCATACCTGGTTTATACAATGAGCATGTACTTATATCTATATGTATATTTGCTTGGATTCTAGAACAGTCTAGAGGGGAAGCTGTTAGAACAGCAATATCATTGTGACCAATTAATTTGCATTACTGGTAATAGTACAAACTGCATATGAGTCTGATATAATCTATTGCTTCCAAACACACTGCTGGAAGTTCCCTCAACTCTTAAGGCGGCCATAGATGCACAGATAATATCGTTCAAATCGAATTCTCGTACAATAATCGATGCGTGTATGGTGGGAAAAGATCCGATCGATATCGGCAGAAGACTTGGATAATGGTCGGCTCGTCGATCGGGCTGGATGGAAAATTTTGAAGGCACCCAAACATCGACCATTGTTAGTTCTGAATCGTTGATGCAGATATATTGTTTCTACATGTATATCTGACGATTCAGCTCTACACGTGTGTATTGAAACGAACGATCTTTCTTGGAAACATCTTTTACAAAGACTGTAATTGTTACGTCTATGGCCACCTTTAGATGTTCAACAGAAACTGAAGACACTGCAGGGAATGAAGTAGAATAATTATGCAATTTATCCAATTGAATGCAGTGTTGGACTGGTCCACCGGGATACCAGGAAAACTCCCAGGGTCCTCTTGCTTCTAACCTTGTAGCCTATTTCATAGTCCTTCCCTATTTATGGGAAAAAATGCTTAATAATGGAAGAAAATAGTAAGTAGATATAAAAGACTAGGAGAATAAAGAGGTTGAGTGAGGAGAGGAGGAATAAGAGTTTGGAAAGTGAGCCCACAGTCTGTTTTCTGGTGGGCTCCTGGCATCCCAGTCCGACACTGATTGAATGCTTATCTCGCAAACCATGAGGGATCCTAAGCACATCATTACTAACACCCAACACGCTCCCTTATCTCTTACATGGGGCTCTTAGAATCACTTCCTACTAGGGATGCACCGAATCCACTATTTTGGATTGGGCAGAACCCCCGGAATCCTTCGCAAAAGATTCGGCAGAATACCCAATCCTAATTTTCATATGCAAATTAGGGGTGGGAAAGGGAAATTTTCTTTTTACTTCCTTGTTTTGTAACAAAAAGTCACAGGCTTTCCCTCCCCACCCCTAATTTGCATATGCAAATTAGGATTCAGCCAGGCAGAAGGATTTGGCTGAATCCGAATCCTGCTAAAAAACTGAATCCCGAACCGAATCCTGGATTCAGTGCATCCCTACTTCCTACAGACCACCCTGAAACTGTACATCTCTTGATTTGATCACAGACGTGACCAATGGCATTTGTATGGTACAGCATTAAAGCTAAAATACTAACTCCTTCCAGTGCTCTGGCTGGATTCAAACATAAGGACCCCAGCAGTGTAATGTATTTTCCTTATCACTAAATTCTTCTTTGATATGCTCTCTGCTAAAACAAAACCATGTAAAGTAAAACCTAATCCATGCCACTCAACACTAATGAGGTATTTGGTTTAAATCCATTGTACACTGCACATCAAATATAAAGAATAAATAGAAGACCAAAATAGGGAGCAAATTGCCTCAAGGAAGTACACATGAGTGGAAGAAACAGCTGCCGTCTAAAGGAAAGGAAAAGGTAACCTATATAACTAAAAAGAAAATGTATTTATCCATATAGAAATTAATATTTACTCGTATAAAGGTCAATGGAGTAACCAGGTCAATCCCTGGATTTTAACAGCCCACACTATGGCTGCTAGTCTGTGTGCTAGTTCATTCTGTTGAGAGATGATGATGATAACAGGGTGGCTTTGGGAGTCGATATGAAGAATAACGGGACTAGGATGCAGTTATGGCTGCTCAAGAATTTTTATGAACTCTGCCTCTTCAACAGCTGCACAGAGGTGTCTGTCTGCAAGTCCTCACTGTAATAATATCCAAATGGGAAAACAGGATTATGAAAGGTAAATGGGTGCTATATGGAACATAGGGACCTTCTGTAAAAGAAATATCATGTAGCCATTTCTTTTTTATAGATAACTGCAAACTAAATTAATATGAATGAAGGGTTGATATGGGTTTGGTTTGCTCTAAGTTAGGGTCTCTCATGCTGCAATAATTCAATAACAATTTCAGCAGTAAACGACAGGGGAGAAGCTTTAGTGTGATGCCTAGAGGCAAGGAAATTGTTTATTCAAGCACACAGTGGGATTAAACATGACATAAAATTACTTACCCTTATCATTTAGCCAATTCCAGTTCATACAATGTCAGCTCATTATACTCAACTTCTGAACAATTGTCACGAGTATAATGGAATACCTCTGGTGGCATGGTTTATAGAATCTCCTCTACCATGGTGGGTTACAGTTAGGCTTGGCCTCGTATAGTTCAAGAAATAATAGAATCCATAGATATTTCACCATTAACAGATTAAGCTAACTGTATGTTTAGCACAGGCCCTATTAACTCATGTTGTAAAGGGGTTGATACGGGGCCTTATAGAGGCCCATTTATCAAAATTTGACTATGGGAGTTTTCTTTTTCAAGTCGAAAAACACGAAAACTTGCCAAACTCAAACATGAACTTATTTATCGCCATAAAATGGTGAAAAATAACTTGAATCCAGCCAATTCGAGCAACTTTTTCATGAATTGAAAAATTTCAATTGGAAAAAATTCCCTTAAATTTTGTCTAGGGAAACTCCTATTGACTTCTACATGAAATGCCAATATTTTGAATTTAAAAGTTTATCACAGTTTCAAGGAATGGTTCACCTTTACATTAACTTTTAGAATGTTATAGAATGGCTAGTTCTAGGCAACTTTTCAACTTATTTTATCTTTCTTATACTTTTTAAATTGTTTGCCGCCTTCTGCTGATTCTTTCAAATGGGGGCCATTGACCCCATCTACAAACAAATGCTCTAAAATGCTACACATTTATTTACCATTGTTATTTCCTACTTTTTATTACTCATCTATCTTTTCAGGCCTCTCCTATTTATATTCCAGTCTCTTATTCAAACCAATGCATGGTTGCTAGGGTAACATGGACCCTACCAACCAGACTGCTGAAATTGCAAACTGGAGAGCTGAATAAAAAGCTAAATAACTCAAAAATCACAAATAGTAATAGGCGAATAAATTTCGCCTGGCACGAATTTGCGGCGAATTTCAACGTTTCACCGCTGGTAAATAAATTCTCGAAACTCCAGTGAAAATTCACCGGTGTAAAAAAAATTTGGAAGTGTATTGGAAAAGTTGATTGCATCAAAACCGTCGCACGTTAACACTATTCCGACACCCATTGACTTTAACGCCAGCGTCAAATTTGATGCGAGCTTCAGAATTGATGCGAATTGACGCAGGCGTCAAAATTCAGGTTTCGCTAATTTTTCTGCGAAGCAAAATGGGAGAAATTCGCCCATCACTACTCACAAATAATAAAAAGTTAAAACCAATTGCAAATTGTCTCAGAATATAACTCAACATCATACTAAAAGTTAACTCAAAGGTGAACAAGCTAACAACCCCTTTAATAAATCTCCAAAATTCAAGTTTTGATAAATCTAATTGGAGTTTGTTCATTTTACCTCTAGGAAACTGGAGTTACGGTAGAAACTTCCAAAAAAAATGGAATTTTAATAAATGTGTTCCTTAATGTTTCAAATAAATAAAAAATAAACCAATGTTGCTTTTGTTAAACCAAAGACAGTGATAGAAACAAGTTACCGTAGGTAAATTCAGCTGGTTATCAGATAAAAGGAGCAGTGACATTTCTCAGGCCATCATTCCATGTGTGCAGCTTGTGATGTTGTAATACATAACATTATTTGACACACTCAAGTGGCAATGACATACTTTGCATCGGGAGGCTGCATATTCACATAATTGTTTGTCTGTACAACATTTGTATTATCAGCTTCAATGACCCCGTTTCCTTATGATCTTTTCATTTTTAGAGTTATAATTAGCTTGTAATGTATAGAAGCAAGGAGCCAACTATGGGAAATGTAATTCCAACTGTCAAGGAAGAGATCAAATCCATTCTTCATGAAGGAGAAGAGTCATTTGCAATGGCTATTGTCATAGTAGGCTGTTCCTCTAACTAAGGCGTCTTTTTAATATTTTTATATTTTTCCATTTCTATGCAAAACATACCTATAATCTACAGGTATTTCACCATAAAACACCCTAGATAGAAAAAGTATATACTGGGGTGCTGAACACCCTGCAGTACCTCCATTCTGCATTCATGCCACCATGCTGGTTGTCAGTTGTGTAATACCATCTCCAAGGCCTCAGAGCAGTCAGAGTAAGATGAAGAAGTGGATTAAAGACCTGGAGGGCCGACTTGGTGCCTGAAGTTGGTAGATGGGAAGCTGCAGGAGTCAAAACACAAGGAGACTTCACAACTGGCAGGGAATGTAAATCATTTAATGAGCTTCAAGTTGAATTTCAACTCCCAGCAAATATGTTATTTAGATATCTGCAGCTTATACATTTCAGTCACAAGTCCCCTTAGCCATTAATGATTAATGAGACTACCCTTGAGCTGTACCTTCGTAGACCAGACCTGGTCAAAGTTATAACCTATATGTACATTATGCAGTCGAATACAACTCAATTCAACAAAGTCTGACAACAATGGTGTGGAGATATTCCAGATCTAGAGGAGGAGATGTGGAAGGAGGCTTTAGCCCTGGTACCCCAATTACTATTTCTAGTAGAGACCAATATATACAGATTAAACTCCTTATATATCTCACCCTGCAGATATTAGCAAGGATATACCCTGGGCTTCTGACCTATGCCCCAAGTGTCTTAAAACTGTGGGTACCTTCTTACTTGTCTTTTGGGAATGCCAAATGATACAGGGGGATTTTGGAGAGCTGAACCTGGTGCTCCCTAATATATTGTCATCCAGCCTATGTCTCCTTGGCATTACAGAAACTCTACTGTGTTACTTATAATTATTTTATTAAGCCAAAAAGGTGATACTGTTAAAATAGAAGTCCACTGGGCCACCAGAGCTGAACTTGAATCTTATCCTGACATCTTCAAACTGCTTTCAGGCAGAATGTCTCCATGACCAAAGCAGACAATAAGAGCTGAATGTTTTAGGCTTCTTATCAATATAGTATTAGGCTAATTTCACATCACAGGTGTTGTGTATTTGCATAAACTGTGTTAAGTTTTATAAAGTTAATTACCTTTGAAGGATGTTAGAATGTTGCAGCCTGGGGAATAGTGGGAGGAGACTGGGAAGCTAGTCTCTGTGTGTGTGAAATAAAGATGGTGAACTGATAACAGCCTGTCTGCACTACTGAGATATAACAACAGGTTTGAAAATACAAGGACATGCCAATAAAGAAGTGTCGGGTGGACATCATTCTCTTTAATAGAAGTCATGAACCTATAGCGTCTCCTTCCCCAACAGTTCCCAGTCATATACTGATACACAAATGCATGTTAATCCTCTATTAACATCTATTATTTTCAAAATACTTGGTATTTCCATATGCACCCTATGTCATCACATGCACGCCATCTGTACTGATAAACACTACAGCAGTCAGCAGACAAAGCTATTTTAGAATAAAAGCCAATCCTCCACAAATAGTGCTGTGTGGTTGTACAATTATGTACATAATGAATATAAAACAGATAACAGCTCTACAGAACAAAAATAACGAAAGGTATCAACTACAATAGCCGATAGTACCCCAGAAACAGGTAGGCACCAGGTTCACTCCTGCCATGCAACAAGATTAGAAACTTGCCTCAGGCAGCAGTGAGTGGGCAGTTACCAGGGGCTGCAAAAAGTCACCTCCTCTAACTTTAAAAAAAAAAAATATTTTGATTTTTTTCTGATCCGGCCCTAGGCAGAAACCTCACTGGTTCATGAAGTAGAGATTATCCTAGCTCCTGATACCCATTCCATAGTTTTAAAATGTTGTACTGTGTTAGCCATTGAAAAAAATTAGAAAATGTAAAGTTTGGTGAGACCTTTTATTGGCTAACTGACTAAGTAAAAATTGCAAGCTTTTGGAGCAACCAAACGTTACATTTTCTAAAACTATGTAAAGAGTAGATACCGTAATGTACCGCACTTATATGGAACTAAAGAACCGATGGAAGACGTGGGGGCCTAGGTGCTCCGAAAGCTTGCAATTTTTACTTATTCAGTTAAAAGGTCTCACCAAACTTTAAATGTTCTACATTTTTTCAATGGCTAACACGGTACAACATCCTAAAACCATGGAAAGAGAAGATACCACAATGTACCTCACCTATATGGAACTAAAGAACTGATGGAAGACAAAGGGGCCTGCATACCCATTCCCTCTTTCTTTTTTCCGTATTTACCTTCCCTTTCTTCTTCTATTTGAATAGTTCTAGTTTTCTTCTTATAGAGATCCTTTTAATGCTTTTAAAGTGGTAATTTATTTATTCTTCTCCTTCTTTAGCTACTGTAATACAATAAATGCTGCTAGCTGTGTTAAGGATGCAACCTCTTCATTCCAGTTTGACATGGCTAATTTTAATAATACCGTACTGTTGTTTGCCTGTTGGTCCATAACATTCTTACCTGTGAGCCACATTCAAAGGTAAAAAGTGTTGGGGAGCCACACAAGCCTAGAAAACATTACCGGAGCAGTTACCAATTAAGGGGTGTAATTGATTACTTTGTAGCCTCATGTGGACTGCCTGTATGCAGGAGGTCTTGTTTGGCAGTATACCTTCTCATTATGCCTCCAAAATGTGTCTAAAAGAGAGGAATTCAAAATTGTGAATCTGCTTAAATCTGCTTAAACATGTGATGAGCAACTTTGCTCACAAGCCACTGGTTGGGCATCACTGTCCTTGACTGTATGGTGTGTATTCTTGAAAATAATATCATCTAGGATGAGACACCAAGGTAAAATGAATTTTATATTTGAAGAATTTCTGCAAAGCTGTATACTGTTGAGATAAATATTTTACAGCACATCTATTAAGCCTGAAGTCACTTTTGCAGAACTTCTTTGAGATGGAAATCTACAAGTTCCCCATATGGCCATTACATTAGGTATTGAATAAACCTCACCAGAAAGTAACTTACCTTATTAAAAAACTACTGTTACTCCCAACCAGAGCGCAAGCTCTATCAGCCCGCATCTTTGGTTGGGGATAATATTTTTGCCTAAGGGTGACATTTGAGCCCTCTGGGTCTTCCTATTAGCGTTCATGTGCACGTGCTTGCTCACGGGAGCCAAGGCACCTTGACCCGGCATTGGATGGAACCCGAGCCTTCTCTCTTATCTATCTTCTGCCTTAAGCAAATGTTGTATAGCAAGTGAGTTCCTATTGTGTTTTTGCATTAAAAAATAGAATAATTGGAGATGAAGGTGAAAATAATGAGTAAAAAGAAAAGGTGAAAAGAGAGTAAAAATGAAATGGTCCTAAGTGAGTTTTGTGACTCTGATGGGGACCTTAAAGTGGACCTGTCACCCAGACACAAAAAGTTGTATAATAAAGATCCTTTTCAAATTAAACATGAAATCCAATTTCTATTTTTTATTAAAGAATTCATAGCTGTAAACTCATTTAGAAATCTCAGCTGTCAATCAAATATGGTCTGCCCCTCCTTTATGCCCTGGGCATAGAGGCGGGGCAGACAATTACTTTCACTTTCCATTCAGCACTTCCTAGAGGTCACTGCTCTCCCCACATTCCCCCATTCTCTTCACCATTTAATTGTGTAGCCAGGACATGGGGATGGACATCAGGTCCCCCATTCTGGTGCACAAACAAGATTCTGAGATGATACAAGGCTTGTCTTAATAGCAGTGTCTACAAAATGGCTCCTGCCTGCTTGCTATCATTATGATTAGCTTTTCTTTCATCATCATCATCATCTCTTATTACGCCTACTGGTGTGTAAGGCAACAACAAAGGATTTCCATGCTGCCTATCTTTGGACAATTTTGTGACTGTGCCTATGTTGCAAAGTTCTGTCTCACCTTGGTACACATAGGTACCGATGACAAAGTTAGAGGAGGTGGTGAAGTCCTCAAGAACGAATTTAAAAAACTAGGTGTTAAGTTGAGGGCGAGGACTTCCAAGGTAATTTTATTACATGAGCCACGAGCAACGCTAAGGAGCGGGAGCATAGGGAGATTAATGCGTGGCTGAGAGATTGGTGAAGAGAGGAGGGTTTTGGGTTTTTGGAGAACTGGGCTGATTTCTCAGTCAGCTAAAGGCTCTTTCCTAGGGATGGGCTGCACCTCAATGATGATGGTGCAGCTGTTTTGGGGGAGAAGATGGCTAGACGGTTGGAGGATTTTAAACTGGGTGTGGGGGGGGGAGGGCTCAGTAAAAGATTCAGTGGAAGACAGGTTAGATGAGATAGTGGGCAAAAAAAGGGAAAATGGGGGAGAAGATTTGGCGGGGGGGACTATTTAGGATAGGGAGGACCACATGTCATATGTTCAATATGGTACCAGTATTAAATGTATGTTTACAAATGCAAGGAGTCTGACTGGTAAAATGGGAGAGCTGGAGGTGCTGGTGATGGAAGGAAAATATGATGTGATTGGTGTGGCCGAAACATGGCTGAATGAGTCACATGACTGGGCAGTAAATATCAGCGGCTATACTTTGTTTCGAAGGGGCAGAGGCAATAGAAAATGAGGAGGGGTATGTCTGTTTGTTATGTAGGATTTAAAAGCTTATATAAAGGAGGAGGTTATGTTAGAAAATGAGGGCGCAGAAGTCGTATGGGTGGAGCTCTTCACCAATTGTAAAGAATCCAGCAAATGAATTGTAGGCATATGCTATAGACTCCCTAATGTAAGTGACGAGGAGGAGGCTAAGCTCCTGATGCAAATAGAAAAGGCTGCTAGTTTGGGTAAAGTAATGATAATGGGGAATTGTAATTACCCAGATATTGACTGGAGCAACGGTACTGCCAGAACAAGTTTATAAACTTGTTGCATGATAATTTTATGGCACAGGTTGAGGAGCCTACCAGAAAAAATGTTATTCTGGATCTAGTGATCTCAAATGACCCAGAATTTATAGCAAATGTGCAAGTCATTGACCCCCTGAGTAATAGTGACCATAATGTTTTATCTTTTAATGTCTGGTGCAAAAAACAAATATATACTGGGGCAACAAAAATTTTGGAAAAACTAATTTTAGTGCCTTGAGGGCTGCTCTACAGAGTATTGATTGGGGCATTAGGTTTTCAGCTAAAAGCACAGAACAGAAATGGTTTTCATTTAAAATGATATTAAATCATTACTGTTCTCAATTTATTCCCTTAAGGACTAAATGTAGAAGCTCTAAGAATCATCCTGTGTGGCTTAATACAGAAGTAAAGAAGTTAATAGGAAAGAAGAGAAAGGCATTTAAAAACTACAAATCAGTTGGGACAGAAGCTGCATTTAATGAATATAAACACTGTAATAAATGTTGTAAATCAGCAATCCGGAAGGCTAAGAAAATAAATGAAGAGTTAATTCCAGTGGAGGTGAAAACTAACCCTAAAACGTTTTTAAAATATATTAATAGTAAAAAGATGCAGGTTGAGAGTGTTGCTCCATTAAATAATGGTACCAGTATGGTTGTAACAGATACAGAAAAGGCAAATGTGCTAAATCAGTTCTTTTCTTCAGTGTATACAATAGAGGAGTCTGAGTTCCCAGGCTCACTTAATAACTGCACTAATGGCTCAGCTCAATCTAGTCAGTGGCTGACTCAGGATATGATTCCTAAAGCTTTAAATAAAAATTAATGTAAACAAGGCTCCAGGGCCTGATGGCATACACCCCCGGGTTCTAAGAGAGCTTAGTTCAGTTTTAGACCAGCCCCTATTTCTGATTTTCTCAGATTCACTTTCATCTGGTATGGTGCCTATGGATTGGAGAAAAGATGATGTTATTCCAATATTTAAAAAGGGATTACGATCTCAGTTTGGTAATTATAGGCCAGTAAACTTGACATCTGTGGTGGGCAAATTATTTGAAGGCTTGTTAAGGGATCACATTCAAAATTTTGTCCTAATGAATGGCATTATGAGCAACAATCAGCATGGCTTTATGAAGGATAGGTCATGTCAGATGAATTTGATTGCATTTTATGATGAGGTAAGTAAGATTCTGGACAGTGGGGGGGGGCGTAGATGTGATCTATTTGGATTTTGCCAAAGCGTTTGATACTGTGCCCCACAAACGACTGCTTTCTAAACTAACGTCTGTTGGGCTTAATGAAGTCGTTTGCACGTGGATAGGAAACTGGCTACAGGATCGGGTACAGAGGGTGGTTGTTAATGGGACATTCTCTACTTGGAGTAAGGTTCTTAGTGGGGTCCCCCAGGGCTCAGTATTGTCCACTTTTATTTAACTTGTTCATTAATGACTTAGGGGAGGGTGTTTTAAGTAATGTATCAGTGTTTGCAGATGACACAAAACTATCCAGCCCACACTGAAATATAATTTTCTTAAAAAATGTCCATCCTTCAGTTCTACTTGCCATAGGCCACCCAGGAGATAGATGGTCTGCTTTCATTGTTTTATGTTCCAAAATAAACAAAAAGGCTAAGGGAAAGACTACATGGACGTTTTTGACGCGATCCGACGCGCTGCAACAAAACGCCTGCATCAGATCGCATGCAACGGAAATAAGGTAAGTAATGGAAATGTCGCATGGTGTCGCAGCGGTGATCCGACGCGACACGACTGCTGGATGCAGACGCTGCACGCTAGCATATTACCCTAGTAACCATGTATTGATATGAATAAGAGACTGGAATATGAGTAGGAGAGGTCCGAATAGAAGGATGAGTAATAAACAGTAGCAATAACAATAAATGTGTAGCCTTACAGAGCATTTGTTTTTTAGATGGGGTCAGTGACCCCCCATTTGAACGCTGGAAAGAGTCAGAAGAAGAAGGCAAATAATTCAAAAACTATAAAAAATAAATAACGAAGACCAAATGACAAGTTGCTTCAAATTGGCCATTCTATAACATTCTAAAAGTTAACCACCCCTTTAAATACAGGCATGGGATCCATTATCCGGAAACTCGTTATCCAGAAAGCTCAGAATTGCGGAAAGGCCATTTCCTATAGACTCTATATAATACAAATAATCCAGATTTTTACAAATGATTTTCTTTTTCCCTGTATTACAGTTCCCTGTACTTGATCCAAACTAAGATATATAAATAAATCCTTACTGGAAGCAAAACCAGCCTATTGGGTTTATTTAACGTTTACATGATTTTCTAGTAGATTTAAGGTATGATCCAAATAACGGAAAGATCTGTTATTCTGGATAACAGGTCTATGGTCAGAGGCAGGTTTTGCCTGAATGATTCCCCTGAGTAAAGGCTTCAGAAATGTTGACATTTTAGGGAAATGCTGGTGCAGCAGCTTCCGACAACTGAGCCATTTTACCCCAGATAGGGAGCATTCTGGCAATACACACCCTTTTCCTTTATCTAATATATCAACTGGATTACAGATGGGATGTTTTCCCAATTAACCAAATTTGTCATCCTCATTAATGTAATGTTTTTGTGAATTTTAACGAGCGACAGACTGGGGATGCAATTACAGAGTAGAACTATGTGTGAATAGGGGAGCCTTCCTAGCACTGCTTACTCCCCTAGTACAATTAGTAGAACAAAACATCTATTTACTGTTGATAAACTTTTGTCACACAGCCAGCTTTGTAATTTGTTTTTTACTGAGCTCCAAAGTGCCCAATTGGATTTTGTGCTGTAAAAACAGTGGTACATTCTGTCCTTCGGTCCTTCTGTCTGGCTGCCCACGCATGGCTATTGTCATAAGAGGGAAATAAACATTGTTCCTATTCTGTTATTATGAAGTGGGAAGAGAAAGGGAGACTTAACTAAAAAGCTCGACCCATAGCAGCTTTATATCACTTAACCTCAGCAGGCTGCCATTTCTAGGTATCCTGCCACTAGAACATTCAAATAGAGCACTTTTATAAAGTGAATACTTTTATACACAATGGAGCTGAAGTATTTAAAAAACTCCCAGAATTCACAGCATACAAAATAAAACTGAAAATGTATTCGTACTGAAACATAGCAGTCGGTCATCCCCCCCTGCCCACACCATGTAAAGTATTAGGGACATATTTATCAGTGAGCTCACTATATCTAATCAGAGGGAAATATCCCTTTCTATAATAAAATAACATATTCTTCCATTCATTCACCAATTTGCATCCTGCCCTGTTGCTGAGGCTCTTACAATCTGTAGAATTGAGGTAGGCACATACTTTACAGTGCTGCATCATTTCGATTCCCATCACAGTATAAATCAGCAGATTGATTGAGATAAGACAGTTCAGCAAAGCAAACCAAACCACTCCACGGCTATTTTAATTATGGGATGTATAAACATTGGAAATGTTAATAAGGCTGGTGGCACACCTGAGGAGGGAGATTAGTCGCCCAGAGACAACCCTTCTTCGGGCAATTAATCTCCCCGAAATGCCTTCCTGCTGGCAAGAATGTAAATCACTGGTTTGATAGCACTTAGATCGATTTGTTTTTTCCGAAGATGTCCGAAGTTGCCTCACGAGGAAATTTTGGGTGGCTTCAGAAAACCGAAGCGATCGACCGAAGAGTGCCATCTCGCCGGCAATTTAAATTCTAGCCAGCTGGAAGGCATTATCGGGGAGAGTAGTTGCCTGAAGAAGAGGAGATTTGTAGCTGGGTGACTAATCTCCACAGAATCACAATGTGTCATCACCCTTAAGAAAAAAATGTCCAATTTGAAGTGCCTAAAACAAGCTGAACAAAATGCAGCAATAATAACAACTTTGAAAATGAATAACTTTGGCATTATGGTCATCTTCTTACCCATGGCAACAGAGATGGATGTTAGACTCCACCCCCCAAACTGCAAAGGAATAAAGAAAAAATAAAAGAAAAAGAAAAGGAAGCGACAAACTGCAAGAAGTCCCAAGCAAAGAAGAGGCTGCTGCTAATAGCGCTCCCAATACCTTCGGGCGGTCACGAATCAGCGTGAATCAAGTTTACGCTCAGTTTAAGAAATCAAGAGGCCACTTAGCCCAGCCAAGAGGTATTCCTGTGCAGTTTGGCGGTGGGGGTGGAGTCTGACATCCATCTCTGTTGCCATGGGAAAGAAGATGCCCATATTGCCATCTCTTCCCCATCTCTGTTGCCATGGGGAAGCAGAACAGTATCCCCAGAAGAGCTACTGGAATCCTGGTTATCCAAACATAGATACCATTTTAAAGCCTGTGAACCATTTAAATGTTCTTAAGTACCCACCTTTAAACCCCGGTCTGAAGCTTGGCCAAAAGATACACAAACCCAAAAAGTGCAAGAAAAAAAGAGCACTTTCCCCATTTAGAGTGTGAGTTCACTAAAAGGTGTACCATTGAGGGTTAAAAATACTGCACTATATTTGGCATTTACCCTTTTTGTCTACCTTAAAGCTATTTGAGCGCTTGTCCATTTCTATAAGCTATATTGACTATTACATCCGGAAGAGATGGATTTTAGGAACCGGATAAGGAGGTGAACTACAGGACTCCTAGACATTTGCACCACTGTTTTATGCAATAGCATGAACCATAATATAATTAGTTGCAAAGACTACCAGAAATTATTTAAGTCAATTCTGACACACACTATTTTTGTTTTAAGAGGTAGTTTGCCTTTAAATGAACTTTTAGTAATATTCTGAGGCAATTTGCAATTAGTCTTAAGATAAAATTTTTGTTTTATTTAGCTCTCTTTCAGAAGCTATATCGTTGCTTCCACTTTACACTAGCAACGGGTAGTAATTTGAATGAGAGACTGGAGTGTGAACAGATGAGTCCTGAATAGAAAGTAACAGTAAGATTGTGGCCTCACAGATCATTAGCGTTTTGGCATTTGAATGATGGAATGAGACAGAATAAGAAGGCAACTAATGAAAAAACTATTAAAAATTTCAGATTTGTAAAATTATTTCAAATTTAGAAGTTGCTAAGGGTAGGGCATTCAATACCATACTAAATGATGAACTGGCCCTTTCAACCTCATGCACAATGTACCTAGGGTGTCCAGTACAAGCCAGATCCAGTTGACATTACAGTGTACTTTATAGTGTTTATAGCTGCAGCATATACACAGGTTTGGTAGGGATGTGCTTGAAGAAGATATTAGGTGCAATCAAGGTGCAATCAGGGAAGGATTGGGCTGCAAGGACTCCAGAAAAAAACTTGTGGGCCCATCAACTCAGTCCTGCTCTCTGCTGGAAACTCTAAACTCAAAAAAAAATGTAAAAGATTTTGAAGAAGTTTGAATATTGATAGTCAATAAAACTTTACCAAGCATTTTAGATTTAACAATTTTCCATACTACAACAGTTTGTAACAATTGTCCTGCTAGTTGTAATTCAGAAATCTGGATAGGTGGTAGTGCTTAGGGCTGCTGCTGAATTGCAGAATGGAATTTGGACACATTGATGAAAGAGGTATTAGGTGTGTACTAGTGGGATCTAATCCTGTGACTCCACACCTTTGGGGTCTGTTTATCCTTTTGGAGGTCTGGATAAGAAGGACAACTTGGTGGCATGGAATATGTGGATGGGGACAACTGAGTATCCAAGTGAAATCTGGCAAAGGATTTGCCATATCTCATAAGAAGAGACAGACTAACAGAATAACCTCAGTTAAAATTTATCTGAACTACAAAGTGAATTTTTTTTAAACCTGGGCTCCAATTGTACCACTATTAATTGTATTTACCAGGTTTGTATATATATATGAGTCGATTCATTTACCACCTTCCTGGCAGTCAGGTAAAATATTGAACTGCTGGGAGTCCCTGCAAACAAGAAGAGAAACATTTCTGCCAGGCAACCAAAGCAGCTACATGTACTTTATAATTGAAATGTAGGGACCATAGGGTTACCCTTCCCCTATGGCTTTAAATGCCTACAATTCTTTGATTGCTGTGTAAAAGCCCATGGGAGAAATTTACTAACATCCGAAAATTCGCCAGCGACGGCTTCACTCACAGCGCAAAACTTCACCAGGCGTAAATTCGTCAGGACAGCGCTAATTCACTAAAATCCGAAGTTGCGTCCAGGGCGCTGAACGATGGCGAAGTTGTGCTATCGTTCCTGCGCCAAGCAAAGCAAAGTTGAGCTAGCGTTGCCTTATTTGCATACGGCGGGAAGTTAAAGTGGAATAGACGTATATGTTGCAACAAATACATTACACTACACAAGCCTGGGAAACCTTAATAAAATAAAATAGAGTTGTTATTTTGTCCTACACATGTGCCCACTGTATAGTTTATGTGCCATATGTTAGGAAATGTAGGGGAGAAGCTTGTTTCCCCAAAAAAATGTTACGCTCTTTTGCAGCCTATCAGCCTGAAAGAAGGAAAAGACACCAGCAGTTTTTGGAACTTAGAAGATTTTTCAACTAAATTTTGAGGAAGTCTTATCTACTCTATTGCACTTCGCCTGGTCTGATGTGGCGTAGGCTAGTCTGGTTCAGTAACTTCACTGTCTCCTTCGCTAGTGAAGTTACGCCAGTGACCGTAAATCGTGGAAGTACCATAATGACTTCACGCTGGAGAATTTTTACCAGCGTTAGTATCAGTATCTACTTTAACTTATTAGCATAATGAGTACAGTGTATCATTGGCCAGAGGCTGATGACAAGTTCCTGTAACACTTCAGCATAGTTCTGGGCAGGGGGTGGAGCTTCTTTTTTCTCCTGACACTCCAGGAGGGAGTGGCTGCACTGGGAGCCTGAAGCTTAGGCCCCAATAGAGGGAAGGCCCCATGGGTGGTGAGGACCTTGGTGAAGTCGGGGATACAGGGACCCCATGAATGAGGAGTAGTCAGGACAGGGTAGATTCTGTAAATCGCTTTCTATTAAAGTCTGTTATTTAGTCACGCAGCACAAGTGAGTCGTAGTTGCACACAGGGTTGCCACCTTTTGAAATGGTGGAGACTGGTCAGGGGGCAGGGCTGTGATGTCAGGGGGTGGGGTCATGACATAGATGGCAGTGTCTGTGATGTCAGGGAGTGGGGCTATGATGCGGCGATCGGCGATTGCCCGATCTCCATGTCAATCAAGGGAATCCTTTGATTGAAGCTTTGACCTGGGCAGCCCTTCGAAATACCGGGCTGTCCGGGTCAAAACCAGACAGATGGCAACCCTAGTTGCACAACACCATTCCTTTACCCATTTAAGTAACAAAGGCCCATCCTGTTGAGAGAGGGTCATGGACATGGTCTAGCCAAGCCTAGATGGGGTTACAGAAACCAGTGATGAATTCATTCAATATAAAAATGTCAGGTCTGCTGCAAGCACCAAGCTGATTCAGTGCAGCGATGCCATTTCAGTTCAGTGGTGACCCCTTGGCATTATAATTCCCTACACATTCTAACAAATAGAAAGCTAAATGTTCCATCTGCATTTTTGTGCTACTTACACTTACTCTACTTTGTAAGATTCAAGGGCAGAGCTGAAATAACAGAGAGTGATTTGCAAGTTTTTGGTATAAGCTCTCTTAATTCTGTCCTGCCATCAATTCTACTGCTGACATTGTGGATTCAATGATTACAGCCTGACCTGGCTATTACTCTTTTGAATACATATAATACTTACCGTATCTTTTTAGTTCAAATTTTCAAACATATACATGCAGGTTAATTAACTTCCGATAAACGTAACCATTGTGTGTAGATGTGATCAATTGTAATCAGGGTCAGATGTGAATGATAAACACTCTTTGTTGACAGGGCCGCTTCTGCCATGAGGCAAGGTGAAACCTCTTGTAACTTTAAGAGCCGAACTTCCGGGTTTTAACCCAGAAATTCGGATCCGCTAGTGCAAAGAGCGCTCTAGCGCTCAATGCACTAGCGATACTGCCCCCTGAAACCCGCTCCGACGCTAATTTTTAAGTGCGGAGCGGGAGAGGAGGGGGCAGCATCTGGGCTGCTGCCTCAGGCGGAAGCAGCCCCAGAATCGGAGCTGTTTGTTGAGCATGTGTTTAGCACTCATTTCTAAGTGCCACTTTAACAGAATTTACAATTTCAAATCAGCTGAAGCTCATTAGCCTGTGTGGGGTCCTATTTAGTGATGGGCGAATTTATTCACCAGGCGCATATTCACGGCGAATTCCCGTGTTTCTCTGCCGGTGAATAAATTCACAAAACTGCCGCAAAAATTCACCAGTGTCCAAAAAAACAAGATGCTGGTGCCATTTCGCAAATTTTTCGCCGTTTCGCGAATTTCCCGCTAAATTTTTCTGCAAAACGGCACACCATCACTAGTCCTATTATTTATATGATACAAAGCAAATATAAGGATTTCACACTCAGTCTATGCTACCCTTTTTATCCTTTTTTGTATTTGATGTTTATTCTGCCCCTGATGAAGGCCACCAATGAGGTTGAAATGCATAGGGCTGTTTGCTAATATGTAAGTTTTTGATGCAATAATTTTTTTTACTCTTTACATAGACTGAGTGTGCAGTCCTTATATTTGCTTTGTATTACATTTATTGGGAGGCTTTATTTGGGCAGACTACATAGGTTTGGAACCTCAGCATTTATTCAATTGGGTGTGCGCTTTCCAAATTATAGTCTTATTTATTATTTATATAAAGAATAAGAAGTGGGCTGGGGGCCACATATAGACATGCCTTTCTTTAGCCTCCTATTTTTTATATAAATTACATGTGATCCAGACACAGGGGGCGCATTTACTAAGGATTGATTTTCGAAGTGCAAAAAACGGCGAAATTCGACCATCGAATAGGGTAGTTTGACATTCGAAGTCAAAGCATTTTTAAAATCTTACGATGAAATCCTTTTAATTGAGCGATTCAAGCGATTTAATCGTACGATCATACGATTTTACCAAAAATTCCCCCGATTTCTCAAATAGCTTATAGGAGGTCCCCCATAGGCTAAACAGCAATTCGGCTGGTTTCAGATGGCGAAGTGTCGAACTTTTTTAAAGAGACAATACTTCCATTTTCGAAGACAAAGTTTTTCACTTTGAATCGAAGTCGAAGTATCCAAAAATTACTTCGAAATTCTACGTTTTTGAAATTCGAAAATTCACTTCGAGCCTTAGTAAATGTGCCCCTAGTAGAACTTTTAATTGACTGCGATGTTCAGAGTGCTGCAATTCCCTTCACCAAAGTGCTTTGTAAATGAGCACTAAGGGTGCACCCCATTTTGGACTTGCACATGCGTCTGGGGCAAAAGTAAATGACGCGGGCACCCGAGCAGCTGTGGGGAGGTTGAATTGCATTGACTGTGGCAAGGAAAAGGAAATACATGGCGCGAGAAGTAGGTACATGTTGAGGATGGGGATACAGTGTTCAGGTTTGCAGTGGTGTGGAGATCCTCCTTGGCTGGGCTGGTGGACCATCAAGGTTGCAGCCCTTATAGGCCTTGGACACCCCAGTCTGACTCTGGTTTCCAGGGGGGGCAGTGACTAGGAGAGTAGGTAGGGCAGGGGGCACAGCTCAGGAAGGTTTATGGTGTATCAGGAGCCAAAACTGGAGGGGAATGGTTACTACCCAGGGCCTCCATATAATTTAATCCTCTCTGGCTCAGGATTTAGATTTATTATGTCTTCAGTCTACAAAAGGGCATGCCTTCAAAATGTCCCAGTTTAAGAAGGACAATGCCCCAATCAAAGATTCCATAAAAAGAGGGTCTATACAAAAGATGTGGTAAAAAAGTGCCACAGTACAGTTCACGGTGGGTTTTGTTGCCACAATATTCGTGGCTTTAATTCAGAGTTGGATTATTATTTGAGTAAATCTGTATAAAAAGTGCCTTTGGAGTCTCGGATGCTGTCTTTACGTCGGAAATAAATTGGTTAGCAAGACATTTCTTTAGGACAAAGCAATTTTGTCTGCTAATGGATGTGATGGAAGCAAAGCCCACGGCGGTAATGTTTCTCTGTGCTTCCAATTTGATTTCTCTGCAATGGAAGACTTTCTCCACAGCCCACATCATTTTCTTTTTCATACACGGGTCCAGTATAATATGCAAGATTGTATTTATCATTTATAAATATGGATAGACAAGCCCACAGCCAAGTTACCCAAAGAACAAACACACAAATAAACCATTTGAAACAGAATAAACAGAAAAAAGTCGATATTTCTTTGATTTTTGACTTCCGCAGAAACTGAACAAAGGTTTTCCGATCCATGTAAAATAATAGGATGAGCAGAGTACTCAGAAGTCACAGTCCATCAATGCAATGGGATGATGTGCCCAGAGGCGGCACCAAGGCATAAAAGAAAGAGAAGTCTGTAGTCTTTATGCTTTGCGTTTTCTATAAACATATGTTACATTTTCTGCAGAGATGATCTGCAATTAAAGTATCTCTTTCATCTCATTACCATTGACTTAACCTCTTAGAGTTGTTAAGCTGTTTTATTTGGAAACATCATTTAGCGGAGCTCTTCTAAAGGCAAAGTGTTACTCATTAAAGTCAAAACTGCTTGCATTTCATTAAAGAAGAGCTGTTAATGCCGTCATCATAGGCAAATACCATTCTAAACATATGGAATATGCTTTTCCAGTATTGTCCCAACTTCTTCCTCGTAGTAATTTAGGCTGAAAAAAAGATACACGCATCCTTTAAGTTCCTCCTTTTTGTCTAAATGAATCCTACCTAACCGCTAGTTTCTCCTATTCAGACAAAGTAGTCTAAAGAGGGGAAATGGGGCCGGCCTACCTTTATATAATTACTGAGCAAACTGTGGCTAAGGTTGAAAAGCACCAGCCCATGAAGGTCAGTCTAAAGAAATAACGTGTTCTATGTTATCTGATCCAGAAGGAGGCATTCCCCTTCCACTGAAACATAAGCCAGTCAAGTCAATAGGGTTGAGGGATTCCTTTCTGAACCCAGGGAAGCAATCAGATATCTTACTGAATCAATAGTACCACCTTGATCCTGGTAACAATATTATTATCCTTTATTTATATAGCCATACTTACTTTACAAAGTAAGATTGTTCATCATTCACATCCATTCTTGCCCCAGTGGAGCTTACAGTCTGAGGCCCCATCACATTCAGACACAGTAGGGTCAGATTCATCAGAAGCCAATTAACCTGCCTGTATGTATTTTTGGACGGTGTAGGAGGAAACTTGAGTATCTAGCGGAAACCCACACAGATATGGAAAGAACATACAAACCCCCCTAAGGATCAGACCTAGAGTCTCAGAACTGTAGAGCAGCAGTCTTACTTGTATCTATATTATTTGCCATAACAACCAATATAGACAAAGAAATATCTTGCTTTAATTATTTTATCATAAAGATGCCTCGTCTGCTAGTTCTTATACATTATCTTCATGGGAAATCCCTGTTCTAGCACTGAAGGTATTAATCCTATTAAAGGAGAACTAAACCCTAAAAATGAATGTGGCTAAAAATGCAATATTTTATATACTGAACTTATTGCACCAGCCTAAAGTTTCAGCTTGTCAATAGCAGCAATGATCCAGGACTTCAAACTTGTCACAGGGGGTCACCATCTTGGAAAGTGTCTGTGACACTCTCATGCTCAGTGGGCTCTGAGCAGCTGTTGAGAAGCTAAGTTAGGGGTCGTCACTAATTATCCAACAGAAAATGAGGTTTGTCTAATTGCACGGGTTTCTGTGCTGCCATGTACTAATTATCTGTATTCATTACTAATCAGCCTTACAGTATATTGTGACATTTCTAGTCTATGGGTACTGTATATTGAGTGGATCCCTAAACTCAGTAAGTGACAGCAGTACAGAGCATGTGCAGTGAATCAGCAGAAAAGAAGATGGGGAGCCACTGGGGCATCTTTGGAGACACAGATCTTTACTGCTAAAGGGCTGTGTTTACCTTGGGCTAGTACAGAAGCACAACACATAATGAACAACATTTCTAGCTACTTCTTTAGTTACGCTTTAGTTCTCCTTTAAAGCACATTTTCTATAGTAACAACTTCTCAGGTTTGACAGCCAGCCATCATAATTTAATTTCTTCTCCCCCATGATTTGTATAACTATCCTTTATTAGTGAGCCATTTCAGGTTCAGTTATACTGGTTTGTATACTTGTGCCCAAGGTAGATTTCCTTATTTTAGGGTCAGTTCTTAACATACAGTAGATATATAAAGATGCAAAATTATGTTCTCCATTTCTACACTTATAATAATCATTTTTTGAAAAATGTTTACATTAGCAGACGTGCCTGATTGCTAAAAACAAAGCTTATACAGGGAAGGGAGCCGTTGTCTGCAAACCTGTTATCCAGAAAGTTCCAAATTAGAGGAATGCCATGTGCCTTTGACTCTTTTTTAATCAAATAATTCAATTAAAAATTAATTATTTTTACTTTGTTTAAAAAAAACAGTACATTGTTCTTGATCCCAACTAAGATATATTTCATCCTTATTGGTTGTAAAACAATCATATTGAGTTTAATGAATGTTTACATAGTTGTTTTGTATCCTTAAAGGGATACTGTCATGGGAAGAAAATTTGAATCAGTTAATAGTGCTGCTCCAGCAGAATTCTGCACTGAAATCCATTTCTCAAAAGAGCAAACAGATTTTTTTATAAATCAATTTTGAAATCTGACATGGGGCTAGACATTTTGTCAATTTCCCAGCTGCCCCAAGTCATGTGACTTGTGCCTGCACTTTAGGAGAGAAATGCTTTCTGGCAGGCTGCTGTTTTTCCTTGGAATTACATTATTCCACTATATAGATAAAAAATAGCAGGAGCAGTGACAAGAAATACATTAAAGAGGGGGAGAAAGAAATATATTATATGATAGTGTATGATACGGGTGGGGGGACACTGGTAACATTTCATTATTCGTATATAAAAAAGATTTCCTTGATGTTACTATAAATCTTGGAAATATATGTTGGAATCTGTATCTGATCCATGGGTCCAAGACAATCTAGAATTGATTTGTTTGTCTACAATGTTAGTGAGTTTTTCCATGTTATTAGTTCTAGATGTCACTTCTGAGCAAGGCAGAAGAGTTGTGATCCATATTTTCCCTACAAATTACGAAAAATTGGTTATAAAAACACTGTAATTCGGTAATTTGTTTTACATTTTGTCGGGCCTCTTTATGTTCAGTACTATGTGTATTTTATTGACGTACCCTGATCTATAGATGCTGGATTTGGTCACGTTGCTAAATATATGTGCCTTTGTGCCTAATGCATTACGTTCTCTGTAACAGTTGGGATTTCCTACTGGGAGCCATCAGCTTTGCGGTAGGGAACCAAATACCATCTGCTTAATACTCTATATGTGATGCTTATGCTGCCTTTCTTTAATGACGCCTGTTTTATCCATTGTTAGTATCCAGGGAGGGTTTAACATGGTATTTATGGATATATGCTAAAATCCTGCCTATTTTTATTCTTAATACTTGGCGTTGCAGACATTATATTTTAATTATTAGTAGCAAGGATGTTCATATTGGCTCATACTCCTCTGAATGATGAAAGGATGTATACGTGTTGGTTAGAGAGGTCACTAGGCAGGAATTCCTCCATGGGAACCACATTTCACATCTCTATATGATAAACAGCTTCATACAGAGCTGATATTTTTGTATCACATGTCTTAGGGCCCAATGACAATACTAACCTCTACCCACTGTAATCCTTACCTTCCATATTTAAGTGCAATACCAAAGATTCAAACAATAATCATACATGTAGGGGTTGAGGAAGAATAGAATTCGTTTCCACGTGATGCTTGGGGCACCAAAGTCTATAGGCCACTATTAAAAGATGACGGGGGAACACCACTTTATTGAATTGGAGTCACTTGGATTTAATTAGGTTTTTTTTAGTTTTATAACGCGTCATGATATAATGAAGTGAGGTTGTTAGCCATTAAATAGCTGATCCTACTTTATAGTGCCCAATGCCGGTAATGGCTGTATTACAGGATTGATTTATTTTATTGATATCTGAAGATGGTAATGGAGCTAACTCTAAACAGTGACATCATGTTCTTGGCTCCCCCAATTTAGCAGGAGCAGGGAACATCTTATGTTTAATTGATTCTACACAGATAGAGCCCAGTTAAAAAAGCCAAGTCTATCTGCCAGGAAATAATAACCCAACAAGCCCCTGGAATGTGGGCGTTTGATGTTCTAGCTATTAATTTGCAAAATAAATAAAATAAGCAGAAAGCACAAACACAAAACTCATTTTTTTTTTATGGATCTTTCAAGATTCTGTCAGTGTCCTCATAAAACAACTATAAAAATGTAATAAAAGCCTATTCAATTTGGATCTCCCCCACAAGAAACCGTGTAATTCCGCTGCCTCAGGGTTTACAATCAAAGATATATTTATCTGCTACTTCTGTTCTCCTATAAATTATTTTTAGTGCATCTCACTCGTTCCACCCTTCAATCTGACAGCAAAACTTCTGCTCGGAGAATAAGCATTATATTCATGAAATGATTGGATTTTAGCGGTTTCCAGATAGATGTGCAAGGATTTATTTATAGTTTACAGGTAAATAAAATAACTTTAATAATACACTGAAGTTTGCTTAAAGTTCTAAGAGAAATGTTTCTTCTGTTCAGCTCAGCTTTTATGATTCATGTAATTCCTTGAGGATGATGCAACTTCAACGAGAGAAACTGGCTGACTAAAGGAGAACTTAATCGTAAAAAAAGAATATATTTTATATACAGAACTTTCAGTAGGAACCCAGAGGTACAACACACCGGTGATAGCATTATCCCTGCCTTCAAAGTTGAAACGGTTGGTCTGCAGATTCCAGCTTCTTGGGTAAGTCTGTAAACATGGACAGTCTTGTGGGTGCCTGGAATTATGGTTTCAAAGAGTCATCCGTCTCAGAATCTGAAATACAGGTGTAGAGGATGGGAAGACAATATAAATCTCTACTGTAAAGAAGGTTTACTTATACTTTGTGGCAGAAAGTGTTCCCATTTGGATCAGGGTAGTATGGAAAGTTCCGGCTTTGCAGTCTACACGGAGGGAGGGAGCACATGATTCTCTCTCTCCAGGGATTCCTCTCTGTGCAGGTGAAAATTTACTGAAGAGCCAGATGCAGATGCCTCCGTAAGAAGAATCTAGGGGGGGGTTGTAATTAAAGTCGAAAAGAGAAAAACAATTTGCTCCAAAAAGAATAAAAATGTAATATTGTTCCTTAAACTGTTATTGCATTATGAATTTTAATTGCGCACTCTTAAGAAGTGCTTGAAGCTGTCGTAATCTTTTAGAGCAAACGTAATTTTTCAGTAAGAAATATTATTACATTTACTGTGCATTGGCGCAAACTATAAAATTCGCAAATGGTCTTCCGCTGTCGGAAGTGGTCGCTAAACAGTTTCCGGGTTCGCAAAAGCTATATTAAATTCACGCAAAGCAAAAATTGTTTGCACAAAGGCATAAGTTTTCGCATCGCAAATAGTTTTTCCGTTAATGACTTTTATTACATTCCCCCGCAAGAGCCTTAGTGGGTGAATGAGGGTTTCTAGATAATGACAGGTAGCTTTTGTTTTAGCACATTGTAGAAGCTGTGAGATAGAAAGTTTGAGCAAGTAAGCACAGTTTTGTGTTCCACCAAGTAGATTTATCACTTAAAGAAAAAAGCTAACCTTTGATTTTTAGGGTAATAAAAAAAAACTAAAAAGACACACCTTGTATGGGTAGCTTGAGGTAGTTCCACTGGGACACCTGTTAGACTGCAGAGACACAAGTGAGGGAAATCCCTTGGATCAAACTGTGAGATCTTGTTATGTTGGGGCAGATGTGGCATGAAGAGATACCTACTGTACAGGGCAGCCATCAGGGGGGGACAGGGCGGAGAGTTGTAGGGGGCCCCGAGGGTAAGGGGGGCCCTGGCCAAACTTACTTGATTAGCCGGGCCCCCCATCTTTCTCAGAGCTGCTGACTTCGGGAAGGCATGGACGTTTAAGGGGTCCTGGCCACCAATTTTGTTATAATGTGGGGGGGGCCTGGCCTCCAATTTTTTTTTTCTCATGTGGGGTCCTAGCCACCAATATTTCTTAATGGGGGGGGCCCGGCCACAAATGTTTTTTTATGGGGGGCCCTGACCACAAATATATTTTTATTTTTTTATTAACATGTGGGAACCCTAGCCACCAATTTTTTTTGTTTTTTTACTGTGTGGTGGGGGGAGGTCCTGTGGGGTGGGGGCGGAACTGTAGGTGGGACTTGCGGTGGGTGCAGCCCAGGGGGCCCAGGAAATTTTGTTGTATGGGGCCCTGCGATTTCTGATGTCGGTCCTGCTACTGTATATAGTGTGTAAGCCCATATGATGTTTTTAGCTATTTCCAAGCAAATTCCAAAGCATTCACAGGGTCCCTGCTACCAGAATTCATCCAGGGTTTGGTTCCCTTAGGGCACAGTTTCTTTACCAGGCTTCCCAGTAGCATCCACCCTTGGTAACAGATGGCATCCAGCCATTTACCCCATTATATTAAATATGGACAACACCCCTGAGCCAAAAGATGAAAATTCCCTCCCAAAAGACATGGGTAACAGTAACCTGGACTTCCTGGGTCAGTAACGGATGGTTGCCCCTTGGGTTAAAATGATGTCTACATGTTTAAATGATGTTGTGTGATGATTCTGCCATGAATATTCTTTGTACAATGGTGGCGTAAGAACTATTGTTGCCCAATATTCTTTGTGAAAGTATATGCGCTCTATTTATAAGGGCAGCCATGAAGTAATAACCACTGTGCCTGTACAGTTATGAAGGTACATATTATACCATATATGTCAAATTGTGGCCACCACCTCCATGATTCCTCTTCTGAACTTAAATTGCAGCCTCCTTCCATTAGCCAAAGATCATTGCGAGCAATGAATCTCCAGGTACTAATCCTGTTAAAAATTGGTCTGACAGAAGGACAAATACCTTTTGTAGGGTTATTTCCATACGCAAGGCGTGGGCACGTGTTCACAGAAATCCGTGCATTAATTACTTAGTAAGTCTTACTAATGTTTAGACAAGTGTTATTCGGTTCGCCTGAACAGCAATGAGGTGGAAGGTTTCCTTTTCTCTAGTGTTGAATGCATAGTTTAAATATAGCACTTTCAAACGTCAATGGCAGGTAATCCTTGCAACATGAACGCAGGTGATACCCGAGACACCGGTCGCTGTCAGTGGGATTGATTATCAGGAAGTACTTTGAGGTTCTTTTCTGTTATTGAAAATAATTAAAAATTCACAGGGTTAAGGAGATAGCTTCTAAATATTTCAGTACACCCTCTGTTTTTTTCCCCTGAAATTCTGATGGTTGACCACAGAATGTTCTATATCTGTACAGATGAAGTCAGAAGCAGTCAGAGTTTTGTCTCTGTTTTGAGACAATATATATCCACATATAAACCCCTGCCCAGTGGAAGGTACAGTCTAAGACCACGGTCACATTAACATACAGTAGGTTTGGTAACTTTAAGCAGAATTCTTTATGAGGTGAGGTTTGAGGTCATGTGGGTATGTATGGTTCCTTCATGGGGCATTTTCCTTGCTTAAACGAGTTGTTCACCTTCCAAACACTTTTTCAGTTGAGTTGCTTTCCGATTGTTAAACAGACATTTTTCAGTTGGTTTGCATCTTATTTTTTATTTTTGTGTCTAGTGTTTCAGTCAATTCAACAGCTGCCTTTAATGAAACTCAGGGATTCTGTTTAGCAGGGCTAAAGAAAACAAATCTATAAAGTAAATGTATCAATTTTAAACAGTTAAAGAATCAGCGAACCCCCCCCCCCCGCTCCGAGAGCTGCTTTAGAATGTGAATAATGAAACTGTACACTTCAATTAGAGTCCTGCAGCTGGTCGATTACCCGCGGGTTACCCGCAAAAAAAACGGGTACCCTGCTGAATGAGGGTAGGCTTTTTAGGTGTGGGTATAGATGCGGGTCTGCAGGGTCGCGGATCTGCAGGGTCGCGGGTCTCTTCCTGCTGCAGCTCTCTCCCTGGGACGTCTGTCCCTCTCCCTCTCGGCTATCGGACACTTTTGATGATGTCACTTCCAGGTTGCAGCAACATCACTTTCGGTTTGATGGTGGTCAGCGGGTTGCGGGTTGGGTTGCGGATAAGGCAGTTGTGGGTCCGGGTCAGGTAGCGGATCAAAGTGGGTAAATATTTGGGTCGCGGTTCGGGTTGCGGGCTTCAGGTCGGGGTCTTGGAAATTGGTTCCGCGCAGGACTCTGACTTCAATATTAGAAGACGGTCACAAAAAGAAAATATAAAGTAATTGGGAAAAGTCTTTATTTCAGGTGAATTATCTCAAACCAATTGAACTAAAAAAAAAGTGTTTGAAGGTGAACAACCCCTTTAAGACAGCAGCTGCACTCTGGTTTTAAGGTAAAACAGAGAGGGCAATTGTCTGGGGCTCAAGAGCCAGGGGCCCCAGGCATATGCCAGTGTATTCCTGTATATTCATGCAGCTGTTCTGCAACTCCCAGAACCCACTGACATATAACTACTGCCTGGGGGATGCAGACAACCTAATCTAACAACAGCTCATGGAGACACAGGTTGGTTTTATTAATGCCAATTTTAAACCATCCTTCTTTGTTAAGTCTGGTTGTGATTAAATGAACAAGGGCAGTGCATGAATTATCTAAAGGGGTGTTCCAAAATAAGGTAATGTCCCAACAACCATACACACAACAACACCTAGCATAATGTTGCATAGAAGGAGCATTATTTGTCTAATGGTTGCCAGGCTTTTCAGAAACACTACTATAGTTCATATAAACAAGCTGCTGTGTAGCAATGGTGGAAATTGAAAAAAGTCTATATGGCACAGGTTAAATAGTGGATAACGGATAACACCATTATGTTCTACAGAGCTTATCTGCTGTGTAACCTGAGCCCTTTCTTCTTTGAATAGCTGCCCCGTTGCTACACAGCAGCTTATTTATAAAAACTATAGTAGTGTTTCTGAAGCAAACACATCAGTTTTACCAGTGCAAGGCAACACTGCATTATATTTTATTCCTTTCAAACACTTTTATTTTTTGATGTTACTGTTCCTCTAGAGGTCAAATATTATGAAAAGACCCCTCTACACGTATAACAAAATATTGGAAATTATTGGTGTATAAGTCATAGATCCAAGAATGTGCAGGGCAGGAAATACATTTTCACCATAAATATCAAGCTTAATTGACCTTCAGGCTGGGTTTTTAGGGGTATCTAGAAGGTCAATAGGCTCCCTTGCCACAGTTCCAGGCCACCAGCCTATAGTTTGGAATGCACTGCTCTAATGCAATAGACAACACATCTTTGTGCATATTTAATACTGTTCAGAATAAAATAAATTAAAAGGGGTCTGCCAGAACCCAGTTATTGGTCGAGATGCTGATTAACCTGTCTGTATCTCCAGGGTATAATGCACACAACTATTAATTGCACTCCTTACAGGCAACAGCAGTGACTGTCTAGCAGAATCTGTTGAGTTAAAGTGTCAGCAGTGTAGTGTAGGGAAGAGCCGGTCCTCACCAAACTCACATGAGATGAAATGGTCCTTCAGGTTTACTGAGTGGCAGTTTCATTAGTGTGCCAGCAATGCTGCTGCATAAAGGGAAAATATGCCTTGCGTGCTCCCAATTATTTTCTATAAAAAGACATTCGATATGAAGCTATAACTTGTTGTGCTAACAGCAAGCAACCCTGTAACAGTGTCAGTTTATGGCCAGAAATACTGTGTGCTAATCCCTCGGTATGTTTGCTTGCTTATTGCTGCCTAGGTCATTAACTCTTGTCAGTATTTTCCGGATCTTTCCATATTTTAGATCTTTATACATGGAGGCTTATTTATTGAAGGTAGAATTTTAGAGGTTTTTGAAACCACGACTAAACTCACGAACTTTAAAACCATGATTGTTGTTGAATTTATTTAAAGATATGCAGTAGCGTAACTAGAGGAGGGCCCCCCTCCGTACCGCCCGCATTTTCAGTGGCGCGCGGGCTGCCCTGAGGGGGTGCGGGCCCTGGCCCGCTCGCACCCCCTGCTCCCCCGGTAGTTCCGCCACTGAAGATATGAATATAAAAAAGTTTGAATGAAAAAAATGCTGAGCAAGGTGCTAAAAAAATATGAATACCTTGAAAACATCCAAAAATATTGTTTTTTCAGACAAATCCTAGCGAAAACAAAAACCTCTAAATGTCCGATTTGATTTAAAGCAGTCCAATAAGATTTGACTTCTATAGCACCGCGACAACTTTTACTTGGTGACGTTTGGCGATTTTTTTTTTCATTTAAATTTTGCATTTTTAGAGCTTTTTAGAAATTTTGGAAAAGCACACATTTTTTCGAGATTTGTGGGGAAAAAAATGACAATTCAATTTTAGTAAGTGGGTCCCTAAGCCTGCTTAAACAATTTAAACAATAAATAAACCCAACAGGATTGTGTTGCCACCAATACAAACGACTTTGAATCAAGTAAAAGGTATTATTACAGAGAAAAAGGAACTCATTAATATTAATTAAAACATTTTTTTTTTTCTAATGGAGTCTATGGGGCTGGCCTAATTGGGAGCTTTCTGGAAGGGGTTTCCAGATAAAGGATTCTATACTTGTAGTACATCCAGTTCATCAATATAAAAGCCCTGTGCATATTTGTATTTGATCTTTGGACATGCACAGACCTTTTTATATTGATGAACAAGTGTAATACTTTTATTGAATAAATGGTGCCATTGATTTTACATTGTAAGAATGCACCCTCATCTTCTTTTCTGTATTTAGCCAGATGACCCCGTAACTGGCAGGACCCATTCCCTGCTCCAAGCACTTGTGGAACAGATTCATGAAATCTTTACACTGACCTTTGCAAGGAGTCTCCCTTCTTAGTCTAAAATGAGGGTATGAGAAAGAGGGCAGGGACAAGAGGTAGAGGCTTATTGTTGACTAATGTTATTTTGCCATTCTCGCCCCGCTCTGAATCGGGGTAGAATACTGAGTACAAAGAATTCATAGACGGCAGATGTATGAGCAGAGGGAGTCGAGTCATGTCCAGCCTGAAACCATCAATCATTTCACTACAACTCCCAGCATCCTCCGAAAGTCCCCAGTGTGAGTGTCTGAAAGGATTTGATGGTGATTTTCCCAGACTACTACTGTACTTAGCAAAGAGCTTGGCATAGGGTTGCCACCTGTCCGGTTTTTACCCAGACAGCCCAGTTTTTGGAAGGGCTGTCCAGATGAAAACTGCCTGTCCGGATTTCCAAATTAGGAAATCCGGGCAGGAAATGAATGTAAATGGCATGGCAATCAGCCAATCGCTGATCGTTACGTCACAAGTCCTGCCCATGCCATCACCAGCCCCGCCCCTATGGCAATGATCCGTCTCTTACGATGCTTGGGCTGCCCCTTATGTCATCCGCACCCAACATCACCCGCCCCGCTCCCTGCCTGGGGTTGGCTAGACAGAAAGGTGGCAACCCTAGCTTGGCATAATATTGTATGTAGGGGATCAAACAAGTCTTTCCCCTGTTTTTCTGTATGTGACATTATCCAGCCTAGTAACAGGCAGGGGAGCAGTCCAATGGGCTGGGCAGAGTCTGAGAGAGACAGCAGAGAGGGTGCAAGCGCTGCCTGGTAAGAGTGCCCAAGGAAAGCTGAGAGGGCTGCAGTGTGCGCTGCTTTGAATAAGCATTTGAGCTTCAGACATAAAGAGAGCCCGTTTTTTGTCTCCTGGGTGTGGATACTTTGGCCACGTGTGAGTCCCCAGGGCGAGGATAAGTCAAAAGGGAGAGGTACTTTGAGCAGGTAGTGTTGCTTGGAGATATATAAGCTCTTGGGGAAGGGTACAAATTGCCAATGACTGAACTGTGCTAATTGGAATGTTCCAGTGGATTGTGGGACTGTGGCATTGAAAGACTGTGCCAGGGGTTGGGTAGTGCACACAGGTTCCCCAGGGCAGTGTTTATATTGTTACTGCTTGCATTACCATGCATTATTTCTTTTCTATATAAAGTTATAGTTGGTTTATTTTCCTAGTGGAAATCCCCTGAGGCGTGCTCCTCAGAGCCCACTAGGTGGAAGCACTGATCACAGTGCTTCCACCTAGTTCCACAGGTGGAAGCACTATAAATCCCAGTTCCACAGGTGGAAGCACTATAAATCCCAGTTTACAGTGTCTTTCATTTGCAAAGAGAATTCAGGGTCCTGGATTGCAAAGGGTTAATTGCTATTAAAGAGAGAGTACCAAACGAGGCAATATGCAATAGTCCTCATAGCACTGAGAATAGTCATTTTAAAGCCTGTGAAAAATTGGCCCTACCTGCTATGGAAATAACACTTATGTCGCCAACCCCCTCCGTGTCAGAGATCAAGACCCAACATCTCTTTTGAGTTAACTAATGCATTCTTTGCTATAGGAACAGCCAATCAACACTAATGCAGCTCACATCTATCCAGTAGCTTTAATGTTTGATATTAGTCCATGGGGGCATCCATCTTCTTGCTCATTTATAGCATTTCTAATAGTGATGGGCAAATCTGTCCCGTTTCGCCACAAATTTGCGAAACTGTGGAAAAATTTGGGAAACCGCGGAAAATTTTGCAAAACGCATTGAAGTCAATGGGCGTCGAAATTATTTTGACGAGCGTCTATTTTGATGCAAGCGACAATTTTTATACGCGTCCAAATGCATTAAAGTCAATAGGCGTCCGAATAATTTTGACGCGCATCATTTTTATGCACGCAACAATTTTGACATGTGCAGTGGATTTTACGCCACGAATCCATGCCTGGCAATTTTATTTGCCCATCACTAGTTTCTAATAATTAGTTTTATACATTTCTATTAAGGGTATTTGTACCTTGTTCCTTCCAAACTCTATTCTTCACTGTACAAAACCTGCCATTACCCCATTATCCTACTGTATTTGTATTACAATTTATTTCCAAGAAGCCAGTATTTATTTCAGTTATTCCATTCAGTGCAATGGTCGCTACAATGCTGACACTGAGCAGCTGTCAACCATTTAGTACCAAAAGCCAAGACAAACACTTTGAAATTAGCATTCGCTTGACAAATCCAATGATTAAAGTTATTATCATGAAATCCTGTTGTAAAGTTAAAACTATAACTGGTTATTCAGTTAAAGTTGAATGATACCTAGATTTTTTCTTTCTAACTCTTCTTCAGTTAGAAAAACATTTAAATATAAAATTCTAAACAGTTGCAATTGTAATTACATGATTTTTTTGATTGAAATAAAAAAATCACTTTTTAAATTAGATTAGATTTTTAAATGAGACCACACAGATTGTGATAGAATGCAGATTTTACAACATTATTACGCAGATGCAGGTGCACAGGATTCAGAACAAAAATGTGTATATAAGTATTTCATGCTAGATAAATTAATCAAAAGCACAGTTCATAGTGTGAGACAGTTTTTAGCACTGGCAGGGTGAGAGCAAAACAGATACAGGAGCATATTTTTCAAAAAAACAGGACTATATTACCTACAGTATGTCCCTTAAACTGGCATTGCACTGTTTCTATCTAGCTTTAAATTTGTTATGCGAACCACAGTCCGTAGTAATCCCTCTGCTACCATAGGCACCATCTCTCCCTACTATACCTGCTATCCCACAGCCACAGTCCCTCCCCAGAGACTATTATCCACTGTTACTATAGACACCATATCTCCCTACTATACTTGCTATTCCACAGTCACACTCCCTTCCCAGAGACTATTATCCACTGTTACTATAGGCACCATCTCTCCCTACTATACCTGCTATCCCACAGTCACACTCCCTTCCCAGAGACTATGATCCCACTGTTACTATAGACACCATCTCTCCCTACTATACCTGCTATCCCACAGCCACATCCCCTTCCTAGAGACTATTATCCCCACTGTTACTATAGACACCATCTCTCCCTACTATACCTGCTATCCCACAGCCACATCCCCTTCCTAGAGACTATTATCCCCACTGTTACTATAGACACCATCTCTCCCTACTATACCTGCTATCCCACAGCCACACTCCCTTCCCAGAGACTATTATCCCCACTGTTACTATAGGCACCATCTCTCCCTACTATACCTGCTATCCCACAGTCACACTCCCTTCCCAGAAACTATTATCCACTGTTACTATAGGCACCATCTCTCCCTACTATACCTGCTATGTCACAGTCCTTTCCCAGAAATTAGTATCCCCACTGTTACTATAGGCACCTTCATTAATATATTCCACAATCCTCAAACCTGCAAAATGCTACTATGTGAGGTCCGACAACGCTCAAAGTGACCACCTCTGCTTAGACCGCTGTCCTCCAAAGACAGATATGCCATCAATAATAAATACAATGTGATTAGTCAAGTTGTTGAGAAGAGCAGCTACAGTTAAGTTTTGGAGAGCAATGAACAGAGGGAGAGGATGAACTACATACAGTAACATGATTAAGGATGAGACAAGAAAACATTTAATGAGGCAAATGCTAATGTATGGTGGCGCTGTCTTATAGTAATAAGCCAGATGCTAGGACTGAAGTTGGTGATTATTTTGACAAGTTGCAGCCCTCTAGTCCTGCATGGCAGCTTCATCACTGTATCGCATTTAGCAAACTGATTATCAAAGCTGTTAATCCTTATTTGCTTCATGAGTTTTTATGATGCTGACATGATTAGTATGGCAAAAACAGAGAGCTTAATTCAATTCTTACACTTACTTCTAAGGCGGCTGTTTAATTGACAAAGTGAATTCAGGACAACGCTGCATTGCAATGATAAAACTTCAAGAACTGTAGTCATGGAAAATGAAGCAGATGAATCTATTGACAAATATATATATATATATATATATATATATATATATATATATATATATATATATATATATATATATATATATATATACATATATATATATATATATATATATATATATATATACATATATATATATATATATATATATATATATAGTTTGCAAAAACGAAGATGCACACCAGGATTTGGCAAAAAAGTTAAAAATCCATTTTTATTAATTTACATTTAAAAAGAGCTGGTCAACGTTTCGGTCTAATTCTAAGACCTTTATCAAGGGGTCTTGATAAAGGTCTTAGAATTAGACCGAAACGTTGACCAGCTCTTTTTAAATGTAAATTAATAAAACTGGATTTTTAACTTTTTTGCCAAATCCTGGTGTGCATCTTCGTTTTTGCAAACTACGTAATCTGCCATTGAAGGTAGCACCCAGGTATTTCACTTTAACGGTGTGCGCTAGGAGCTTTTCGGATTGTATATATATATATATATATATATATATATATATATATATATATATATATATATATATATATATATATATATATATATATTTATATATATATATATAACACGATTAGTTCAATTGTTTGTCCAGGGTTGTCCAGGGTTTTAGGTCCTCTACGGTTAGTCACTCTAGCCAAATAACGAACAATATTGAGTATGGATATACTGTATATACGTTCTTGTCTTTTATAACTCTTAGGAATTAAGCCAGCCTTGAAGGTATTACCTTTGGTCAGGGCGCATGCATACAGGTACATTAAAGAACTGTAAGTCCCCAGTGCTCCGTAGAATGTGGCTGGGTAGCATGCCGCCCTAAATTCTTGCCTCCCTAGGCCCTTGCTTTCTGGTCTCACCACAAATCCAGTCCTGAAAATATCTAGGGCAGTAAATACATTCACCCCAAATATTACCCAACTTGGCCTTCAAGCTTGGCTTTCAGATGTATCTAGGAGAGGAAATTAGCATTTTCTCTAGTTCTTACCCTAATAGTCCTTCAGGCAAAGACCTCCCCCACACACACAGTTTTGGGACCATGGAATTTAACAGTCCTGAATCAGTAGATTAATGATGTATGGGAAAGTGAATGAACAGTGCTCAAGACTACACCAGCAAATGATTAAATTGTGTAAGACCAGGGAATGCCTAAAGTTGGAGATTCATGTTATCTGGAGGTATAGAAATGCCTATAGCAAGTTCTTCTGTTCCCAGACTCTGTATTTGGTCTGAATGTATAACTTTTACAAAGTAAAGGTTAAAAGTAAATGAGGTGTAACCTAAAATACAACTGATGCTTGCAGTTCATTGCTTCAGTTGCTTGCAGGTCTGTAGTTCATGAACATAATTCAGTTTTTGTAGGGTCTTTGGTCTACTAATTGTGTCCTTCTTGTTCTAAGATACTTATTATTTATGTGGGGTTCATTTAGTAAAACAGAAACCAAAATGTTGGTTTCTTTTAATTTGCTCAGCAAACTATGGTAACAATGCTGCTTTTTTAGATTTTACTTATAAATTCAGAATTCTTAAAGCTGGCTCTTCTCCTAAGGAATCCTTGAATTAGTGAGTTTTTTTTTGGGAGTTAATGTTAACAACATTATAAATAAGGTTCTCTTTTTAAATCATCCCAAAATGGTATAACAGAATAATCTATATTGTAGTTGTACACTGCCATGTCAGCTACCTATGTAAAAAGAATTTGTATAGGAATGTAAATTTCTACATAAGAGAGGAATTGGCTCCAACTCCCCGGGGCTGTAGATTGCATTATTAAGATTTACACCTGTTCAAAGCCTCCTCACTGCAGGATATCCATATGGAGGGCTAATCATCTTGTATGACATGGAACACTAGTTCTGGAATAAGATGATCTGCCATTCATTAATCTTACTTCATTCATTTTAAGAACTTTAATGACTGGAGTTGTGTATTTGCAGCGAGGGAAGGGCAGCTAAAGCAGATTAGATAGTGTTAATGGCAGATTGGTGAAAAGGTGTGGAATGATTAGTTAGGATCAGTGGAATTTTTAATTCCATGTGACATGGAAAACAAATGTGGAAGCTAAAGTAATATACCATGACCACCCAGTTTACAGGTTAATGCATATCGAGGTGGTACAAGCAACCTATAACAGAAAACCCACCTTCAATAAATAAGTTATAAATATGAAGAGAGCATGTGAGCTGGAAATGTGTATTTTTAACAAAAGCTGCTCCCCTGATTAAGGAAGAACATTTGGAAAGTATAGAAGAATAGTTTAATTAAACCCCCACTTGAGAAAATAGTCGATAATTTAAAACAAGCTCCCTTGCTCCAGTGAAGGCAGCCCAAGCTTATACTAATGCAAGAGGGTTTCCTATTGAGAATCACCCACCTTAGTCATCTAGTCAGTCACTCTTGTTGTAAGAAGAATAAAGTATCAGCCATGCTCGCATCATCCTGAATGGTAAGAGTCCTGCTTGCGAATGATACACTGCAGTCAGTCTTTAGAAGGGCAGATATAGGTGTTCAGAGACAGAAACAAAATGTTCAATAGTGATTGACCTTGGGGTAGGTTGAAGAAGAATGTGTGTAAGTGCAATGGGGTGGGGGAACAACTTCAGGATGAACGATTGTGGTTAAGGGTTGAATGTGTTTTGGGTGGCAGAGGGGAACAATTGGTGAGTATGCGGACCCAGTTGCAGCACGGTGGGGGAGTGTTATTTTGCAGCAGCCTTGCAATGTGCTGTAAGAGCATTGTGTGGGTGCCAGGGCAATTTATACTGCCTTGGGCACCAATACAACATGCCCAGGCACTTTCCTAAAACCAAAAAAAGGAATGTTTAGAGTAAGCAGAGCAAGTAGGATTCTCTGCTGGACCTGGAGAAGTTATATTGTTAATGGATCAGACAAGAATCCATCTTTGTGGTTATTGGACAACATCTAAATCCATGCTTTAAACCAGTGGTCCCCAACCAGTGGCCCCCAACCAGTGGCTCTCAAGCAACATGTTGCTCTCCAACCCCTTGGGTGTTGCTCTCAGTCACCTCAAAACCGGTGCTTATTTTTGAATTCCTAGCTTGGAGGCAAGTTTTAATTGCAGTAGGTGTACTGTCAAGTAGAGTCTTCTATAGAATTCCATAGGGGCTACCAAATAACCAATCACAACCCTTATTTTGCATTCCCCAGGGCATCTTCATGTTTGTGTTGCTTCCCAACTGTTTTTTACATTTGAATGTGGCCCATGGTTAAAAAAAAAGTTGGGGACCCCTGCTTTAAACCTTGATAATATGCTAGATCTAGATAATGCTTGCAATTGTAGTCCACCAAGCTTTGGGTGGAGGCACAGTGATATGGAAGATAAATAGCCTGTACGCCTTTGTTCAATTTTATTTTAACATTGTGGAAAGGGTGTATAAATTGGGAGCTAGGCTTTTTGATGACTATTCAACTGATGAAGAGAGTTGCCCCCATAATATAGTGTGATTTTTTGTGATGGTGATTAGTAAAGTGTTGCTGTTTTAGCAGGAGAACACATGGTATCTCTACCACGGAGCTAAAACTTCATCATCTCTGGTTTTTTACTCATCTGGAGGAACTTACATTAATGTACCCTTGTTTAAGAGCAGAGATAATCTGTTGAGTGGAGGAACTTTAGTTTTATAATTTATTATTGTCTGGCATCTCCCTACCTGGCAGATTTATCCTTTTTACAATAAGGATCTAAATTTAAACCTTTGTTTTGATGGGATCTAATGCATTTTGGACTAGTGGGATACTGGATCTTTTTCCTGGAGGTCCTATTTCCTATCCTTGCACACTGCCCTGTATCTCATGATTGTAGCACCTCTGCTGTTGCTGATTGATCTGTGTTATAGAATTCTTGGCTAACTAGCCAGATTGGACTAAACTCTAAAAATGTTATCGACCTAGGCTCCCAAGGTATTCTGCCCTTTTGTTCATATCATGCATGCTCTTACCATTTGATTGGCTGCTAGTAGGTTTGAATTCTATTGGTGTTATCTGTATATTAGTATTAGCTTTCCTATATATTGCACCAACAATCAGATAATACAGTATGTAAAATGAAAAATGAACATGAACATTCTTTCAGCAAAGTAATATCTTAAATGTCAACATGATATGTTAACGCATTTATTTCAGAAGAAAGCTCAAGATTATGAGATTTGAGGGGGGTTTCCTAATTATAGCGGTGCCAATAAACATAAATCTAATACAGGAGGAAATAGAAATCATAAAATATGCAGGGGAATAAGGTATGAAGATCGATTCCGAATGAACATCAAAGTAAGATCTTCAAGCAGACGTTGCAAAATCAATTTTTCAGAGAAGTGCCAAAGTCAACAACGTACACACAAGTGATGAGTTGTTCAGGGAACAATCAATTTTATCACTTTTGCTGGGACAGCATTAGTGTTATCCCAAGAGCCTTCATCAACAAGTGCTATGTAGAGCTTTACACAGTACTCCTATGAAACTGAATCACTGCTAGGACATCTCCTAGTCTTTAATGGGGACTTGCTTTTGAACTTCACAAACTGACTTTATAATAAAGTCTTCTTTGCTACAAATAGGTTGACATTAAAGGGGTGCACTTAAATAGACATAAGCATCAGCTCTGATCTCAAAATACACTCCTTCATCCAACCTTTGTTCTGCTTCTGACTTTCACCTCTGTTCATCACTTCATCCCATTCCTGACTGCAAGACTTCTCTCAAGCTCCTGCCTCTGCCTTGAGCTATCAGACTCCCCTTCCTTCCAAACTTTCAAACGCTTCCTAAAGTCCCATCTGTTTAGGGAGCACTTTCAGTGCAACTCGATTAATCAGATATAAACTTATCATAGATTACCAACTGTTTCATCTTTTTTTTACACTGTAACCCTTGTTCATTAAATTATTATAGGACACCTGTGGTTATTTTTATATATTATTGTGCTGCATAACTTTTTGGAGCTATATAGATAAATGATCATACTGATGATGAAGGTACTTGCGTCCAAACATGTTCCTGCACCTCCACAATACATCCATCCTGCACAACTGTGCGTGAAGAATTTCTATGTGGGTTGTGTCAGTAGGTGCATCAGACTTGTGGTCTGCAATTGTGGCCAGTGAATTGGATACAAAAGCCATTTTTTAATACAATCTTTGGAAATTACTCAACCCCCCACTCTCAAAATGCTAAATACAACTTGCACCAGATTTCTGTCAAAATGCAAGAGCAACTGTGTCTTGACACATTGGGTGGCTGAAGCTTGATTATCTTAGAATTATGGGAAAGAACAATTATTTGCAGCCTAAATTGTACTTTTCACCCTGCAGGTTCAAACTGGGTCGGCAGGACTCAAAACTTTCTGGGCTGCAGCCCTCGTCGGTCCTGCCAAGCCAGGCTCACTCCATGCCTCCACTCCCAGTCATGGCATTGAGAAGGCAAAACATGCACTGGCATACGAGGGAGGTGGGTCACCCACAATATCCAGTAGGGATGCACCGAATCCACTATTTGGGATTCGACCGAATCCTTGGTGAAAGATTCATTCAAATACCGAACATCCTAATTTGCATATTCATTTGCATATGCAAATTAGGGGCAGGAGAGGAAAAAGTGGAAAAAAAACTTCATTAGTGAAGAAAAGTCATGTGATTGCCCTACCCGCCCCTAATTTACATATGCAAATTACGATTCAGATTCACTTCGGCAAGGCACAAGAATTCACCGGAATCCAAATACTGCTGAAAAAGGCCGAATCCTGGCTGAATCCCGAATCAAATCCTGGATTCGGTGAATCCCTAGTATCCAGACAGGTTTAATTTCTGTTAGTAGCATCTGGATTGGGGGCTTGCGACTAGGGTGCCTGGGAGACTTGGGTGGGAGGATCACGGGGTTGGGGCCCATAAGGTACAGGGCCGGTTTCTCCCTGATGGCGCCTGGAGCCCGGCGTCCTCCATCCCCCCTCCCTCCCAGAAGATTGTGTGCATATGCATTCATTCTTAGTACCGGAATCAAGGGAATTATTTGAGCTGCAGGGCCCCTTAATTTTTACTGTCGTAGGCCCAGGCCTTTGTGGCCCTGTCACAAATCCACGCCTGCTAAATTAGCAGCCTCAGTGGGCCCCACACACCTCAGTCTGACACTTGTACCCTGCACTTGCTTTGTTCTCATATCTTTTTTTCCAGATGCTATTTTATAATCATTATAATGATTTGGATTATTTATTATATTTTTTTTATCTATTACCTATAATTTTTTTCAGCAGTCACGTCTGGCTTAGAGAAAATATGCGGCATTTTACTGTATATAACTCCTTCCGGCTGTTACTTTTGTAATAAAGGTGTTATGTATATCCAGTAATAAATTTGATTGTTCCCCTTAATTGAAGTTGCGCAAGTATCCATGGATGTTTTAGATCTCATTGTCTCAGCACATAGATTCTGCATAATGAAAGTATTTACCTAGAGCTTTGGTATTATTTCAATAAGGATTTAAAGTTGTTACGCTCTGTACTGTTATGGCTATCATGTTCTTTACTAATAACCCCCCGTTGGTTTCGTTATGTAACCTTAAATAAAATCCCTCTATTTTTTAAACATTTTTTTTATATAAGGTTGTTCCAGACTCTAGAGGATAGTCCTAAGAATATTGTCTTCTAATTCTGTTTGTATGTGTGCTTAAGCAAAACTATAGCCCTGCATCTGATTTAGTCAGATTAGCACAAGGCAAGATAGGGCCAATGGTCCACATCAGTCTTTGGTCAGGAATTTGTAGCATTCCCCTTCCAAGTCTTATTTTATATGGGTTATATAGTAATTCTGACAAGGTTCATCCTAGTCCATTAATTCATGCCACCTAAACATTAAAAAAAAAAAAAAAATCAGTTTTAAAGACCCAACTGGCCCAACTAGGGTCCAGAATGAACTCAGAAAACTGGTAAGACTGGGAAGGTTATAAAGGGGTATGTGTACAGCTGTTGTTGACTTCTCCTGGGGCTTCTTACCGGCTGAATGAATATGAATTCAAGGAGCAGAATTATGATGTTGCAGGATATTATGTCATGGGGTGGAGAATGGGTGGATCCAGTGGCCAGCTATGGGGGAGTCAAAGGATACAGGACTATTTAAACACCCGTTGTAGATGAAATTGGGCAATTATATTTCTAGTAAATGTTACCAGTGATTTACAGCTAGGCTGGGGAAAAATCAGCTGGGTGGCAACCCTACTCCCAAAATCCAAAAACATCTCAAGGCCTGCAGGTTGGACATTCCTCAATTCTAGATTAGAATTCCAAAACAACTTTAATTTGCAAATTTAGCATTCATTTTGTTATATCTAATTTTTCCTGACGGCATAGCACCTTCTAATATTCTAATTAATAAGATTTCTTTCTTTCTTTGATGTCATACTGTGTCTGCTTATGCCAGATCTACCTATGAATAGGGTTTCCCATTTAATGCGAATTATGCTTGTGCTGATTTCCATAAGATATCCCAAGGGACCCGTGTGCATCCAAAACTTACTGCTACTCAGTAGCGTTACTACAAGTACAATTCTATGTTGCTGTTGGAAGATGTATGTAGTGATGACCTTCCATACTAAGGCTGTAAATAGTTGCGTTTCCTACATACTGGAAGAACAGTGCTGAGAGTGTGTTATATATAGCTTTACACAGATGGCAATGCAGTATGATAAATAATTCTAGACATGACTTATCACTGAGCTCCTATTGCTTAATAATTCTGGATTAGCACAAATATTGCCATTACCATTGAAGCTTAGCCATCTGTAATGAAATAACGTGATCTATTCATTTACCTCTGTATCCGTCTAGATCTTAATGACTAGTTGAACGTGATGATATTATTTTCTAGACAAGTTTATTTATAATAATACCGGCATCCATCTTAGACATAAATCTTACAGTTGTCTAAAGCCCTCAAATGTATTTGCTAATACATTTTCATAATTTTGCTTGATTTATTTTCATTGCTTAAAGAAGAAGATGCAGCTCAGCGTGCAGTTTTGGTCTAACACAAATAGCCTTTATAGGTTCCACTCTTGTTCTAATGCCCCACTCTTATTTGGAAGTGTCAACCAATTGAAGTGGTTGGAAAGGAATAACCAAACACAACAACCAACATCTAACTACTAGAAACACCAATGTCCGCTTAGGGAGTTCTTATTGTTTATTTCTAACTAGTTAAATAACTTATAAAGTGATAATCATGCATGTCACACAATCCTTTCTACTGTTATACAAAAGTGCTAGCCCCACTCTTTTTTGACCCATCCAAAATGTTTGCAGACAATAATGTATACAGTATGTGTCAGGTACTCACCGATCTTCAGGGAGATGCGGCATTCCAGCGATGCGCTCCAGTGACGTCACGATGTGTGTGCGCCGTGACGCCGGTGCAGGGGATTCGCTGGATGCAGCGTATTGACGGCGCAGAGTTTCTTCCAGTGCTCAGACATCGTTTTCCTAGCTAAACTGAGTAAGTTATTTCTGATTATTCTTGAACTTTGGTTTTGACCTTGCTATTGCCATTTGACTACGCTTCTGTGTTAACCCTTGGAACCCTGCTTGATATTGATCTCCTGCTGCCAACTCTGCTTGCCATTTGACTACGGTCCTGTATTAACCCTTGGAACCCTGCTTGAACTTGTTTTCCTGTTGCCGATCTTTTGCTTGTCACTGATTACGTTTTCTCGCCTTGACCTCTGTTAACTGTTTGGACTTTTGATTACCGTTGCCGACCCAGTTTTGTCTAACCCGACTACGCTCCAGCTACCACTCTGGGAAACCTCTTCCTGTGAATACTTCCATCAACGTGACGCCGTCTGTTCCACCAGTGCTACTAAGTGAAGCGGTTAATTGTATCATCTGCGCTGACCGTCATATCTGCTGACTACTCTTCAACAATTGCCTGCAGTTAACGCTAAGGTGATTGCCGCACCGGTATCCTGTGACGTCCTCCCTACTCTTAGCTACCCTCATAGCTAAATCTGCGTCTTCCTGTACTTCTACAGACACAAGACCCGCTACTTCCTGCCAGGAATCACAGGCTCCCATACTTCACCTTCACTAATCCCCCTCTGTATCCAGTCGAGGGTGTATTGGTAGAGGAGCTGTAAGGGTTGTCTTCCTCAACATCCGTGGTCCCTCCCGGTTCGGTATGTCTGACAGTATGAAACCAAAAATGCTGCCTCAGGTCTTTATTCTTGGACATCCACATAGTCTGTTTCCATTACAGAACATGAGCCAGCTGACATCATTGGTTAGTATGAGCTGCTAACAGATGAAGCAGAAGACTACTTATATATCCTTCACCTTGCTTTTTAGTGGAATATCAAGTGACATGCTGAACATTTTGTCAAGGAACAGCCAAGAAACTGCCAAAGTAAGCAGAAGACTGGTCTCTGTAATACAGTTAGGATTCCCTTTATGATGGGAATTATTATACGCCTATGTCTAGGCATCTCACCTAACAATTAAAATCATGGACAATAATGTTAAACCTATTAGAGAATGTATACAAATCTGCTGAGTCCCCCATTTCTCATAAGAAATAAAGAGACGTATCAGGAACACACCTACATCAATAATACATGCTCCTCTCCCCTGAGATATTAAATGAGAACTAAAGCTTAACTAAAGAAGTAGGCTAGAAATGTTGTACATTATGTTTTGGGCTTCTGTACCAGCCCAAGGCAACCACAGCCCTTGAGCAGTAAAAATCTGTGTCTCCAAAGATGCCCCAGTAGCTCCCCGTCTTCTTTTCTGCTGATTCATTGCACATGCTGCTGCTGTCACTTACTGAGCTTAGGGACGGATGCACAAGATACTGAATACAGTAGAACCCCCATTTTGTGTTTTTCAGGGGACCAGAAAAAATGATGTAAAATCCAGGAAGATGTAAAATGAGGGAAATGTATTATGTATAATATATAAGTGGGACCACAAAACAACAATGTAAAATGGGGGTTCTACTGTAAATATCATATAAATGTCACAATTTAAGGCTGATTAGTAAATAATTCAGATTAGTGGTACATGGCAGTTTAGAAACCAGCACCATTACATCAAAATTTAATAATCGGCCTTGTAGTATCAGCTTATATTACAGACAAACCTCCTTATCACCTTGATGATTGTGACAACCCCTAAGCTTAGATTCTCAAAAGATGCTGAAAGCCCACTGAACATGTGAGAGTCGCTGACACTCCTAACAAAATCCAAGATGGGACACTCCTGTGACAACACTGAAGTTCTGGATTATTACAACTATAGAGATACTTAGGGTAATTTATAAAGTTCGCGCAGCGCATATTTTTCGCAAATGGTTGTATTGTGCATGTTTTTTTCTGAGCGATAATATATTGCACTACTCTGCCCGTCTTTCCGTTTTTTGCGAATTCGCAGTGTGAATAAATTTCCGCAAATGGCGCGCAAATGAGACGGGAGTTTGCACGAGCGCACCCAATGTGCGAGGTTGTTGTGCGTGAAAATAGCATTGACAGTAACTTAAATTCTCAGTTTACAAAACTGATTTGCGAATATTTTATCCGCCACCAAAGTTGTGGCGTAATTGAGTCGCAGAGTGTGCGCATAAAAATTCGCAATTTGCGAATTGTGACATATTTAAAAAGCTCCTACAGACATTCACATTGTGAAAAAAAATTTGCAATTCTGTTTGCACCCTCTTATTCAGCTTTATAGATATAACCACGCGCAGGGCAACTATATTCACTTTGCGAACCAATCTGCCCTGCGTGAAGTTTATAAATGACCCCCACTGACTTTTTAGGCTGGCTCAATAAGTTCAGTATATAAAATATGGCATTTCTAGCTATATGAAGGGATTAGCTCTCATTTAACAAATAACCATGGCCCTGATGCCAAGATTACAGCAGGTTCTGGCATTATAAGTAGTAATCAACATGGATTTATGAATGACAGATATACTAGACAGTTTAAAGGGTTAACTCTTAGTACAAAATATAGAGTTTTTCTGTCTCTTTAAAAACCTATATTTGAGATGTAGGGGCAGATTTATCAAGGGTCGAATTTCGAAGTGATAAATACTTCGAAATTCGACCATCAAATGGCTTTATTTCGACTTCGAATATCAAAGTCAAAGTTTTTTTCACCGAATTTGACCGTTTTGCGGTCAAGTAAAATCGTTTGATCGAACGATGAAATCCTTCGAATCTAACGATTTGAAGGATTTCATCTATCCATTTTTTACTTCGAAAATTCCCTCTAATTCACTTCGACCCTTGATAAATCTGCCCCGTAGTCAACAACAATAATATTGAAAAAAAACTATTTGCAAAATGATTCTTTCATCCCTTTAATGAAATGCAATATTTATACAAGCTAACATTCTCTTAGCCCTAGCCTGTAAAAAGCATTGTACAATATCACATGGTGTAATTTTTAGAGATGAGGCGAATCCAGTATTCGGTTCGGGATTCGGCCAGGATTCGGCCTTTTTCAGCAGGATTTGGATTTGGCCGAATCCTTCTGCCAGGCTGAACCAAATCCTGCTGAAAAAGGCCGGATCCTGGCCGAATCCCTAACTGAATACTGGATTCGCCTCATCTCTAAAAATGAGAAAATGGATGGCACTCCGAGCGAATCGTTTTCCGAGGTTGCCCGAAGTTGCCTCACAAGGAAACTTCAGGCGACTTAGGAAAACAAAGTGCTCCGAGTGCCATCCCACTGGCAATTTACTTTTTAGCCGGCGGGAAGGCTTTTCGGGGAGATTGGTTCCCCAAAGAAGAGACGATTTGTCGATGGGCGACTAAATCTCCCCAGATCTTAGCGTTTGTCACCACCCTTAAATGATGTGCGAGGGCAAACTTGTACCTTTAACAGCCAATTTCTGTTTTTTAAAATGTGGCTTTACTAGTGCAAGAGAGCTCAGTTGAGCCGGACCCCCGCACAGGAAAGCTGAGTGGGCATTGCCTCAGAAACACCCCTGAGTCCAACCACAGTTGTGGTCATGCAAACATGGTCACTTTATTAAAAAACACAGTGACTTGCACGTAAAACCACAATTTGTTTCAGCAATAAGGAAGTCTGTAATACAGATTTATGTACACAAAATACCAAATTATAGCAGAGCGGGAGAGGTTATTTTTGGAGTGCGTCGGTGCAATTTCAGTCTTTCCTTTAATTCCCATAGCTAACATCTATTTTAATCCTTGGGAAGGAGTTTGATGGGTTCTGATTCCCAGTGCTAACTACTGAAATTAAGCTAGTGCAGCCTTCAAAAAGGAAATAGATGTATAAAATTGGTTATAGTGACACAGTAATTAAGTGTTCCCGGTTCAACTGCTTAAAGGGACATAGATACAATAATAAATTGCATATCTGAAATGAGCAACAAACAATACATTGCACACTGTTATGTTCATACACAGATACACACATATGTGAACATTTTATGATTAGAAAATTCTGTGTCCATATTCCTTCTTACAGTGGTATAACAAGCCGGCACCATGCCTCCCCCCAAAAAAAAGCTTCATTGGGGTCTGGCTCACTCCAGTATTCTCTGCTCCCTCTCTGACAATAAGAAAGTGGCTGGGAAGAGGGATATCTTTACTTTAATTTCTTAAAGGAGACATATAGGATAAATGAAAAAACCCTAGTTTTGTAGGTAATTCTGAGTAATATATGGTGTTGCTTTTACATGGTGCTTAAAATGAATATTATCTTTAAAAATCGCCCCTTTATTGGAGTTCCCTATAGATGTTCTCTGGTTCCTGTCTGTGTTTCAAATGAGGGGTGGGCGTGTCCTAACGGTCCCTGCCAGAAGCACAGTAGGAGGCGGAAAGCCAATCACAGCCCTGCAGTCACACAAGCACAGACAGGCTTCAGTTCCCTATCAGGTCCTGCTAGCTGCTGATTGGTTCCCGTCCTACAGTGCAATGAGCTGAGAGCCGCCGGCTCCCCTGCACAGCCTGGGAATTCATGGAGTGGAAGGGGAGGGAGGGATTATTAGGGTTTTTGCAGAAATATTCAATAAATCAGCCTGAAACACTAGTTTTTAAGCACAATTCTTCTATATCTAAGTGAGTATAATGCAATGGTACATTCTTATTTTCTACACAAAATATCTCCTTTAACAGTAGAGGAAGTAGACCCCGAGATCTGCCCCCCCCCCAGTCTACATGGTCTGTTTCCTCTATAGTTATATCAGTGGCTTCCTTATGTGTCTCTCCAGAATGGCAATTACATGAAAAATAAAGAACATTGTTGAAACAGAATGTATTATATCTTAGTTGGGATCAAGTACAAGGTACTGTTTTATTATTACACAGAAAAAGGAAATCATTTAAAAAAATGTGGTCTATTGGAGGTGGTCTTCCTGTAATTTGAACTTTCTGGATAACAGGTGACCAAATAACAAATGCCATAACTTTACTGTAAAATGCATCACATGAGTCAAAAATATAAGTTTTTTTTTCACTAAGCCAGAGCAACATGCAAAGTGCAATGTAAAAGAGCATGACATGGAGTGCAGAGAGCTTTACCCTGCTATGAATAAAGCTTTGCTTAAATTCAGAATTACAATGGTAGTAGATGGTACGTTCCCATAGAAAATGCGTGGTGTTAAAAGGTTCAGGCTTGAGATCACTAAGGGCTGCAAGGAGCAGGAGGGCTGCATTAGGTACAGGGATGCCATGTACCCTCCATTACTGTCCTTGCAACTCCTAATGAACTTTTAAGTTGGCACAAGTAGCAGAGTGAAGCCTGATCAGACTTTTGTCCCTGTGCTCTGTACATGGGCCTCCTATTGTACTTTACTTGTACCCTGGGAAATACTAAATGAGCCCTATAGTCAGGAGCTTTGTGGTGAAAAAAACTTGGGCAGCTTAATTTCTAAATAGTTTCTTACATACATATGTATTGTCTGAAGCTCCACTGAATACAATGCACCTAAGCATGAATGAGTGAGAAGCAGGTAAAGACTGAGGGGCAAATTCACTAAGATGCGAAGTTGCGCCAGGCGCAACTTCGCCGCACTTCGCCGCACTTCGCCAGGCGTAGTTTCGCCAGCGCTCCGCAAATTCACTAAAATCCGAAGTTGCTCTCAGGGGTAGCGTAAGGTTGCTAAGTAACACTAGCGAAACTACGCCAGCGTTCGTTAGTGAATTTGCGCAGTAACGAAAATGCCAAACGCTAGCGAATTAACGATAGCGTTCGGCGCTTCGGCGCTTAGTGAATTTGCCCCTGAGAGTCCAGTCACATAGGGGTGCTGTTGTAGTGCCTATGCCAGTTGCAGAGTATTATTTTTTATACTGGGTCTTTTTATACCACTTTAAGATACTTTATATTTGTGGTGCTCTGTATAATAAAATACAGAATATATAAGGGGGTATATAAACAGAATACGGATCTGTTATCCGGAAACTCGTTATCCATCGAATTACGGAAAAGCCCACTCCCATAGACTCCATTATAATGAAATAACCCAAATTTTTTAAAAATGATTGCCTTTTTCTCTGCGATGATAAAACAGTACATTGTACTTGATCCAAATTAGGATAGAATTAATCCTTATGAATTGTGTATCCATACTGTATAGTACTGTCGTTTTTTAATATCACTGTAATATTTGTTTTCAGAAGGCTGTGTCTAGTGATATCTCCTGTGTTTTTCCAGGATTTAGTTGTCACCCACTTACAATATGATAATAACTATGCGCATGAAATACTGTAGTTCTGCCGTGTAATTATGCCGAGCACTGTGTGGCTAATTATGCAGTATAAGTATACTTAGTTTGACTTTTTATTCTTAAAATAAAAGTGCAAACGGTTCTGGGAGTCGCTGGAAAAAGGATTTAGTGGAAAATAAGAAGTCCCTATATTTAGCCGGCATGTGGGAGACTGGAAACCTTGCTCTGGGAGGACATGGGAAGTTCCTTGGAATAAAATATCAGTCAGATAGGCTACTGTTTGTCTTCTGACTTCCTGGAGAGCAGCCTGTTTTTGCTTTAATATACAGACCGAAATGTCTAGTAACGTCTCAAAGGTCCTGCCCTGTTCCTTATGTAACACTAACAGCACAAGCTTTAAAAGGGAGCTGTCGTGACCCTGCATGTTCTTGTTATTTACTACATTTACTATTAATGCTACTGCCTTGCAAGATGCAGAATTGCCACAGGTCTCTAAAATGGAATGCAGTGTTACTCATGAATACATCACTGCCTGTGTTCTGCAGCTCTGTATTCATAAAGGGCAAACAGCAAAGGCAAGAGGGATTTGTGCTCTAATCCACATTACTTTGATGCACAATCAGTTTCAGACTGAGATTTGAATTAGGCCTGGGCATTTCAAGTACACAGAGGTCAAAACAGAACCACACAGGCCCAATAAATAGTGACTGTATATGGTATTTTACGGCAGCCTCTCCAGCATTTGCAAGAACCCACAAATTGCCAATCTGAACTTGAGCGCAAAGTAGGGAGTACCAGAGGGCACAGTCACAATGGAGACCTGTACTTACCCCTCAACCAGATATTTTGCACCCCTTAGTGTCCTTGCACTTGGGTTTTCAGTAAATGACCCCATAAATATTTTCCCCATGTGAACCCCATTGCTCCTGGCTGAAACAATAAAAACATTGAGGTTTTTAAAGGGAAATTATACTGATTATTTAAAGCAGTATAAAATAATGGAGCTCCCGTGTCTGACAGCTCTTGCTTTCAAAACCAATCTCTCGATAAAGCAAATGAACCATCACATGAGACTTGCCTCCATGTAACTGACAAGGCTGCCCCCACACATATGAATAAAGACAAATATACAGAGAGTATCCCCGGGGAGTACAGCCTATGCCAATGTGTGCTGCTGAGTGGTTTATTAATTAGAACACAAGACTGTCAATAAGAAGATTGATCTTACTGTATCTGGGGTGGGAAAAGCAGGGCCTTAGGCTGCATGTTGCCCTGTGCAAAAAAGGTGAATTAAGAGTATTTCCTTCCTCAGAGTAATAACATAAACAAATAATCTCACTGTGAAATGTAGAATGTAAACTACACTTTCTACCATATCCCTGGAGAACCATGTGCCCTTCAAGCCATGAGACTCAATATATGGGCCAAATGCATATATTCCTGGAGAGACAGCAGATGGTCACAACTCAAAATCTGTAACCCGTATCCTTTTTATGTTACCGCTTTATCTCTACTCTATTTTTTCTTTTGCTGTTGTACCTGCATCAGAGGGGCCATAAGCAGCTGAGTATATATATATATATATATATATATATATATATATATATCTATATATATATATATATATATATATATATATATATATATATATATATATATCTATATATATATATATATATATATATATATATATATATATATATATATATATATATTGTATGTATATCATTATAATAGCAGCACAAATATTCAACTGTGGCATGAAACATCAGATTAAGAGTAGAGTGGGCAAGGACATTATATTAAAAAAAGAAAATCCTCATTCTATCCGTCGTGATCAAGATGGCATTTCAACTGCAAAAGCAAATGGAATATCTCTGCATGATCTTTGAATGCCGGAAGTTTACTGACTCCTGGAGATTTATATGGTTTCCCATTAATATTATAAAGATTCCTCTGTTATAAGTACATTTTATAATTATTTCTAGTAGAGCATTTAAGTGGCTTCAGTGTGGGGCCAAGCCTTCAGGCACCCTATTTAACCCGAACAGTCATCTCGCCCCCCAATGCATGTGTTGGTCTGGGTGTATGTTGATGACAGCAGTGAGGGTAATTAAACGATAAGCGGGTGGTGGGTGGACAGGGGCCCAGATTAAGGGCAGGTAACAGAACAGGGACATGCCTAACATCCCCCAATGGTAGCACCCTAAGCACTTACCTCCAGTGTCAGACAGGGACACCAGGGGCCCAACCAAAAACCTTAGACCAGGGGCCCACCAGAAAACCTTAGACCAGGGTCTCACTCTCAGTACTATATTCTTCCTCTCCTCACTCAACCTCCATTCTCCTAGTCTCTTTTCTTTATATACTATGAACTATTATCCCATCTATTTTGCCTCTTTGTTCTCATAGAAATAGGGAATGGCCATGAAATAGGCAAAATGTTTTACAGCATACTTCTTTTGCCTACTTCTAGTTTCGGCCTGGATTGGCTTCCAAAAAATCTTGCTTCTTTGATGGAAGACCAGAAATAACATTTATAATTGTTATCTGACTATTGGCTTTTTCTGAGCTTTTCCTTGGCACACTCAAGGTGGCTGCTGGCTAAATGAATGTTATTTTGATTTTGATCTTTCTTAATAGTGAATCAGGGAGGATTTACCCTGCTGAGCCATCTGTCTCCATGCAGTCATAACAACTGTTCAAATTGTAACACATTGTCAGTGCTGGAGACTCAGTTATATCCTTCATTAATTGAAATATTTGCCTTAACATTAGCGAGTTATTGATCTCCATTTGCACCTACTGCTTTCTGTTTTGGGATACAACCAAGTTTCAAAGGCTATGGATTTAACTATAAAAAAGCATAGTATAATTAAATAACAGTGTGCAATATTATGTTTCTGGAAAATCCCCAGTAAATTACATTTATTGAATGTGTTCCTGAGATGTTAAGGATTTATTAAGGCGTGCAACATAAAGATTCCCCAAGTTGCAAAACACTATTGAACACGTTGATAAAAGTCCTAGGCACAAGTGTTAATGTGTTAAGGAATACAAAATTGTGTCCATTATATTACTTTATACCTTGTCCTAAGCCCTTGTTCAGTACACATTGGGTTCTGCCCCTTTGGTGGATTGAAAATTCAACTCAAGGAACAGAGCACAGAACTTTATGTTGGATAAATATAAAGAATTTTAATATATGGAGCATAGTGGAGCACTTACCAAATAAAAACACAACTTGCCTGGATGCAGGTAAAATGTGTACAAAACAACAGAAAAAAAATCACTGCACTTAACAGGCTTTACAATAGTAAGTTATTTTGATTCCTGTTTATTTCTTTGTTTGTTTATTTAAATCAGTTACTCTGTGTGGTACTTGCATCCCTTTAAACCTGCCTTGCACCTACTGAATGATGTGAAGTGATGGGTCTACAAATCTATGGGCAGGCAGAAGTAATACATTGAGTATATGGGGGCTAACCCAACCTTGGGTTTAAACCAGCTCTATGGTATCCCATAGACAGTCATTATTTATTGGGCTTTTAGGGGGCTGTTTGTGCCTCTCTGTACTGGTATGGGATGCGTTACCTGGAAATCTGTTTTCCAGAAAGCTCAGAATTATAAAATGGCCGTGTCCCATAGACTCAATTATAGTGGAATAATCCAAATTTTTAAAAATAATTTCCTTTTTGTCTGTAATAATAAAACAGTAGCTTGTACTTGATCCAAACTAAAATATAATTAATCCTTGTTGGAAGCAAAACCAGCCTATTGGGTTCATTTATGTTTATATAATTTTCTAGCAGATTTAAGGTATGAAGATCCAAATTACAGAAAAATCCATTATCCGTAAAGCCCCAGGTCCCAAGCATTCTGGATAATAGGTCCCATACCTGTACTTGAAAAACCAGGGCCTATTTTGAATCCCAGCCTTAGAGGGTCTTGTACGTAAAATCACTCTTACTAGATAACTTTTGCATTTTCCAGACAACAGTATATTTATTATAAGAAAGATCTCAGACTTTTCTCTGAAACCCATTATGCAGTTTAATAGGTTTCTGAAAGAAGTATATTCTCTGTAGATGTAAAGACATTACTTTACCATGAGTGCAAATTTCTCTTAGTTCCCGCAAAGCCTGACATTCACCAAAACATATTTGTAGAAAGGAACCCAAGAGGTTTGGCGTCTGCCCTGATTCTACAGCAATGTGTTGTATTACACATGAGATATGAGTGGAATTCAAGAGCTTATACACTTTCTGCATTATGATCGACGGCAGAATGTCAACTGCAACTTGAAATACTTTTAGTGTTTGTTTTTTTTATATACAGTATATGTTATATTTGGCTTTTTTCTTTCACATGAATGGTGTGAATGTTGTGATTTTTTTTGTCACAATGCTTCCTATATTATAGCAGAGCCAAATATGTATTATACACATAAGTGGTACAGAACATAGTTTGTTGTATTTTCCTCTGAAAAAAAATGAATGTCATGAAGGCTTTTAACAACTTCAAATGGGTCAAGGACCTCTACCATTATTTTCCTTGATCACTTCTCTGTATGGGATCCAGACCACGACAGGACTCTCCAACTAGGGGTTCACCTTCAGTGTTCTTCCTTCCGTTCGGCAATTTCTGCCACTTTTGGCAAATGTGCAGTTGCTACAAACCAAAAGAATGCTCCAACTGCTCATGCGCCGGTATGGTGCTCACTTACAGAAGAAGACTGGAGATCCAGAAGGTGGTGCCCATGAATTCTGCTGCGCTTACTCTGCACTGATACCGTATATACTCGAGTATAAACCGAGTTTTTCAGCCCCCAAAATATGCTGAAAAACGTTACCTCGGCTTATACTCGGGTCAAGCGCAAAAATGGTCGCCGGCGTCTAAGAATAGTCGCCGGTGCCTAAGAATAGTCGCTGGCGCCCAAGAATAGTTGCCGGCATCCAAGAATAGTCTCCAAGAATATTCGCTGGCGTCCAAGAATGGTCGCCGGCATCCAAAAACAAGACACCGGCACCTCCAATGGGAGCAGAAACCCTAAATTTTTTGATTGAAACTTACCAGAAGCTGCTGCATTTCTCACCCTCGGCTTATACTTGAGTCAATAAGCTTTCCCAGTTTTTGGAGGTGAAATTAGGTACCTCGGCTTATACTCGGGACGGCTTACTGTATACTCGAATATATACGGTACATAAGCAAACTCTTAGGGGCAATTTCAGGGGTAACTAACTATGTGGGGGGGGCAGGGAGGGGGACTGCCTAGGGTAGTAGGTAGGGGGTATTATTATTGGGGGGGTTAGTTCTCCTTTAAATTTATTTTGTGCAAGGGTTGGGGTTTTTCTCTGGACAAAAGACTCTTGAGAAGGGACATGATTACACTAAACAAGTACATTAGAGGACATTATAGACAAATAGCAGGGGACCTTTTTACCCATAAAGTGGATCACCGTACCAGAGGCCACCCCTTTAGACTAGAAGAAAAGAAATTTCATTTGAAGCAACGTAGGTGGTTCTTCACAGTCAGGACAGTGAGGTTGTGGAATGCACTGCCGGGTGATGTTGTGATGGCTGATTCAGTTAATGCCTTTAAGAATGGCTTGGATGATTTTTTGGACAGACATAATATCAAAGGCTATTGTGATACTAAGCTCTATAGTTAGTATAGGTATGGGTATATAGAATTTATGTGACAGTATGGAGGGGTGTGTATGTCATTTGGAGGGGTTGAATTTGATGGACTTTGGGCTCTTTTCAACCCAATCTAAATATGTAACTAAAAGGTTGGGGACCCCCATTCTACTGTATAGCTGGACATTAACCTTTTGGTCTAATATAGTCTAAAATAAATTACAGAATGGATTACATGATTCCTGTTAAATGGTTGTGAATGTGCTGATGAAACACTGTGTTCACTTTGTGGGTTCCACTTGTGTAGTAAGGGATAAACCATGTGGTCAGTTAGACCACCAATTCCCCATGGGAAAAATGAGTGTGATGCACATATACTTCACAGAACTGTGCTGAATCATTTGTACTATTCCAACCAGGAAAGAATTTTGCATGACGAGGATTATTAACGAATTGACGGGACATCAGCTAAAGAGAACTTCACAGCTGAAAAGAACCAGGGAGCTGTGGAAGCCTTTCACTTTCTGCCATATTTCCATTAAGATGAAGTCTGCTCTGTCCTTTCCCCCGCTTGGCAGTATCCTCTACAGTTTTCCATTGTTTTGATGTAGTGCTTTCTGGTGGCTGCTGTATAATAAATCACCAGAATACTCCTGACGGAATAATTCAACCTCAGAGGGGCCATTTAATCAACACCTCCACGCTTTCTGATTTTTAAGCGACAGGAAACTAATGAGATATATGACTTTAGCAGCTCTGGTAAATGTAAGAAATTATCAGAGTTTACCAACAAAATTGCAATATCCTTTAACTGAATTACATTTTCAACCCAAATCTGCACTCAGAGAATAATACAAATACTTGCATGTAATCTGGTATTAAAGACCAATCTATTAAAAAGGGTCTCTTTTCGTAGCCACTAATAAATAGAAATACAAAGAAAATGGACCAAATTATTGCCAAGAGACAGAAGACATTTTAACCAAATAAAGAAGAAAGACTAAGGTCTGGACTAATGTCTTATAAAATGAGGTTTAATAAATCTATACTTTTTTAAGAGAAAATATCACCATCTTGTTGCCTTAGGGCAAGGTCACGCGTGGCGTTTTTACGTTGCGTTTTTAAAAACGCGAGGCTGAGCGTAAATACAACAATGAAACCACACACGCATGATGATATGTGTTTTTCAGCCTGTAGTTTTCTTTTCCCAACATGCATTTCTGTTTTTTCTTGTTCCCCACAATTCCACTCAGAATTTTTAGTGAAAAAGCCAAGTGGAAAACAATTTACATGAATGTAGCCATACTGCTTGTCAATATGCAATATATATATAAACAGCGTTCAACGGACATTGATTACAGGTAATGCTAAAATGCACATTAAATATAAAACAAGTTAGGGACCGCCATTCGGGGTTTACCTTGACATGGTATGGTGGCTTATCAATTTTATGATCATAACTTTGTAACAAAATAACCCCTGTTTTGGGTACATATGCAATAGCATTTATTATACTTATATATATACTTTAAAGCCTTTAGAGTGCTCCCACAACCCCCCTGTTTTGATATTATATATATATATATATATATATATAATGCCGTAAATACATATATGCAAAATCCATCTCGCGAGAATTTGGCCTACATGTTGAAAATATGCTGCGTATTTCAGCAAAGTGTATTTCCAAACCTGCAGATCCCATAGAGTTCAATAATATGGCATTTCTTTGATGCATTGGAATTTTTTTCTAAAAAACGCAAATACTGGCGTCTTGTGGCGGATGTTGGCTCGCAAGTGCCCAGTGGGAATTGCTATAGTGTGTATTCGATTATTTTCAATATGGCTTAATTGTGCGTATTTACTCTTTTCTTGATGCCAATGTTACTAAAAGAGCCTGCCAAGGTCATGTAGAAGTCAATGGCAGATTGAAAGATATCATGAGTGGCGCATCATGGTACAATAATCTGAAAAATTTGTGGTTTTCAGGCGATAATCCCAAAAATCATTCAATTCAGATTTTTTATGATTTCGTCAAGTCTTTTCCCGAACCATATTTTTTCATGAAAATGTATTGATAAATACGGTAAAAATGTGCACAGGAGTTTGGTCGAAGTGGTATTAAGAAAATAGTAAGACATTTTAGGATTTTAACACATAACTCCTTAAGAGTAGCCAATATCACACTAGCAAAAACACAGCAATTCCTATTTTAGTCAAATAGAGAAAGTAGCTGAGGTCTAAACAACCAATTTAACATGCCATCAATAGCAAACCATTAATTATGAATGTCACAAATTCTTTATTTGATTTTTTATTGCTATAGATCCCAGTAGGTAGAAGATTTGCAGGCCGCGCACTCCTGGGACACCAACATGAATCGCTCGTCTCCAAATGTTTTAAAAAGGTAAACTCTTTATTAAGACATACAGTCAATCAAACAACTATAGCGTCTGAGGTCTACTCACTTTGGTTGGCACAGAAACTGCTTCTCCATAATTGCCTTTTATTCTTGTTCTAGCAACAGTTGGTGACTGAACAACATTTTATTAAAACACTCAGTATCTGATATCATTGTCCAAACATTGCCCATAACCTTCTCATTCCTACACTATTTAACAGGTCATGATATAAACAGTATCCTCCTTTTTGAGAGATGAATACAAACTCAAAGTCATGCTTAGGGGGTTATTTACTAAACTCTAAATGACAAAATCACGAAAAATGTGTGATTTTTTCTTATAAAGTGGGACAAATTTTTCAGAATTTATTAAACCCAGAGGATGTTAAAGTCCGAATCTGAAAATCCAGCATCTCAGACTTGTCGAGGTTGCATATAAGTCAATGGGAGAAGTCCTAATGATTTTGTGATGTGCGATTGGTTTTGTGCAATACCCCAAAGTTTTCTAAGTTTTCGGGTGAAAATTCCGAAAACTTGAAAATCTGATTTTTTCCCACAAAGCAAATTTTCGAGAAATGTAATAAATAAGCGTTAAAAAGCCTGAGCGGATTTGATCGGAGTTTGCAGCAGAAAATATGGAGATCAATTCGGACTTTGATAAATAACCCCCTACGAGTAACATTTATTTTTATTCATCATTGCTTGCCTTCGTGAATCATGGGATGTAAACTATTAGGATGTCTTTAGTTGGCAGTATACAAAGTCTCCTTTCATGGCCTCAGGTTGGTTGTCTAACCCAGCTGTTGGGTCAGTATGGTATTTCATAAAGAAGCCATTAATATAATATTCTAAAATATTCTAGGGTTTTGTCCTGTTCCAGAAAAGACACAACAAATTAGAAGTTAACTGGTCTAATGCAGATTGGCTGGAAGCAAACTTCTAAATGGATTCTGTGGGTCACAGGATCAGGGCCTGCCAATGAAGGATAATTTTAATTTGTGATGGACCTCATTTTAACTGGCTATTAGATAAAAATGGACATTTAATTTCTACCTTTCTTAGCTTCTCTCCAGTAACGTTGGCATTAGGCATCATTACTAGTGATGGGCGAATTTGTCCACTCTCGATTCGCTGGAAAATACGTGAATTTCCCGTGAAATTCACAAAACTAAAGATTAGCGAAGTCAATGGGCGTCAAAATTATTTATTATGTCCAAATGCAAGTCATGGGCGGCGAAAAATTTTGACACTCAACAATTTTTATGCGCGCGACTAAACTGCCGCGCAACAAAATTTTTTGATGCAGCGTATTTTTAGGTGGTACATTTTCGCCACCGTTTCTCAAATATTTTTGCCGGCGGCAAAAAGTGGAAGTTCACCGTGAATTTGCGCCTGTCTAATTGATTTGCCCATCACTAATCATTTCTGCCATTTCTATGCATACTATGACACCGCCTCCAAAGCTTTATTTTTGTTTCAGCTTCACCTGCAAAATAACAGAAATAAGTACAACATAGCAATTCATCCTTCCCTAGCAACTTATGTAACTTATATAAATGAAAATCCTTATGGCTGACCATCCATAAATAGTGATTGGCGAATTTATACACCAGGCGCAAATTCGTCTCTTGCGCGATCCGCCACCGGGAATATATTCACTAAATGGGCGCGAAAATTCGCCGGCGTCAAAAAAAATTGGCCAGCTGGTGCCGTTTCACTAATTTTTCGCTGTTTCACGAATTTTGCACATTTTTCAGTGAAGCGAAACGACGCAAATTCGCCCATCACTATCCATAAATTCGTAAATGCTCCCCTGCAACACATTTATGACCCCCCCATCTTTCTAAAGGCCATTAACAATTGTGCTGGTGGGATCTGTATAATTGTGCAATTTGGTGTCATGCTGAATCATATGGAATAAATACACACTTTTTAGAATAAGTGGGTCTACGCAAATTTTCTATTCTATGGTTCAATGGTGGGTACCAGTATTTCCCACTTGTGCCCCATTGTTTTTTGTTTTGTGCTATAACAGCTTAAATCTACCCATAGAGTCATTGTTATCTTCCACCTCTGCTGGGATCTCCGCACTGCAGTTTTCTTTCTTAAAACATAACAACAAAAATGTAAATGCAACAGAATATGGTAGGAATTCATAGCATCATATTCATTTAACAATATAAATATGAGAGATATAATGAGATGAACCCAGATCTGAGCGGGAGAGCTCAGAAAACCTCATGCTGTAGCTATTCTGAACAATTGTCGGTAAGAGAAAAGATAAAATCAATAAAACATTGATTCAATAATTTCACCCATTAAATAGCTGGTATGATTGAAAAATTACATTTTCAGATAAACAAAATCGTTCTTTTCTGTTCATAACATTTCAAGCTTAAAGGACCAGTAACATAAAAAAATATTTTTTTAAAAATCGGTTTGTACTTAAAGAAAAAAAACAAACAAAAAACACCAAGACACTTGTAACTTTAAATTAGCAAAGTCTTTATTAAGAAATAACTTAGCAATTCTCTGATTGCGCTCATGTTACTGGTCTTTTAAGGAAAAACTGTGGTTTTCATAAAGTACACTGTTTGGGTTATATATACTTTTACACCTTAAAGGAACAGTAACACCAACAACTTTAAAGTGTTTTAAATTAATTAAAATATAATGCCCTGTTGCCCTGCACTGGTAAAACTGACTTATTCGCTTCTGCAACTCTGCTATACTTTATATAAACAAGCAGCTGTGTAGCCATGGGGGCAGCCATTCAAAGCTGAAAAAGGAGAAAAGACACAGGATACACAGCAGATAACAGATAAGCTCTGTAGTATACAATGGGATTCTACATAGTTTATCTGTTATCTACTATTTGTCTTGTGCTTGAATGGCTGCCTCTGTAGCTACACAGCAGAATGTTTATATAAACTAGTAACATCATCTTTTACATCTCAACCCTCTGCCCATTTCAGGTAATGTTTGTGCCCCCCCCAGGCACATTCAATGAGAAAAAAAGAATGTGCCAGTACATTATGCTCTTTTAAATATAAAATAAATGTGCTTTCAAAAGTAGTTTTTTGGGTTGATTTATGGAAATGTCTCTAAAAACCCAACCTGCCCATCTGTTCCACTTCCTTTCCCAGGCTGTATGGTGGTTTCTGCGACACAACGCACTGTGGGATATGAACCAACCAGCACTGGACCTGACAGGGAACTGAAGCCTGTCTTTGCTTCTGTGACTGCAGGCCTGTGATTGGCTGCTACAGGTATGGGACCTGTTATCCAGAATGCTTGGGACATGCTGTTTTCCAGATAACAGATCTTACCGTCATTTGGATCTTTAAACCTTAAGTCTACTAAGAAATCATTTAAATATTTTTTTGCCTCCAATAGGGATGAATTATATCTTAGTTTGGATAAAGTAAAAGCTAATGTTTAATTATTACAGAGTATATTTGAATCATTTTTTAAAAAATAAATTATTTGGATAAGATCTATGGGAGACGACTATGAAGATTTTCATTCATCCAGGTCATGGTATATCTAATATAGGTAAATCTAAAAACAACTGGACTGTGTAATCATTGAAGACGTTTCACTACTCATCCGAACAGCTTCTTCAGTTCTCACAAGTAACACCTCTTTCTAGGAGTTGCATGACACATTGGATAATCCTATCACAGAAACTACAGAGAATCAACATCTCTGTGAATTTCTTCAGATGTCAAAGAGTTGCAATGTGCCATTGTGATTGGATTAGTGGAAGAGTTTATATGACGAGAACTTCCCACACCAGTCATTGAACTGAAGAAGCTGCTCGGATGAAACGTCTTCAATGATTACTCAGCAAGTCCAGTTGTTTTAGATTTACCTATATTAGATATCTATGGAAGATGGCTATCCCATAATTTAGAGCTTTCTGGATGACTGGTTTCCGGATAAATGATCCAATACCTGTACTGAGCTTTTAACAGGTACTGTTAGGGTAAGGGCACCAGGGGCGCGCCGCCAATGAGGCGAGCTGAGACGCTCGCCTCAGGCGGCAACGCCGAAGCGGTTTCCAGGGGCAGCAAAAAGCCGCTCCTGCACCTTTAAGAGCCGAATTTCCGGTTTTTAAACCGGAAATTCGGCTTTACTAATGCGAGAGAGCGCAATTGCGCTCTCCGCATTAGTGTTCCTGCCTCCCCTCCCGACAAGTAAGTCGGCGAGGGGGGCGGCATTGCAGGAGCCGCCTCAGGCGGCGCATAGGTCCGAATCGGCACTGAAGGGCACACGCTAAGATTCGGGAAGATTTCTTCTTTGGGCAACTAATCTCCCTGAAAAGCCTTCCCGCCGGCTAGAATCTAAAATCGGTGGCGGGATTTGGTCGCTTCATTTTCCGAAGTCGCCCGAAGTTTCCAAGCACTTTGAGTGCCGCGATTTAGATTCTAGTCGGCGGGAAGGCTTTTTCTATTATGTCAGGAATAGCATGTGACATATTGCAAAGATCTGCAAGAATTAGGTAATGACAGCAGTATTCTACCCTATCTGGATACCTTCTCTGTTTTGTATTTCAGATAAGAATGAATTACAGTCCACATCCACGTAAAGTGACATCAAACATTAATGTCAATGAGGGAAGTGTTGATGAGCTTGGTATTCAATGGCTCAGTACAGGGTCGATCGTTGCATCCCCATGCACCCAACTATGGGCTAGGAACATACATACGTACAATGCAGAACGGACGGCTAAAAATAGGAAAGGCTAAATCATGATTTCTATTACTGCAGCGTGGTGTACACCAGACTGCAACTGACATGTTCTAGTAATAGAAAGGAACAAGGTGCAAGGTTTAGCCGTGTAATGAAATTCATTCACTGAGTGCTGTGTGGGGCACCTCATTCTAAAGCAATAATCGAGTAGCTTTCTGGAAATAAGTATTGGATTTTTTTACTTGTTTACAGAAACCCATCAATAACAGGCACTGCTGTGTGCAATCATCTTCTACAGCCGGTGTAGTGCCGCAGTCCTGTGCAGGTTGGCTTTGCAGGGAGAATCCCATGTAATAGCTTATTTGTACCTGGGCCAAACTGCCATGGAGGTTCTATCGTTAATGAGAATGTTTAGCAACTAAATTTGGAAAAGCCTTACATCACTTGTAATGAGACAGCAGAGAACAGAGCTAATGGGGAGGGAAAAGGGGAAATTAATTTTCTGCTGGTTTTATCTAATTATTAGCCTGTCAGTTAAAGGAGAAGGAAAGCTCCAAGACAGTTTATTGCCAACAGATTAGCCACAATAGTGCAAGCTAGAACTCTATATTTATTCTGCAGAATGCTTTACCATACCTGAGTAAACAGCTCTAGACACTGTCTCTGTTTGTTTAGAATAGAAGCTGCCATATAAGCTTGGTGTGACATCACTTCCCGCCTGAGTCTCTCCCTGCTCACTTACAGCTCTGAGCTCAGATTACAGCAGGGATGGGAGGAGGGAGGGGGAGAGGAGCAAACTGAGCATGCTCAAGCCCTGCCCTGGAGGTTTATGCTGAAAACAGGAAGTCTGATACAGAAGCCCATGTGTACACAATAAAAGGAAAGAAATGAGGTGTTTCTTTTGACAGAGGACTCAGAGCAGCATTACTTTGAGGGTTTACTGGTGTATTTATATAGACCTTTCTGATAAAGCTTACTTAATTTTAGCCTTTCCTTCTCCTTTAATATAGGCTCGTGGTAAATAAAGGTTGCTAGGCGTGATAGAGAGAATTCATCTTTGTTATAACAAAGCATTCACTTAAAACTGGTATATGCTGGACACATACACTATACATATAAATGGAATATTAAAATGAATTTTAACACAACAGCGTACTCAGTATATTGTCTGTGTGTGTTTATTTTATGTATGTTTATTATACACAAATGTGTATATGCCAGCTGACAGTACAGGTGTGGGGTCCCTTATCTGGAAACCGGTTATCCAGAAAGCTCATAAAGGCTGTATGCATCAGCTCTCAATGATATCCTCCAATCAAAAGGAAATTGATTAAAATAGTCTTCTCTACTGTCAATCACAGGGTTAAGCTAGTTGTTACACTGCAGTAAGTCAGACCTGGCTCATATAACCTGCCTGGATTTAGAACTGTTCTGATGCCTTCAGAAGCTTATGCCGTGCTTGGTATCCCTGTGTAGGACGTCCGCCTGGATTGTAAAATAACTGCTAAATAGTGATGGGCGAAATAAATTTGGCAGGCATGGATTTGCGGCGAAGTTCCACGTTTTTCTACCGGCGAATGTTTTCGCAAATCTGTTGTGTGCAAAAAAATTCTCATAAAAATTGACGCGCATCAAAATGATTCGGACGCCCATTGACTTTAATGCATTTGGACAAAATAGTCTATATAAAATTGTCCCTCGCTTCAAAATTGTTGCACGTCGAAATAATTTTGCTGCCCATTGACTTCAATGTGTTTCGCAAATTTTTTTGCCATTTCAAAAAGTTTTCAGCTTCACTAATGCTAACACTGGCAGTTATTCAAAACTCTCCCCTCCACCGGGGGTGCCCGGATAAATTTGAAAGAATATGGAGTCCATGGCTTGATGTTAACCTGATAGAGCTCCCCGATTTGTTATACATATACCTTATATATTGATATTAGCAACAGCAATATAACTAGACTTGTGGTGGTGGGATTCTCTCTTTATCACTTTATAGAGGGCAGCAAAGGAATGTACCTTGTTTTTGCATTGCTCTAATTAATTGTGATTTATGGTGCTGCCTGGTGTATATACTGTATATGTCACAATGACCCATTCGGCCTTTAAAAAAAAACAACAGCCTGAAACTTGCAAAAGGATCATTATTGAAAGAACAAAACCATCAAGATACATACTTCTACACACAAAAAATACAAACAGATGTTCTTATAGTGACCCAGATTTACAAAGACAAACCAATATCTTTACAAATAAAAAAAATAATAACGTAAGTTTCTATAGAGTGAGCAGCCTACATATAACTGGCCAATTAATCTAAGATATGTGTCATTTCCAGGTATATATATATATATATATATATATATATATATATATATATATATATATATATATATATATATATATATATATATATATAATCTTTATTACTGTTCTGCCTGAGTTTGAATTGTTTTAAGTGTTTGACCCAAGTGATACTACTGGATGAATTCCCAGAGAGAATAGCTCAGAATGTAGTGGTTACAGAATAATGATGTGTCAGCAGTCGCTGCTTGGAGCAGTCACTATGGGGGTTATTTATCAAAGTCCGAATTTATGTCAATATTTTCTGCTACAAACTCCGATCATATCCGTTTTTCTGCACTTATTTATTATTAAATTTTCCCCAAAATTAGCTTTGCAGGAAAAAATCAGATTTTCACAATCTTTTCGGATTTTTCATCCCGATTTTCAAAATTTTTTGGGATTGTTCACCCGAAAACTCAGATTTTTACCCGAAAACTTTGGGGTATTGGACAAAACCCAGCGCACATCAAAAAATCATCGCCCATTGACGTATATGCAACCTCGACAGGTCTGAGATGCCGGATTTCAGATTCAGACTTTTCCATGCTCTGGGTTTATTAAAACCGAAAAAAAATGTAAAAGTGTGATCTTATTAAAAAACAAATCATAATTTTTTCATGATTTTTGCATTCAGAGTTTAGTAAATAACCCCCCTAGGTGTCAGTTGACATTAGGGGGGGTTTTATCAGAGTCTGAATTTATCTCAAATCTGCTTGGTTTTTTTTCGCTTATTTATTATTACATTTTCCCAAAAATTTGCTTTGCAGGATTTCCACGATTTTTTCAGATTTTTCATCCATTTTCACGATTTTTCACCCAAAAACTCACATTTTTGCCCGTAAACTCCGAAAACTTTGGGGTATTGGAAAAAACTCAGTGCACATGAAAAATTGGGACTTTTCCCATTGACTTATATGCAACCTCGACAGGTCTGAAATGCCGGATTTCAGATTCAGACTTTTCCATCCTCTGGGTTTATTAAATTCCAAAAAATTCGCGATTTTTTAAGTCAGATTTTATGATTTTTGCATTAGGAGTTTAGTAAATAACCCCCTAAGTCTGATTGCAAAGTTTGGAAATGTAAATCTGGTTATACCCATAGGATATTCCTCTGTGCCTCTATCACATGTATAGACTAGATCAAATCAATAAACTGATGTTGTAGACGAGGATTATTATTATTATTATTATTATTAAGGTATGTACAGGGGCTAATGGTCGTGAAATAATTTGCCCAAATACCCAACAGACTAAATACATTTAATAAATACTAATATTCACAGAAAAAGTAGTGAGAAGAAGTGATCTGTGACAGTGTCAGTATATGCTTGTATCCTTTTGATTCTTTTAATATTCCTAATGAAAATATCCATAGAACATTCAGTGCCAGTGCTGCATGCAAAGTCTCAGAAGCAAATAGCTGTCCCCCACCTGAATTAAAGGTTAAACATTTCTGCTATAAAAGGAAAAAAAATAACAGAACTTATTTTGGAAATGCATTCGGCCAATTCTTTAAATTAATAAAAATCCACAGTTTCTTCATTTTTTGCTGTTATAAAAGCACTTAAAATAAAATGTTTTTTTTTCACTGAAGTCCTTACCCCTCTCCTTTTATAAATAATGCATTTGAACAGACAAGCCCTACTTTCACTTAAAGGAAAACTAAAGCTTAACTAAAGAAATAGGCTAGAAATGTTGTACATTATGTTTTGGGCTTCTGTACCAGCCCAAGGCAACCACAGCCCTTTAGCAGTAAAGATCTGTGTCTCCAAAGATGCCCCAGTAGCTCCCCATCTTCTTTTCTGCTGATTCACTGCACATGCTCTGTGCTGCTGTCACTTACTGAGCTTAGGGTCTAGGGTTGCCACCTGTCCGGTTTTGACCCGGACAGTCCGGTATTCTGAAGGGCTGCCCGGGTCAAAACTTCCAAATAAGGTGAAAGGTCGTGATGGGCAAATAAATTTGCAGAGAATGGCAGCGTTTCACCGCAGGTGAATAAATTCGTGAAACTCCCACGAAAATTCGCCAGTGAAAATTTGCGTGTGTCAAAAAGCCCATTGACTTTAAGTTTTTAAGTTAATACTTTAAGGCAGTTTTACACAACAAGCATATTATATACAATGAAAGTCTGTGGGTACTTACCCCCAGCAAAGTGGATAAATTACTGATACACCAGGCACAGAATATTAAATGAGAAGCAGTGAAACATCAGGGTTACAGTTCATTTAGCTACTTAAATACTGAATGCAATAAATGCTGCGCAAACAAAGTAGGATAAATTTAGTGCTAAATCCATCTATTATAATGCCCCCAAAAATAGGAGAAAAGCAGCGTACATTTCATGAATAAAAGCCACAAACCCCATAACTGAATAAATGCAATTCTAATTTCAGGAGTAATCAGAACACATAGGGGCAAATTCATCAAGGGTCGAATTTCGAGGGGTTAAATCCCTTGAAATTCGACTGGGGAATAGAATCGAATAGGCAATTCGGTCGAATTTACGCGCTGGCGAATAGTCGAATTGGCGAAAATTTGCCAGGCGAATAGGTGCTCGATCGATTATTCGCTCTAAGGATTTTCATTTCGATCGAATGCCTTTTTATTCGATCAAAAACTTGGAAAACAAGCCTTTGGGACTTTCCCATAGGCTTTTAAAGCAATTCGGTAGGTTTTAGGTGGCGAAGTAGGCAGTCGAAGTATTTTTAAAAGAGACAGTACTTCCACTATCGAATGGGCGAATAGTCAAAGCGTTTTTGCGCTCGATCCAGTACTTCGACTATTGAATGGCGAATAGTCGCAGCGTTTTTGCGCTCGATCTATTCAAATCATTCTACTCAGGCGAATTTACGCCAATTCGATAGTCGAGGAGCACAAAAAACTACTCGAAATTCGAAGTTTTTTTACTTCGAATCCTTCACTCGAAGTTAGTGAATCGGCCCCATAATAACCTCAGGAAAAATTATATGTTCTGCAAGGGTTAATCGGACCACTGCACATCCCAGGATGCAATGGGATAAAGTGCTGCACTTCACATCACCTCATTCAACTCATCCCTACTGGGTGTGAACCTCACATTTTTCATGAAGGGAAATGACAGACAGAGGGGCAAATTCACTAAGCGCAGAAGCGCCGAACGCTAGCGTTAATTCGATAGCGTTTGGCATTTTCGTTACTGCGCAAATTCACTAACAAACGCTGGCGTAGTTTCGCTAGTGTTACTTCGCACCCTTACGCCAGGCGAATTTTCGCTAGCGATGTAACTACGCAAATTTACTAACTTGCGCAGTGTACTGAACGCTACCTTTTACGCTAGACTTCCTTCGCCACCTCAGACCTGGCGAAGCGCAATAGAGTAGACAGGGATTGTTTGAAAAAAAGTCAAAATTTTTTCTAAGTCCCAAAAAACGCTGGCGTGTTTTCTACATTATGGGTGATAGGCTGAAAAAGATCGAAAAATTTTTTGGGGCTCCCCTCCTTCCCCCCTACATTTCCTGACTCATGGCAACTTACCTAGACAGTGGGCACATGTGTAGGGCAAAATAACATTTTTATTTGATGATTTGAAGCTTTTCTAGGCATTTGTAGTGCTGATACGTATTCCTCCATTGAAATTTGAATTTTGCGCCGTATGCAAATTAGCCTTCGCTAGTGTAACTTCGCTTTACATAGCGAATCAACGCTAGCGCAACTTCGCAACCTTATGCTACCCCTGAGCGCAACTTCGGATTTTAGTGAATTTGCGGAGCGCTGGCGAAACTACGCCCGGCGAAGTGCGGCAAAGTGCGGCGAAGTTGCGACTGGCGCAACTTCGCATCTTAGTGAATTTGCCCCAGAGTGTTTATACCTACCCCTTTATTTAGGGTGTCAGTCATTTTGTGTGAAGAAAAAAAAGCAATTTTATCCTCGCACTTTGTGAATCAAGCACAAGTTGCAGCTAACATATTCAAAGAGTAATTGGAGCTCTTCTGGCACATGGAGTACAAATCACAGCATTTGCATGTGATTACTTTCCTGCAAGTCTGTTGCATCCAAGGACCTGAAATAATGCCATTTGTTCCACTGTGTCTGATTTAGTGGACACACAGTTTGCTTAGTTTTGGCAACTTTGGGGTAAGTGCAGCACAACTGAGTAAAAAGCATCACCACTTTGCAACTGAAATGACCCTGGAATTTTGGGGGAAAAATTGTAATTGCAGCCGAAGTTGCATTTGCTGACTGCACTTGTTGGTGTACATGTACCCAATTATGTCCAACTCATCCTGACCATGTTTGTGGTCATAAATGACCCTTAACGTTTCCACCTTTCATTTTGCATAAATTAGAGTCTCTTTCTAAAATAGGGTTAAACGAAAGTTTTACCTTGCAATGTTTTTTTATGAAAATTATGGTAATGGATTTCTTATGCAAAATTAATTAAGTAGTGTTTTAGATAACTTATTATTATTGTATTTTTATAGGTAATGAACTAAAATGTATAATCTACTGGATATACCATGACGGTGCTATTTAAAACACTAACCCCTATATGTAATAAAAGGCAGTTAAGGTGGCCATACACGGGCAGATAAAGCTGCCAATATCGGTCGTTTGGACCAATTTGACAGTTTATCTGCCCGTGTATGGGGGCTTCCGATGGGTCTTCCAGATCGATATCTGGCCACAATCGGGAAGGTTTGATTTTTAACTGACCCGTCAGAGCCCCTTGGCGTATCGTAATTCGATTAGTTCGAATTACCCCCGATATAGCCATGCCAATAGTGGCATGTCGGTGAAAGATCCGCTCGTTTGGCGATGTGGCCAAACAATCAGATCTTTGAGTCTATGGCCAGCTTAAGTTTGCACAGGAGCAGTAACAGGAGCAGTAACCCATAGCAACCAATAAGATGTTTGCCTTTAAACAGGTGACCAGTAAATGTTATGTGCTATTGATTGGTTGCTATGGATTACTGCTCCTGTGCAAACTTAGTGCCTTGTATTATATAACCTCCTCCTGGATCACATGATGGTGTCACATGTTAAGGAATGTATTTAAGTATATGGTTTCATTGTGTCTGGATTGCACCTGAGGAAGGGGGTTTCCCCCGAAAGCTTGTGCTGTTTTTCTGCTGCAATAAATGGTTTGAAAAGGCATTGACCATAGGTGTGCTCCTTCCATGCAAAGTCACTATACACAAAATAACACTCTGGCTTTTTATTGCTTAGATCTAGTGTTTCCCATTTCCTATTAAAATCAACATGAAATAACTCTTAGAGCAGAGACACACATGGAGATTCGGGGAGATTTAGTCGCCCGGCGACAAATCACCTCTTCTTCGGGCGACTAATCTCCTCGAACTGCTGTGCCATCCCGCCAGCGATTTAGATTCTAGTTGGCGGGAAGGCAGTTTGGGAAATTAGTCTCCGTGAATCTCTACGCGTGTCTCTGCCCATAAGAATGTTTTTTTCTCCTAAAACAAGAACAGCTTTTCTACAACATTTTCTGAAAGCAGCGACCTTCAAGCATTCTTATAAATCCTTCTGGAAGCTCTACACACTGTGCAGCCAATGTATCTTTTTCTTGTCACCTAATAAGGCTTTTCCCAATATTCTTTCTATAAGTGGATGGAGAACATAGGCACAGATAATATGGAAAAGAAGAACTAAGAATATTTCTATGGTGCTGAAATCAGAAAGGGCAGCCAAAAGACATCAATGATATCAAGTGATTAATAATTTACTTCCCGCCATCAGTTAAATATATATTGTAGGTTTCTTGAAACATTTGATCAGAGCTATTGGATGGTGAATCCTTGGAAGAGTTAATACCCTGAAGATGATGTTATTGCCACATGTAATATTTCTCCCAACCTTCACATACACAATGTCATTTTGCAGTAAAAAGAATACATGGCCTGAATGGATAATGTTATGCTCTTCTTCAGGACATGGTCTATTTTATTTGCTCAGGGAGAGCGTTCCTAGAACATAAGCACTGACAGTTCTAATTTATAAATGATCACTTACAGTGCATTTGTTGTTTTTCTGCTGCACTGCTCTGCCATTTAATTAGCAGCTTTTATGGGTTGGGTTCTGGGAAAGCTAAATTTTCAGCCATTAAATCTATGTATTTGGGAAATGTCACCTGCTAGGGTTTAGGTTCAGAGCTGTAGTGTTGATTTGTATCCCAATGGATTTCAGGGAAATATTTTTTCTTTCTGCAAGCGCCTCCTTATTATTATATATATATATATATATATATATACTGTATATATATATATATATATATATTTTCTGTGTGCATCATACCAAACTGTTTATGTATATATAATATATATATATATATATGTTTATGTATATATAATATATATATATATATATATATATATATATATATTTTAATATTAAATATAGAGGTTTATATTATTATTTTACATATGTAATATATGTAGCATATGTCATTAGTATTGAAAGTACTGTCGTCTTGTCCGTTCTCTGTACTGCTGCTCCTGACTACATATGCCATTAATACAAGGAAGCCTTAACAGGCAATTGCATAAAGACAATGACAGAGGTTTGTGCATGTACAGTAGATTGTGGTGTCATTGTAATGCATATAGAAACCTTGTATGCAAAAGTCTAGCATTAAAATATACCCATCACCAAATAAATATTTAATTTGGGGGTTTAGCTTTGTGATTACTTACTGATGAGTATGATGTGGGAGCCCTTAAAGAGGCAACAAAATTAATTTTTATGCCACACTCAATAATCTCCATCAATAATGATGACCCCTTGCTATTGATAATGATATATCAGCCCCTCTCAGACAGGTCAGGTCTCGGTCAGGATGAGGCAGGCCCTGCATTAAATAATTAACTATGACTTACACCACCAATGGGACTAAGGCACCCTTTCCCCATGCCCAGTGCTGAGGCAGGAATCTCAGGTTTTTCGAAGACCCTGACACATTCATTATTGCAGTTTTAAGGGCTCATATTCAAGCACAAGTTCAGGTAAAATGTAATGTAAAATTTGTAACCCAGGTTTCCATTTTTTTACACACAAAGACAAGCCCATCCCACCAGTATTATTATGGATGAGAGTGAGAGATGCAGTTGTGCCTGGTGTGTGTTCAATGGCACTTGTGGTTCAAATGAGAATGGGACCCAATCGGGATCGGGTCACTTCTGGCGACCAACATCAAAATGACCTCTGCGTGTGATTCTTTAGACACAACTATGCTTTGTCCAAGACAGGCCACTGAAAACCCTGGAGCTACTTCTATGTTCAAGGTGGCAATAGTTTCCAGGGATTCCCAACATCAGTGGGCACATAATTCAATTAGTAGATTTATTTCTTTTTAACATTTCTGTAATGATGAGCTGCATGTTCAGCGCTGGGCGATTTATATCTGGCAGGCAGTCTTTATATTAGAGGAAATCAGGTAAAAATGATATCACACAAGAATAAGGTTATCATTAACAATTTCTGTAATTTGACTTATTGGATCTGACCTGCGAGCTGTACATACAGTAATAAAGCCAGACCATGATCCTTCCTGGCAAAAGCTGAGATGAGATTTTCCAGGCAACAAAGGAAACTACAGCGACAATGTCTGTCTTTCGCTGTGCCAGTTCTCTCTGACTCATTCCAAGTACTGGGCTCCTCTTGGGACAAAAAAGTGTTTGTAGACAAACGTCTACCAATGGCCTACGTTTAGCTCTTTCCAATAATGAGTGGCGTGCAAGAAAGTGAGATCACAAGCAGGAATTCATTACCTGGGTGACTTGTGAACCCACAGGGGGCATGACAGTGTGCAGCACAGAGGTCCCAAGTACCACTATCAGATTTCTAGGAATAGATGTAGATAAAGGAGAGATGGTGTGTTGTTTACCTGGGGAACAAGACTGTGGACATGCATTGGGAGATTTTTTTTTAGAAAGTTCTAGTTTTCACTAACTGCTGTCCAGCCACCTCACCATTCTATTAGGTTAAGTGAAGAGGGCCTGGCATTATGGGAATTCATAGCCACACTTTTTGCATAGGGGCAACCACCGAGACAGTGGAACTGGGTCTGTCTGAGGCAATAATTAAGGGAATAAGTAATAGGATGTCAGGTAGCTACAATTTGTGCATATGCTCCCAGGTTCCATTTCAATCTCAATAGTGGGCCCCTCTTTTTTCATTCTGGAGAACCAGATGAGCAGAGGAGTGAATATATGGGAGACAGCTGGCATTGAGGCACAGTGGCCTAGAAAAGAGGTAAGATTCCCTGTCTAGGACGGATGGAGTTCATTTGAATGTCATTGGGTTAGATGGTTTTAATAAGGATGTTAATTTAAGGATGTTTTGGCCCTTTTAGTACAGCCATGTTGGTGTAGCCTCATACAGTATGTTGTGGTGGTGGTCCAGGGAGGCAGTGGGGTGAAGGCTGGAATTAGTTATGGACTGCAAAAAAGGGACAGTCTATATTGTGCCACATGGGATCCCTTGGTGCCAGCTGTCATGTGGGAGTCACTGGTTTGGAAGGAAGGGTCAAAACACTGTAATCCCAGGACCATTTGCCAGATGGAGTTAGGAATCAGATCCTCTGGAGTTAGGAATCAGTGATAGCTGGTACTATGCATATTGATGGTATTTTATTCTTTTTGAGAGTACTATCATGTATTTTATTTGTTTGTGTTATTGGAATATTTTTAGGTTATTAAATATGCTGCAGCTATTATTATTATTATTATTATTATTATTATTATTATTATTATTATTATTATTATTATTATTATTATTATTATTATTATTATTATTATTATTATTATTATTATTATTATCATATAAAAAGGAAAACTGTGTTGGTCTTCTTATTGAAACAGGTGGTTGCAAGTATGGGCAGCAGCGGCTGTTGGGTAGAGGTATGTATAGGAAATAAGACTACAATCTGTCTTTCCACAGCACATAGCAGCATATACTATCATGGATGTACAAATGTTAGAAAGAAACTCATTCAAGCTTTTATTAGGGAATTAACAGGAATCTACATATTTCAGCCCATTGTGTTTCCATATTCAGAGCTGCAGGAAAAGAAAAAGGACTAAAAGTGACTGGAGGCTGCAGAGTATCCATGCAGGTTGCTAGGGAAGAGTGGGCGAGGGAAGGCATGCTAAAAGCTGCAGTGTATCCCATGCTGGGAATCTGCCCCTTATGCAGAGTCACTGATGCAGATACAGAAGAAAGGTGTGTTTGTAACTGAACACTGAATCCTCTGCTTGTAAGTAAACAATTGATATACAAGAGGTTGCCTAGGGGCCTCAGTCTCATCTCAAACCATTTTTCCATCTTTCAGGCACCTTTCTGCTTGAGACTACATTAATAAATCGAATATTTCCCTGTTACTTGCCTTATCATTTATTTTTTTAGCTCCAGGCAGGCAATTCTTGTCTCACTGTATGAAGAGGCATTTGGTCAAGCTGCAACTGAACCCAAGTTAAAATGGGGCACCTCTAATGTGCCAATGCTGGGACGGTAACTCAATATTCCTCTGCAGTAGGAAGATGTTCCAAGAAATCTCACAGATATAGGAGATATGTATTTTGATGAAGAGAGATGCTTGCTGCCAAGATAAAGATAATGAACATTAGTTTTAACAGTGCTGGTTTATGTTTATTGGCATTAAAAACCTTCTGTACAATACCTGGCAACCTGGCAATATTCCCTTTGATGTCTGTTAACCATTGTAAAGTTTGATGGAACAGCATCAAATGAGCTGTGACTAGCCATGGGCGACTTTGTCCCATTTAGCTTCACCACAAAATTCCCGAAATTCCCTCAAAATTTGCTAAATGGATGAGAAATTTGCGAAAATTGGCGCTGGTGACAATTCCGACAGAAGTTTGTGTTCTGAAAATATTTGTGACAAAGAAAATCGGTAATGTGGTAAAAACTTAAATTACAATGTTGCTAAATTTTCTGTTTAGATTGTAAACATCATGGGAGGTATTTACTTAAACTCAACTTTTTCTCACTGTCATAAAAAGTTTGACAAAACTCCCAAAATCGAATCCCCTTAATTTACCAATAAATCGGATTGAAAAAGTCGGTTCGGGAAAAAGTTGCCTTTTTCGATTTGACACTCGACGGCAAAAAACTTATTGACTTTTACATGATTTTGACAGGTTTTAGCTGGAGTATTTTCATATTTGGATTTTTAGCAGCTCTGGAGCATAAAAAATCTCGAAAAATTTAAGGTTGTTCCCTCTAAAAATTAGAGACTTTCCTCTTTAAAAACTTGACCAGAAAAATACAAGGTTTAATAAATAGGGCCCTAAGAGTCAGTGAGCACCTTCATCCTGTGTCTCTTTTATTAAGATTAACCAGTATTAGAAACCATAATTTTGCGGCAATTTAAGAAACAATTTTTTAAAACTTTTTTTTAAACTTGAATACCTGTCATGTAATAAATGTTAAAATTTGTAAATATTAGAATTAAAATACCACCAACTACAACCTGCCAAGATGGATTAACAGGGAAGTGTATCAGCATTCAAGCAACCATATTGCTTTTAAAAGTCTTTTAAAATAGTCAACATTTTTTTAAAAAAATAAATGAAATCATGCAATTTTCATTTGCGATTGACAATTTTTCCTATAACTAAACCATTCAAGATATTTCTCAAATATGGAAGCAGTAGCGTTTAGTATCAGGGAGAAGGAACCCCTAATCGAAAATTCTCCTCGGACCAACATATTGCTACCAAATAATTAAAACAGCCTTGAATACTGTGTTTATGGAAAAAAAATGCCCAACATTTTTTTTGAAAGCATCTACCTTGTCGACCTCCTTAATTTCCCCCCAGAGAGTCCCATCATTTTATGGTGCTGCGTTCTTTCACATGATGAAGGTCAAATCCTTTTTCCACTTATCTTAGGAGATGACCTCTTGTTCTATATACGTTTCTTAAAGATCCCCTGAGAGTTCATTCTATTGGCCTTGAATACATTTCAAATAAAGTTATCATATCTCCTGTTATTTGTGTTACAGAGGAACACAAGCTCTGGGCTGGGTTATATTTTCTTGATGTGACGATCACTCCAAGGGACAATACCACTGTCACGTCTTTGTTTCTTAAGGGCACTGAAAGTGATATAATGCCGAGAGCTGACATTTAAACGTCGGCCTATCTGTTTGGGATTTTTTAGACGATGAATTTGAACTCAAAGAAATGGACGAGTTGAGTTACACATTGATGTAAAGAGGTTAAATGGCAGAAGCTGAACCAGGCTGAAGTTTTCACTAAGTCAAGATCCTTCTTTTTTTTCTTACGTATTCACACTTATTTATTCTCAAACTATTGTAGCCTCTGTTCCTTGTACTACCTGCCTTTCAACTATAGCGTTACTTACACAATGGGTATTACTATATTTTGTCCTCCATCCTCAGTATATCACTTTTGAATTATAACATCTGTATGCTGTGTTGGCTTTAGGGTTAGATCACACGAGGAGATTTGGGGAGATTTTGTCGCCTGGCGACTAATCGCCTCGTCTTCTGAGCGACTGTCTCCCCGAACTGCCTCAGCGTGTTTCCCCATAGGCTATAATGAAAAGTTGCTGCTTTCTTATTTTTGACCCATTGGGGTTGGAGGCTGAAGGTAAATAAATGAAATATTGAAAGAATGACCAGCAACTCCAAGATATTGGTGAATTATTAAAAGGTGTATTCAAAAAATCACATGGCAAGCCTATATATATATATATATATATATATATATATATATATATAGGCAAATACAAGATTCCTCTGCACTCAACCCATTATCAATATATTTAAGACAGAGACATTTTGTGCATACTGCTACTGAAAAATGCCTTACCCTTTAAACAAAACAGGGATTGTTTGTCCATATATTGCAATATATTTAAGCTGGCCAACTACGTCAAAGTCATCCCATATCTGGCCAGTCCTACGCTCAATTTTCATCTGATTCATTAAGAATTCTATTGCTTCATTATACATTTTACAAAGGGACTAAGTTTTACCTGCAACTTACTTGCTGCTTTCAAAGTAAAACTCCCAAACTTGGCTGCCCTTTTATTAGACACCAGTGGGATCACCTGACTATAGCCCATTATCAATATATTTAACAGAGACAGAGACATTTTGTGCATACTGCTACTGAAAAATGCCTTACCCTTTAGTATACCCTTCAGTAGCAGTATGCACAAAATGTCTTAAATATATTGATAATGGGTTGAGTGCAGAGGACTCTTGTATTTGTCTATATGTATTTTGTGGTCACAGCCTCATTGCACCCCCGCCTAATGATTTTAAAAATTAATGGTGAGCACAACTTTCCCTTGTTTGTTATAGTTATACAGGAGCTGTGACCAGCTCCATGTTGTAGCTCCCACCCTTCCCAGCTATAGTCAGGTGATCCCACTGGTGTCTAATAAAAGGGCAGCCAAGTTTGGGAGTTTTACTTTGAAAGCAGCAAGTAAGTTGCAGGTAAAACTTAGTCCTTTTGTAAAATGTATAATGAAGCAATAGAATTCTTAATGAATCAGATGAAAATTAAGCGTAGGACCGGCCAGATATGGGATGACTTTGACGTAGTATATATATATATATAATAACAACAAACAGATCATTGGACAAGATAAAAAGAGCCATGATTGTTAGAGCTTGCATTCTAATATAAGAAGGGAACATGTGGGTTGGCCAAAGTGAAGAGGTTGGGAATTGAGATTCAAGGCACAGGCTTATGTACGATCCCAAATCAGTGGCTCGTGAGCAACATGCTGCTCACTAACCTCTTGGCTGTTGCTCGCATTGACATCAAAGCAAGTGTTAATTTTTGAATTCCTGACTTGGAGGCAAGTTTTGGTTGCATAAAATCTAAAGGACTACAAAACAGAGCCCCTATAGACTGCCTGTCCATATAGGGGCTACCAAATAGCCAATCACAACCCTTGTTTGGCACCCCAGGAACTTCATGCTTGTGTTACTCCCCCCACTCTTTTTACACTTGATTGTGGCTCTTGGGTAAAAAGATTGGGGACCACTGGGCTAATGAATTCAGTTATTGTTCTTTTGGAAGAAAGGGGTATAGGGAGTGTGTTTCCCTAAGTTTCTTAAAAGGAACAGTTCAGTGTGAAAATAAAAACTGGGTAAATAGACAGGCTGTGCAAAATGTTTCTAATATAGTTAGTTAGTAGGGTTGCCACCCGGCCTGTATTTTACACCTGTCATGTAGCTGCCAGTAATTTGTAATACCCTTTACAAAAGCCCTTGCCCTCCAGTAAAAACGTACATTTCCTTCGGCTTCTGCGATGTGGCCCCAGCCCTTTTTCGGCGCTACCTGGTGGCTCCGCCCCCTTTTACGTCACTGCCTGCCGGCTCCGCCCCCTTTTGCATCACGGCCAGCCAATGGCAGGTATTTCTTTTTTTAAAGGGTGGCAGCCCTATTAGTTAGCCAAAAATGTAATGTATAAAGGCTGGAGTGTCTGGATGTCTAACAGAACAGAACACTACTTCCTGCTTTTCAGCTCTATATCTCTGAGCTAGTCAGGGGGGGGGCACATGGAACATAACTGTTCAGTGAGTTTGCAATTGACCCTCAGCATTCAGCTCAGATTCAAAAGCAACAGATATGAGCCATGTGGCCCCCTTCAAGTCTCTGATTGGTTACTGCCTGGTAACCAGGGTAACCAGTCAGTGTAAACCAAGAGAGCTGAAAAGCAGGAAATTGTGTTCTGTTCTGTTATGTAACACATATACTTATAGACTTCTTATAGACTGAGTTATACTATATTCCTGGCTACATGTTGGTCTTCACATGGGTTCCATTGGAGAATCCATGCCATCATGATAGGAATTCCCTGCTGAATGCCAGGAATATAGTGAGAACGCTACAGTAGCATGGCAAGCCGCAGTTAGATAGAGAGGACCTGTTTTCTCTCCCAAAGTGCCTCCATGCTCAGAAAGTCTGAATGATGAAGCATAATGGGTATCCACTACCTTATTTAACAGTTCTGGGTGCTGCTGCATTAGACACCCTGGGCCTCATTTATAAACACTGGGCACATTTGCACCTGGGCAGTAACCCATAGCAACCAATCAATGGGTAGCTTTTTTCAGACAGCTGCAAGGAAAACAATGAAAGCAAACATCTGATTGGTTGCTATTGGTAATTGCCCATGTGCAAATTTGCCCAGTGTTTATAAATGACCCCGACTGAGTATTGTATTTCTTTTTATTTGTTTTAAGGATCATCTATTTACTGTTATACTGGAAAATAGTATGTGTTATCCTAAATAGAGGAGAAAATTAAAAACAGAACATCTTGGACAACTGCTAGGGGCAAATGCACAGACTATCCCACGTACAGTACATGACCAACATTAATCACATAATAGACTGTAAGCCCTACGGGGTAGGGTCCTCTAGCCTTTTGTTTTCTTGACACTGAGCACTTAATCTGTATTGTAATTATATTTTTTATATTTATGTGAATTGTTACTTTTTATTCCAATGACCCCTTGTTTGTTACTACTAATTTATTGTTTTGCTGTACAGTGCTTTATTTACAAATAAAAATATACATACATACATACATACATAAAAAGTGCTATGACAGCTCTGTATATTAGCAAATTAATTTAAGCTTTGAAGGAACATTAATGACCACCTTCTTCACAACCTCCCCCAATATCGTATTGGTACGTTAATGATTGGAATACAGATTATTGTTTAGTGTGTGGATGATCTACATTTCATAAGCATAAGATTTCAATGCCATTGTTTCAATCATACAACTGTTACAATGATGTGTAGGAGGGCATGCATGAATAGTTGTATGTAATGCTATTGTGAGAGGCACATTATTATTTGAAGGATGACATTAAGATGCTTCATTGTAACTAAACTCTTGACAGGTTCAATAAAGTCAAGTTACAGTATTGCAATTAAATCATAACAGGTGCAAAAGACTTAAAAGAAATATGCAAACGGAGTGTTGGATTTTTTTTTAATTTTCTCCTAAAGAAGGATGCAGTCTCTGGGAATCTAGCTTCAAAATCCTTAAAGGGGAACTACAGCTTAACAAAAAAATTAGTGTAAATGGCACAATTAGTGTAATGTCCCAATTAATTCAGGTTCACATTCACTGGTGTCAGAATCGGGGACAAGGGGGGCCATGGCCTGCAAATTTTTAATAGTTTTTTTTTTCTTTCCCAGTTTATTTGCAGCAGGACCCAGTATTAGCGTAACTAGATGAGTATTGGCGTAACTTGATGATCCTGGGCCCTAAACAAAGTCAATTTAGGGCCCCAAAGCATAGGTAAATTGACCAATTCTATCAAGATATTTTGCAATTGCTATTAATTATGACTTTACTGGGCCCCCCTACACTCCTGGGCAGAGTCTACTTCATGTATAGTTACGCCCCTACAACCCAGGAAACACTTCTGTGTCCAAACAGCTTAGAAGCCAGTTCTTTTTGCATCAGAATTTATTAAAAGCCCGTCCTGTAGCATTAGCTGCTGACAAATGTCACCTCCCTTTATGTCTATGTATTGAAGATTTCCAACAACCCCTTATATTAGATTAGGAACGGTTCAGTGTAAAAATAAAAACTGGGTAAATAGATAGGCTGTGCAAAATAAAAAAATGTTTCTAATATAGTTAGTTAGCCAAAAATGTAATGTATAACGGCTGGAGTGACTTGATGTCTAACATAATAGCCAGAACACTACTTCCTGCTTTTCAGCTCTTTTGGTTTCCACTGACTGGTTACCCTGGTGACCAAGTAGTCTGTTGCTTTTGAATCTGAGCTGAATGCTGAGGATCAATTGCAAACTCACTGAACAGTTATGTCCCATGTGGCCCCCCTTAAAGTCACTGACTAACTCAGAGTTAGAGAGCTGAAAAGCAGGAAGTTGGATTCTGGCTATTATGTTAGACATCCAGTCACTCCACCCTTTGTAGATTAAATTTTTGCCTAACTTACTATATTAGAAACATGATTTGTTTTGCACAGTCTATCTATTTACCCAGTTTTTATTTTTACACTGAACTGTTCCTTTAGGAGCAGCCCAGAGCACACTGAACATGTGCACTCTAACCAGATCCAAGACATGAGCAACTTTTGAGGCCCTGGATCATTACAGTTATAGAGATGCTGAACCTCTGAACTGGTGCAGTATATAAAATACATCAATTCTTGCCATGCCTTTTTTATCTACTTTAAAGAACTTTTGCACGATGGCTTGCAATGAGCTTATGTCTACTGTTTAATCACCACTGACTCAATGGGTCATCATGTTAGCACAGACTTTTCTCATGTCTTGAACTTCCAGTTCTGTGTAGATGGATAAAGACTGAACATGGACTGTCAGAACCATCAGACATTTGGTTTTCCAAATTGTCTGTTTTAAATGTTCAGGCTCCCAGCAAGGGAAATTAAAGGGCAACTATGGCCAAAACATCTTTATTACAAGTACAATAATAATCTACTTTATATAAACTTCATTGTTTCCGTTTTAGTTCTTGCACCCAAAATCATATGCAGATTAGAGCTTATATCACTGGGTAATGAATTCGATCTTATGTTACCTCTAAATATTATGCATATTATATGCATTTTATTTATAATCAACAATATATCAGGAATTTGGCTTTGACAAATGACCATATTTACCTGTGCTTTAGGCTCTATAAAGCAGTTGTACAGGCAGAAAAGTCAGATACTGTAGCTTCATGGAAGAGTTGGATACTTTTTGCAAGTGAGAAAAGAGAAGGGCACGGGTGCTACTGCTGGTTGAGCCAGGGACCAAGGTCTGCTTATCATTTTGGAGTGAGGCAGATTGCGGTGCATTCATTCTTCATCCTCCTCTGGTTAAACTAAAGCTAAAGTACGATTTTTTTGAGGTTGAACTTCATGGACTCGTTCCTTCTTCCAACATAAATTTACTATGCAAAAATGTATTGCCTTTCATTTTATGATATATGGGGTCAGAACGCACTTGGTTTGAAGAAACACGGTGCGCAGTCCTATGCGAAAAAAGTAGAGCCATATAAATAATAAATAGGTTCTTAGCTCTCTGACTAAATGCAAAGCTATAAATTGTTTTTCTGCCATGCATTGCATTCTCTGGTAGTTTGTTTATATTTATTTATTCATTATGTTTTATGTATATAGCTCTGACATTTTCTGCAGCACTGTATAGAGATGATATATTACTCACATCAGTGCCTGCCCCAGTGGAGCTTACAATCTAAGGTCCCTATCACATTCACATTTTTACCAGGAGACATTCAAGTTTAAAGGAACAATGAGGCATCATAATAAGAATCAAAATATAAGGACAAATATTTGAATATATGAGGAGCCTGTTGTGCAGAAAACTGATTTACTTTAAATGCCATGTGAACAAAAGGCATTTAAAGGTACAGCATACTTCCCAACTGTCCTGTTTTTCGGGGACAGTCACGATTTTGAAAGCTCAACTCACAAGCCCAGATTGTTACTGAAATGTCCCAACTTTCTCTTTGATCTCCTGCACTGAACAGTCAGAAAAAAGATACAAGGGGGGTTATTTATCAACACTGGGCAAATTTGCCCATGGGCAGTAACCCATGGAAACCAATCAGATGTCTGCATTCATTGTTCTACTTGCAGCTGGTTTCAAAAAGCTAATCACTGATTGGTTGCTATAGGACACTGCCCATGGGCAAATTTGCCCAGGGTTGATAAATGAGCCCAAATGTTTCTAAAACGTAATTGGCTTTTTGTACCCAGAATATGCAGGTGCATTTAGATACTTTTGTAACAACTTCAGATAAGCATTGAAACAATTATAACAATTTAAGATATGCAGGTCTCTTGGGAGATTTGTGACTTGCAGCTTAAAGGTAAATTCATTAGCAAAACTGTAATAACACATAAAAACCACACAAATGTATTCAACTTTTATAACCTGCCAAAAACATGGTAATTAGGGAGGCGTGTCTACAAAATAGGCGTGGTCAAAAATGCTTCGGCCAACAAATCTTTTTGTCCCTCTTTCTATTTCCAAAATGTTGGGAGGTATGGGTACAGTATCACCACTGAAAACTTATTCCCTGGCATACAAAGGGTTTAGTACTGACAATAAATGCACAGTAGTGAGAATTATTCTTGCCTTTATTAGCGAAAATCCATGAAAATTCATTATGCTATTTACAGTAAAGGTTAATAAGCTTCAAGTTTGTAAGACTTACACGTACTGATTGCTCTTTGCTGATTTACTACTCATATTCCCAAATTATTCTCATGTGCATCAATTCCCAGATTAACAGACAGAGGGCAAAGTTAAAATTTCATCTAAGTGAATGTTTGGCTGATCGTTTTTGTTAATATTTGTACTGGAATCACTAGTGAATACAGCATAGTCATTACACAAAACATATTACTGTAGTCTTGGGAGAAAGATAAAGGAAAACCATACCCCAAAATAAATACTTAAAGGGATACTGTCATGGGAAATTTTTTTTTTTCAAAATGAATCAGTTAATAGTGCTGCTCCAGCAGAATTCTACACTGAAATCCATTTCTCAAAAGAGCAAACAGATTTTTTTATATTCAATTTTGAAATCTGACATGGGGCTAGACATTTTGTCAATTTCCCAGCTGCCCCAAGTCATGTGACTTGTGCTCTAATAAACTTCAATCACTCTTTATGCTGAAAAAAAAAAAAAAATTCCCATGACAGTATCCCTTTAAAGGAATAGTAACACAAAGTCTTTTAAAGTAATGACAATATAATTTGTTGCTGTGCTGCACTGGTAAAACTGGTGTGTTTGCTTCAGAAACTCTACTATAGTTTATATAAACAAACTGATGTGTAGCAATGGAGGCAGCCATTCAAAGCTGAAAGAGAAGAAATGGCACAGGATCAGGGGCGGAACCCCCTCTAGTTCTGTTTCTGCACAGGACACACAGTAGATAACAGATAAGAGACAGCTGTAGAGAAAGCTTCGACAATTATTATTATTTCTACATGCCTGATATTTGAGAACAGAATTTTAATAAAATGGTATAACAGGTATGGTACCTGTTATTCAGAATGCTTTGGACCAGGGTTTTTTCCAGATAATGGAACTAACTAACTAAAACTCACTTAAACTTTAAATAAACCCAATAGGATTGTTCTGCCAACAATCTAGATGAATTATATTTAAGTTTGGATCAAGTACAAAGTGCTGTTTTGTTATTACAGAGAAATGGGAAATCCTATTTAAAAATTTTAATTATTTGGATAAAATGATGTCTATGGGAGATGGCCTTCCTGTAATTCGGGGGTTTCTGGATGACAGATTTCTGGAGTATTGATCCTTTACCTCTATATGAAACTGTGAATGTGCCATACTTTGCATGAGCAACAAGTAGGGCTGTATTTATATAGTATTTTCTCATGTATGTCTAGAACTAGTTACTGTATATCTCATGTCCAAAAACCCTAACTGCATTAATAGGGGGGTTACAGGCCCGGATTTGTGGAGAGGCCACCAAGGCCTGGGCCTAGGGTGGGAGGATTTTAGGGGGCAGCATGCTGCCCAACCACACTCATATTGGTTCAGAAACACTGGGGATGTGTAGAAGATTTAAATTTCTGGTGCGGCAATCCCCATTGCCCCAGTCCCGATTATGAAAATTTGCGCAAATAAAAGGGAGGGGACGTGGAGATGAACATCAGCGCTATGTAAATCCGGCCCTGGGGGGGTATTTATTAAAGTTCGAAAACTTGAAGAATTTTATTGTTTTTACTATAAAATATAATTTTTTTGTGGGGAAAAAAACTTCAAATTATTTGAGATTTATTATACCCCGTGGCTGCAAAAAGTCTGAATGCAAAAATCCACCATCTCAGACCTTCCAAAGGTTTTATATAAGTCAATGAGAGTGGTCCCTAACCTATTTGGAAGTTTCGGGCTCTTTAGGCAAAAATCCAAAAAATATCTGGCTTTTCAGGTAAAAGCCAAAAAAAATTGACCGATTCAGAAAAAAAAATCCAAAAAAATGTATGATTCAGGGTTTTTGCTCGATTTGGATTTAGATAAATAGCCCTCTTTGTGTCGCCAGTGATAAATAGTATTGTCCTTACATGCTTATCAAAATAGCCACTTTTTTTGTAATTTCGTTCAAGTTAGATGCTGCGGTCATGTCTCCCCAGCAACTAACAGATCATACACCTTAAAAATAGTTCCCAGCTGCTGCTCACTGGTGGATCTTTAGCTGCCGGGGCTTGGGGATTTGCTGACTGATTTTTTTTGTTATTCTTGTTTTCTTTTCCCACCCATGCAATCTATGTTTTCATTTCTTGGTGTCTAAGTACAAAAAACATATCTGTTATTCGAATATTTGCAACTGTGTGCCTCTTTAGGGCTCCAGAGTAAATACATGCACATACTTTAATAAAAGCCTGAATCCTAGAAATAGAAGCTGCACATTATTCATGGGTCAGGCAGACTTAATGTCCGGCAACCTATATAGAGCTATGTAATGTAATAAGAATTTAGAATCCATTTTTTTCACACTAGCCAGAAAAGGATGTATGTGTGAGTACTTGTATAGTTATTATATGTTTATCTTTTAGTTGTAGGAATTAAACAAATTAGATACGATGGAGCCGGTATGGGCGGAAGAGGGACATGACTGTTAGGTTATGGGGGGAGAGAGAGAAGGGCAGGAACTTTGGCCAGATTAAAGAGGAAAAAGGAAGTGTAGAAAGGGGGGGGGAGATAGGGGTACAGGGGGATAAATAGGAAAGGCGGGAGAAGACACTTCCTTTTCCTACCTGGGATCCACAGGTGACACAAGCCCACCCTACCCTCCCTTGTTTTTTGGGTTTTCACGGAGGTAATTGGTTGGTATACGGGGGACTAAGTTTTTAGAGGGTTTTCTGTGGTGTGCGCAGTAATGGGTTTAGTTTTTGTCGCAGCATCTGGCGGTGGTCCTGGGAAAAAACAGAGAGTTAAAGAAGGGATTATTATGAGTTACGGAAAACGCAGGAATAATGGATAATTCGCCAGCTCGGGCATGGGGTCCCTTGGTGGCAAAAAATTACAAATACCATCGAGTCGGTGTACTGCGGCTGTTGGTTAAAAAACATAATTCATGTGGGTGCAGTGGTACGGTGGTACAATGCACATGATAGTAATCCCAGGACCATCTGCCCAAGGCCATCACGACAGTTTAGAAAATAGTTAGGGTTAAAATAATATGTAATGTTATGGATGTTTAAAAATGTTTCATATTTGTTAAATATGAATAATATTGATTATGGATTATTGATGTTTGGTTGTTTGAGCAGAAGGATTAATAAAGAAGCTGCGGCCATTATTATCCAACAGAAAATGGGTGTTGTCTTATTTGAAAAGAAGGTTCTGTGGGTAAGGCCTCAGCCTGGGTGAAGGTGGTAAGTATAAGGTTAACCCCTATTTATCCGAACTCCCCTCCAGACCTTAGACAGTCAAGCAAAACTGTAACATAAAACTATTACATAGGAGGAATCAAATAATATTATCAGGGGGTTTATAACAGAGTGGCTGCTGGGGTTCAGAAGTGTGAAAGAAGATGCCAGGCACATATACAACTAATCAGCCTTTGGGCCTAACAAAGCGTTAATGTACTAGGGCTATGTATGACATAGCAGCTATTCTATTGATCCACTCATTCAGACCAACAGCCCAAAGGATTAAAACAACTGGAAGTGAAAAGGAGCTGCGGCTTCTCTATACTAACAGATTTGCTGATGCACCATCACTGGCCACCATCAGCAGATATTATTTTCAAACAATGACAAATAGTGACAAACGTACTGATGTCTATAGTACATACAGTGGCATAACTCCATGTTCCCAGGGCACGTGCCGTTTGGGTATGCTTACCCTATAGTTAGTAAAAATCCCCCTCCCTACCCCACTCTTTTACCTGGGCACAAGTGGTGGGGAGCAGGGACAAGAGCGGAGTGCAGGTGTGCTGGGCCTCTCGGAATATTACAGGGTTATCAGGCAGGATCATTTGGCAACCATAAATGCACTTAAAATCTTCCTATTATATTACTGGTACACATATTGCCAATTTATGAAACAGATCTTCTGTGGTTTGGGGAATAAATAGGGTTGTCATCTCGCTGGTAGGTTACTGGACTGGCCAGTAATAATTTATTATGCCAATGTTGTCAATAGGAAATAAACATAAATATATATATATATATATATATATATGAATGCTTGAAATGCCAGGACCTACTTTGATTCCTAGTCTGGACCTGGTGCCATCCGCCTGCCAAAGCAGCACCACCAAATAGACAGCATTTTATTATTTGACTTTGCTGCAGGATTTGTAAAAGAATCCCAGAGTCTTTATTTTGGCGATGTTCTTTCTCAGTTATACTGTATATGCAGAAGTAGGAAGTTTGGAGTATTATTGGGTAGGAAATAGTAAAATATTGTACATATGTTTGTTGTACTGTGTATATTAAATATATATGCCCTATAGGCATGTTCTATATTTGACATTTATGTATGTTGATATTTTCACTGTTTACTGCTTTCCTTCTTTAGACTTGTTGTTTCCCCTACATCATCTATATTTTATAGGCTATTGATCTCTGATGCAAGCTGCTTATTCCAGTCACCTACTTAATTGATGTGCTTTTATTCTTCCTCTTTGCTTTATCTTTATAGTGCTTAAATATCTTATTACAAAGCTTTGTGCATGTTATACACGACTGTACACTGGCTTGCTTAACACATTTCCTTTAATTCTGCCTTTTTTTAGCAGGAATTGCAAACTTTGGATTGTAAGCTCTTGTGAGCAGAGCCCTCTGATCCTGTTTCCATTCTGGAACCCTTATTTGATCATGTATTGTAAGATAACTGTTTGTACAGTGCTACTTAACTTGGCAGCACTTTATAAATAATGCTGAAGATAGTGAATAATGAATATGGATTTTTTTAACTGTTTTTGATCTGGACGGCCCTTCAAAATACCGGGATGTCCAGGTCAAAACCGGACAGGTGGCAACCCTAATCTACATCTATAGTGGGCATGAACTACCAGGTAAAGGAATTCCCTTTCTGTGTGTGGGATTATGAAGGGCAAACAGGGGTCTCATGAATCCAGAAATGGAGCACATATATTTTAATTAAATTATATCCTGTCTAGTAATGTGCCCAAGGATCCTGCCTTTTTTTTGTTCTTGTCCAACGCCACTAGAAGTCATTTACAATGCTCCTTGTAGTGTGCAAAGTAGAAAAAAAATGCAGCAACAGGGTATTTTTGGCAGTCTGAAGGATGGCCACAGGCTTCTGCGCACATTTTTGAAATGCAGAGACGTGGTATGCGCCTTGAATTGAGTGCTGCCTGCTGCTAGGCATCACTACACTCAAGAGGAGTAGGTGGAGGGAGGAGGCCCGGATTTGTGGGCAGGCCACAAAGGCCCAGGTTTAGGACAGCAAATTGCTGGGGGCATATGCTGCCCGTTGACTGCATCTGGGCACTGCTTACACACTCCCTTGTGATTGGGGAGACTTGGGCTGAAGGTCATAGAAGTCTCTTGGGCTTGTGCAGTGGAACACACTATGGGGCCAGGTTCCTCACTGCAGACAGGCACTGAATATAATTGCAAATACAGTTATAGTGTTACTGACTGTACTGTAGAGAAGCCTGTAGACTGACAGCACTGAAGCAGGAGAGCCCAGTCAACCCCGGCCCTTTTGTGGCCACGGAACATTCTGTTGCAGGAATCGACAGGTATCTGACCCATGGCCAAGAATAGTCCAATTCGTCGTACCAAGGGGTCAGGCATAGGTAAAGTCAGATTCATGCAAAAGATCAAGGGCGGGGGCGTGGCTCGGATGGCGGAGTGAACGGCAGCACAGAATTGGAGCTCCCGCTTCCCTGGCACATAATCAGCCTGATTATCAGAATTCTAGCCGAAACCATGAAGAAATCCCAAAAGGGTTCTTCGCAGGGGCTACCACAGAGACCCCCGATGACCCGAAAAGAAAAAGAAATTGATAAATTCTTCAACAAATCCTCCTCATCACCAGCACGCGATAGCGACTCCAATATGGCCGACGGAGACCACGCGGGTGATTCCCCGAGAGGATCGCAACCTTCCTCCCCGCCAATGCTATCTCCTCCGCTGCCGACGGACATACTGGCCCTGATTACAGCCCTGCCGCAGAAGACTGATTTAACCCGTCTGCTGGATGATATAAAGGAGGCTCAGAAGATAGAAACCGCGGAGATTAAACAGGATCTGGCGGCCTTGTCTGTGAGAATCGGCACGCTTGAAACTGCGCAGGAAGGCCTTGCGATATCAGTTCAACGCAACGCAGCTCAACTCACCAAGCAGGCACGCCACCTCTTCGTCCTCCGACGACTGCTTGAGGATGCTGAAAATCGCAATAGGCGCAACAATCTAAGGATTCGGGGGGTCTCCGAAGATGTGCCCCAAACGGAGCTACGACAACTACTCACTGATCTTTTTAACGAGCTCCTGGAACAAGAGGCGGATACGGAGATCCCCATGGACAGAGTCCACCGGGTCGCAAGTGCCAGAGCAGGCAAACCGCGTGACATATTATGTTGTCTCCATTACTTCACCACGAAGGAAAGGATCCTGCGCAGGGCCCGAGAAGCCAAGACGGTGAAACTGGGGGAAGACACCATCGAACTCTACCAGGACCTGGCTCATTCTACGGTGTACCAGAGGCGCCTACTACGGGAAGCCACTTCACTCCTGAAGTCCAGTAATATAAGCTATAAGTGGGGCTTTCCGTTCGCCCTTATTGCGAACAAAAATGGGAAAAACTACGCCCTCAAGGAACCCTCCGACGCACCATTCTTCTTCAAAAACCTAGGCCTACCGGGCCTAGACCTACAAGAGTGGAGCAGATTTGTGTATGCTGATGACGACCCACCCTTGGATCGGGCTAAAATCCGGGACACGTGAGTTTTTTGTACCATACGGTACTTTGTTATTACTTGTTCCAGGCCACGCAGCTGGCCTTGTGCCGCATACGGCCCCATTACCAAGTTAGCCACCTCAAGTTTATCTAACGCACTGATACCCGGTTGAGGCCTTGTTTATCGGGGGGGACGCACTCCCTCTCAGGGCACTGCTGTCCCAATTTAACCATTCCGGTTGTGATACCGATTCGTATTTTGGAAGATCTTCCTCTCCATGGGCCTACGCGGGTAACCCTTGTGGCGTTGATGGCTCGACACTATAGCTTGGCCCACCATGAGACTGTACTTTCATGAACTTTTACCCGAGGCCCCTGAGCCGCAGAGTGTGTGGGGGGTTCTGGGATAGAGTGTTTTTTTTTTTTTTTTTTTTTTTTTGTTTGCCCCCCCTCAAGTATTGACCAGGCCGGCCAGCCTACTCAAGCCTCTACTACCGAGATGTTCTTGTACATTACACCTGAGGCTTTTGGTAACTTTGCCCCTAAGTGGTGACTAAATGGTGTTCCGTGTCACTTTATGCCTCGTGGGACAGGGCAACACAGTTTACAGTTTACCGGTTACTGCGTCACACACCCCCATACATGGATCACATACACTGTTTTCGCACGAACTGTTTCTGTTTGGTTCTACCCCATTTTGGGTTTGCTCACCCCCTTTATGCTGCTCTATGGGACTCTCATGCTAGCCCTGGTTCCACGAAGTTTCTCCATTTCAAGTGCTGATCCACTGTACTTATGTGATTTTTTGATTTCTGTTGTGCTTATTTTTATTCTGCACTGCTCGGCGAATCCTTTCAGATGCAAAACCATCGCCTTCTTTCAGCCTACTCAAGCCCCTTTTTTTTTTTTTTTTTTTTTTTTTTTCTTTTTTCCCCTTGATACCCCCATTGAAATTCTGGGACTGTGTTTTGATGTGCACATGTGTCTATATATGTACATTTGTATGCGTATTCCTTTCTCCCAGGTACATGAGTGCCTATTGATACATATACCTGCATGACCCCTAGCCATAATCTAAAAGGGGGTTCACTAACCTCCTGGGTTTGTTAATTATTGCCATCCATACGGATAATGGGGTTACCCTCTATTTGGTTTATATGTAACTAGTGGGGGTACTTCGGTATTCCTTACTGGCTCATATGGATAGCATCACTGCGAGACAGTGGCCTGATACTTCCTCCCGCCTCGCAGGGCTTTCCTCAGCACCAAATTGGGGACCTCCCTCACCATAGGCCTCATTTTATTTCCAACTTTAATGTGTGTCCCGGGTACTGTTGTGGTTACGATTTGTAATGCTGATCCAGGTTATGATTTATTGCATGTTTACCTTACCCATTCTCACCTGTTTGCCCCTTCCCCCCCCCCCTTTTTTTTTTTTTTTTTTTTTTTCTTTTGCTACCCCCACTGCAACAATGGATATGTTTTTTGATGTGCACATGTGTTTATATCTGTAAGTCTGTATGCCTATGCCTTGCTTCCAGGTACCTAAGAGAGTGTCGATACCTATACTTGCATGACCCATAACCACAATTTAAAGGGGGATTTCCCAACCTGTCAATTTGTTATTTACTGCCCTCCATACCGTTCCTGGGACTACCCTCTCTTTGCTATATGTATAGCTAGTAGGGGTGCCTCAATATCCCTCACTAACACATCTGACTAATCCCTACGCGGGACGGTGACCTACTGCTCTTCACGGGCACTATTTGGCCTCCCCTCATCCCCAAATTTACTGTTTGTTCCAGGTGCGGTTATGGTCGGGATTTAGTATGCTGATCCAGGTTATGACTTTTCACATGTTTACTTTACTCATTCTTGTCTATATGCTTTCCCTTTTTTTTTTTTTTTTTTTTTTTTTTTTTTTCTGCTTGGCCTGTTCCCTCACATTTTCGCTTATCCTTCTACACTCCTGAACCCCCCACAGGACCTTTACCACCTTACTTGACTCAGGACACCCTACTAGCCCTTCTCCATACGCTTATACTAGTTTTCCTTTCGGCGAAACATTCGCACTTTCCAGCCCAGGGAGGCGGGGCTCTACCGTTTAGTTCAGTACACCGACCACCCATACCCACCCTCTACACTTGCGCTACTATATTCATCTACTCAGGGAATGCTTTAAGCTTCCCTTGGGCAGAAGCGCTTTTCAATCTCTCCCCCTTTCTGATACTAGTATCTGAAAGGGAACTCCTTTGCTACCTTTCCTCCCTCACTTCTCCTTTTTGCTCTTTAGTGTTCGATACTACTTCCTATATTCCCACCTCTGGTGCGGCGGGGACCACACTTCTCCACAAACCTATCAATTGCTGCCAATTTGACTACGTATTGCTTCCACTATGTCAAAACATAAGTCAGATTCATTCCAGGTCGTAAGCATTAATGTTAACGGACTCAACTCCCCTCAAAAACGGATCTTACTTTCCTCGGAACTGCAGAAGACTAAAGCAAGCATAGCTTTTATACAGGAAACACATTTCAAGGAAGGCTGCACTCCCAAATGGAATAATAAACATTACCCGGATATATACCACAGCAGACCTCAGTCCACGAAGGTTAAAGGAGTTGCGATAGTAATTGCTCGAAACTTTGAGTTTCTACTTAAGGACAAAAAAAGCGACCCCCACGGCCGCTATATTTTTGTACGGGGCACGTTTCTCGGACGAATGTACACCCTGGCTAATCTGTACCTCCCTAACGTAGACCAAGTGACTGAATTCGCCCGCATAGTAGATCAACTCCTCTCTTTCTCTGAAGGCACTCTCATTCTAGGAGGGGACTTCAATCTCCCCATGGAACCCATGCTCGACTGCTCGACCACCCATACTGCGGTCCCTAGGTCGCACATAACTAAAACCAAAAAGCTCTTACATCAGTTACAAGTGGCGGATCCATGGCGTATTCTCTTCCCAACAGTTAAAGACTACACATTTTATTCACACCGCCACCGCTCATATTCTAAAATTGACCATTTATTTCTTTCACATAATGCTTTACAGGACGTTCTCAATAGCCAAATATTGCCTAGAACATGGTCTGACCACTCCATGATCACACTTACGTTACGGACTCCTTCCGATAGACGGAAAACTAGTTCATGGCGACTCAATGAATCCTTATTGAAAGATGAACAAGTAATTCAGGATATATCCTCCAAAATAACGACGTACTTCACAGAAAATAACTTGCCAGAAACCTCACCAGTCTCCTGCTGGGAAGCCCATAAATGTGTGATACGAGGTTTCCTGATCCAAATTGGAGCCCGAAGAAAGAGAGAACGGGAAAAACGATACCATGACCTATTACAAAAAATAGTTTCGTTAGAAGCAACACACAAACTCACCCTGCAAGAGAGCATCTTCTCTGATCTGGCAGAGGCTAGAACACAATTGGCAAATCACCTCGAATACTATACTAACAAAGTGATTACTATGACTAGACACCGCTTTTATGAACATGGCAATAAATGTGGTAGACTGCTGGCTAGAGTATTGAAAGCCTCACAATCCAAAAATTTTATTCCCTCAATACGAAACAAACAAGGTTCCATTGAACATATCTCGGACAAAATTGCATCCATATTTCGAGACTTTTATATTTCACTCTACCAATTACCCGACCAGTCCCTAGCTCATTCACCTTCACTTCGAGAAAACATTGACCAATTCCTCACATCAGCGAATTTGAAACCTATCTCCCCTGACTTGGCGGAACAACTGGAAGGGGTCATTACGTTGGAGGAACTAGAGATAGCCCTCCAAAGCACAGCCTCCGGCAAAAGTCCGGGACCGGACGGATACACTATTTCATATTATAAAACGTTTAAAGAGAAACTTTTACCCTTTATGTGCTCCGCATTTAATTGCATCACTTCGGGCAAAACCTTTGATAAATCGTCGCTCGCAGCGCACATTACATTACTTCTGAAACCGGGCAAAGATGCAATAGACCCAGGTAATTACCGCCCTATCTCACTGATAAATACTGACATAAAATTATTAGCCAAGATTTTATCTCGTAGAATACAAATGTTTCTCCCGAATTTAATTCATCCGGAACAGGTGGGATTTGTCCCGGGTCGGGAAGGTAGGGATAATACGAACAAACTGGTTAACCTGATTTTCTGGGCTAAAAAATACAAAATTGAAACCATGTTATTATCAACTGACGCCGAAAAGGCGTTCGATAGGGTCAGCTGGACATTCATGTTTGCCTGTCTTAGACACCTGGGTCTCGGTCCTAATATGTTAAAGTGGATCTCGTCACTATATACTAATCCCTCGGCTAGGCTTAAAATCAACGGAGGTTTATCCGACTCTTTTGACATCCGCAACGGTACGAGACAGGGATGCCCCCTATCTCCTACCCTGTTTATACTGGCTCTTGAGCCTCTATTGAATCACGTTAGACTACATCCTCAGATAACGGGCATCCCTGTACGTAACACGCAGCATAAAATAGCCGCGTACGCGGATGATTTACTATTTTTCCTCACTAAACCTGAGACTTCTACTCCGGCGCTTAATCAAACATTTCACACTTACGGTACTCTTAGCAATTTTAAGATAAACTTTTCTAAATCCATGGCACTTAATGTTTCTGTACCAGACGCCACTATACAAGCCCTATCCACCGGTTTCCCTTATAAATGGGCCACGCGAACACTTACCTACTTAGGTCTCCTTATCTCTAAGGACATTGCGAATTGGGCGGATCTTAATTTAAAACAAGTTATATCGAAGATAAAGAAAGATCTCAATGCATGGAGAGATAAACCTATATCGTGGATGGGAAGGATGAATGTCGTAAAAATGAACATAATGCCCCGAATTCTATATATCTTCCAAACACTCCCTCTACAACTGGGAGATACCCAGTTGCACCAACTTCAAAGCCTGATAAACAATTTTATATGGCAGGGCAAAAAAGCTAGAATTAGTCAAAAAATGCTAACGAAACCTAAAAAACAGGGGGGAGTAGCACTTCCCGATTGCAAGATGTACTATAATGCTGCTGTCTTACTACGAATACTCGATTGGCTTGTTCGGCACATGATCCTCCAAGTCATGGCATCTCTCGCCTCTACAAAACTATTACAATTACCTACTAACTGGGAATCAGTCTCATTTATACAGAGATGGGCTAGAGATCTCAATCTCCAGTTAGAGGAGGTACAGATTGCAAATATTCTCTCAAAACTACTCAAGAGCTCCACGTGTTGTCGCATACAAGAACTGAACTATAAGATAGTAACGAGATGGTATTATACTCCTTCCAAATTGAAGCATATATACAAAAACTCCAATGGTATTTGCTGGCGTTGTACAAGAGAAACAGGCACTTTATACCATATATTTTGGAATTGTGACCTCCTGCGACCTTTCTGGACAGAGGTCTGCTCACTGGCTGGGCAAATCCTGGGAGACAATGTGGCGGCAGATCCTTCGCAAATATTGCTCTTTCATAATACAGTACCTATGGCGGTTTTTAATTCGGGTCTAGAGCCCCAACTGCTTAATGCCGCTAAAATATTGATACCACTACACTGGAAAACGACATATGTGCCTACCATTAAAGATTGGCTTAACAAAATTACGGAAATTTGCAGATTCGAGGAAATGTCATCCCATACCCCTGATCAATTCGCGAAATTCTCTACTACCTGGATGAGATGGTTCCTATTTAAGGAAACTGAACTTTATAAATCCTACCTTTCCTGAGTTGTGGACTCAGTACCACCCCGCTGCACCCCCTCTCCTTTCTCCTTTTTCCCCCTCACCTCCACCTTCTTTCCTACTTACACTTTTACCGTTGTTTCGTTTATGTCTGTCTCCTTCTGTTTTGGAGTATACGGAGTCCTAGCTGTTCTGTTGTGAAACACTGTTGACCCGCACTTGTAAGTTTGTTATTCTGCAGTCTCTTACCACCAACAACCTTGTATGTGACAATGTAGATGTTTGCACTACTGTTTAAGACATATGTGGCTTGGTGCTGTTAATGTGGTTACAGTTTTTGTATCACTGCTAATTTCCAATAAAGCTCTTTTGAAACTGAAAAAAAAAAAAAAAAAAAAAAAAAAAAAAGATCAAGGGCAGGCAGCAAAAAACAGGTAGGAAGTCAAGAACTAGAATTCAATCACAAGGAGGGCTTGAGCAAGAATCAGAAAAACCACTTGGGCACTAAACCAATGAAGAGAACACTATTTATTTTGAAAAGTTCCAAAGTGACATCAGTGTGTCACGGCACAGAGTCAGGAAAACATGCTGAAATGAGCCTGCGCAGAAGAGGCCAGGGACCGGCGTACTTATAGATAGGAATGTCTCCTAGAGCACATTACATACAGTCACAGTTACTGTCACAGGAATACTGTAATTTGAAGATATATAAAAATACATATATATAATCACAGACTTTCATTGCAATAAACTGTCATATTCCCACAGTTTTATTTTAATCCGAGTATATGAACAGCAAGCTTACCTTGGTATTGGCTTTCTCTAGCCAACAAATCTTAGCATTTCTGCCCCCTAGTGGTTTTACTAACCATCTAATTCTAAAGATGCTGAGCAAAGAATTTTCTTTTTAGCGGAGCTGGGTATAGAGGTCTGAACCACTGAGCTTGTATCATTGATAGTAGATAGTGAAGTAATATAGTTTCCCTCCTTAATATTCTGCCCTGAGTTATAAGAATAAAAATGTTGTGAAAAGACATTTGCTTTAAGCAAAAAAAAAAACATATTATCTTAATAATCGTTATTATTGCGCTTTGTAATCAGATCAGCATTTGTCACTGTTCACTCTGTCTCTGTGCATTTGTGTCTCTGCTCTCCCCATGGTAGAGTAATGTAGAGCATGCTGTATCATATTAATATCCATCTTGTAATAAGACCTAGACACTGACTTATGGATAAACCAGTTCATATCACAGCTGTGGACAAAGAAAAGGACAAGTAAAGCACTGATTCTTTTTATTGTACCCATGCAGAGTAGTGTGTAGAGCAGCTGCGTAGAAGCACATAATTAGCAACCATATGCAATGAATGATCACCCCCTTCACTGCCTGCTGTACTATGTATTAATGCCCCCTACCATTTGGCATCTCATGCTATTGCTGCACTTTCTCTCATACACTATGGCACACTGGCTGCTTCAGGCCCTTGTGTTGATGCTTTTGGCATCAGCACCAGTAAATCAACGGCCAAATATTAAAAATTAGACATTAGAAGTAAGTACTGCGACTGTACATTGAAATTCATACACACTGCACTGCAGTGATAACAAAAAACAAATATGTATATGATTTAAAGGGTGGTTCACCTTTAAAGGGGAACTATCGCGAAAATGCAATAAAAGCTTCATCATACTGAAATAAGAAACTTCCGTAATACGATCAATTAAATATTGATAAACTTGATTATTTTAGAAACGGTACAGAATTTTTAATTGATTATCTTTAGAAAACGTCTTATTTTAGTGTGCTGAAGCTTATACTGAATTTTCATTTTTGCGATAGTTCCCCTTTAAGTTAGTAAATCTAAGCAACTTTAGAATTGATCTACATTATTTATTATAGTTTTTTTAATTCTTTGCCTTATTCTTCTGGTTCTGTCCAGCTTTCAAGTGGGGGGTTACTGATCCCACCTTAAAAACACATGCTCTGTAAGGCTACAAATGTACTTTTTACCCATCTTTCTATTTAGGCCCTCTCCTATTCATTTTTAGTTTCATATTCCAATCAGTGCATGGTTGCTAGGGTCATTTGGACCTTAACAACCAGATTACTGAAATTGGAAACTGGAGAGCTGCTGACTAAAAAGCGAAATAACTCAAAAATCACAAATGATAAAAAAATGATATCACTCTGTATTTTCATACTAAAAGTTAACTCAAAAGTGAACAACTCCTTTAAAGGGGTAGTTCTCCTTAAAACTGAACTTGCTGTATACTAGTGATGTGCGGGCCGGCCCAAAACCCGAGGGTCGGGCAGGTTCGGGGCGACACCTGCACAAAATCTTTGGATCACAGGTGGGTCTGGGCTTCTGGCACTTAAATTTATAGACTTACCCTGGGCCCCGCCCCTTTTGTGACATCACTGCAGGGCGGGTCGGGTGCGTATCTACTGTATAAATAGAGGGGGAATGGTGGGCCAGGAAAGGTGTGGGTTGGGAGGATGCGGGTTAGGGTTTGGTGCGGGTTTAGAATTTCTCTATGCGCACATCAGTACTATATACTATTGGATGTCTCATTCTTAAAAAACTTCAGTTCATTCTTTATTTAAGTTTTTAAATTATTAAATCTTTCCAGCTTTCAGACAGGGGTCACTGACCATATCAGCCCTAAAAGCTATTGATCTGTGAGACTACAATTTGAATATTATTGTTATTTTTTAATAATTATCTTTCTATTCATTCATGCTCCTATTCACCTTTCAGTCTCTCTTACCACTGCCTGGTCACTGGAGTTATTTTGGACCCTGTTGAAATTCTGAAGCTTGAGAACCGCTGAAAAAAAATCTAGAAATTAAACATTACAAAAATTTTAAATTAAGGCCATATATCCAAGGAGACCACCTAGATATAAAGAACTCAATCTTTTCATAAGAAACAACATGGGACTTGGGACAAGAATATGAGTGTTTGTGGGGGGGGCAAGAGGCTCAAGTCCAAATATTACATCATGGTCCATTGACCTTTAGCTGCCATAATGAAGTAATATCAGCATCAGACTAGATGTTATTAATATGTTCAAAACCCAATTTAATAGATGTGCATGTAAAGCAAATGCATAAGTGCAACACAGACATAACAGCTAATCTTTAAGGGAAATCCTCTCAGTCTGATAAAAGGCTTTAATATGCTAAAATACTACTAAAGCCTAAATGGCAGGCAAAGTATGTGCAGCTGGACTGTATATTCCTACACAGGAATGAATTATATACATAGAGTTGATGTTAAAGGATTTTATCCTTGACTCAGTGTTAGTTAATAGGAGGATTAGAGCCGTCAGAGAATCCTTTCCTAAGAATATGAGGATCAGAGTAAACGAGTCATTTATCCCACCCATGTTAAAGCCGATATATCCTCCATAACTGGTTTGCAAGCAGAAACCCCACCAGTTCTCTAAACAAAAGGATGAAAGACCCAGTGAGAAGATGCTGCCAGTGAGATTTTGTGAGGTTTTCAGGATTAAAATGTGGGTGATTCATATCTGGTGGTCATACTTGGTAACTATGGGGCTATATCTTCAAAGGCTTTGGCTTGCAGTCGAAGAAAACATACCGGTCTGAGGTTCTAAAATGATGCAATTAATGTCTAAAGGCTGTTTAAAAATTAATATAAATATGGATGAAGTAGGCCTCTGTGCATTTGTGCAACATATATTTAAACAGGCCTCTTTTTTTAAAAGACATTTAAAGCTTCATTTTACTCAGCCAGCAACTGCAAGGATACAATTCTGGTCACCTAGTGGTTAGTTCTCCAGGCAGAAGCCTTCTGCCTTGTGAGTTCCCCCCCCCCCCGCCCCCATGATACCACCACCAGCCCTGTCAATTCACTGTGCAGTGCTTTGGATGGTTGTATGATATCCCCAAGCCCAGCACATTGTCTTGGCTCTGGCAGACAGAGAACATTTGAATTGAACCCATTCTGCTCCCAAGTTCTGTGGGGATTGAAAGGAACTACATCTGCCAGTCAGTGCTTACAGTGGATTTCAGACCAAAAAGCATGTTTTCTGTCTGATATCACATTAGCATAAAACTTACTGGGTTTAAAAGCACAGTTAGAAGGATTGCTAATAAGATTATTATTGATGTCAAAGAAGTCTATAATTGGGTCAACTCAGCAGAAATGCAGATGCTTCTGGAGTCTGCCTTCTGCTCATCCACACAACTCAGTGTCCTCCTTGTCTCTTCGCTGCCTCTCAAGAGTAGGCTCAGTGCATGTCATCTTTAAATGGGCAATGTTAAGGTCTCTCTAAATATTATCTATTCTGTTATGCGGTCCAGGAACCCTGCCAATACAGTTCTCCTCTGTAATTTGACTTACCAATTGCTGAATTTCCTGCAACAGTAACATCCATGTGGTTACCTGTTCACTAGAACACACTGAAGAATTAAGGTTTAGTTCTTGACCAAAAGTTCATTGTCCAGTAACCAGTAGAGGCAATCTCCAGACAGATATCTTCCTTCTGTAGAATCCCTCAAGGTGACCGTACATGCACAGATATTATTGTACAAAACTGGTTTTCATACGATATTCGGTGCATGTATGACAGAAGACGAGCCAACCGATATCAGCAGAAGACTTGGACACCGGTCGGCTTGTCGATTGGCCCAGGAGGATCCGTTTGAAGGCACCTGAACATCGGCTGAATTATCAGATACAGGCATGTAAAGGCAAAAAAATAAAATCCCATTTCCAATATACTTTAATTTAAAAATGTGTACCATTTTTATAAGAAACCTGACTGTATGCAGTGAAATTCCCCCTTCATTTACTGCTGTGGGTAGGAATTGTCAGACTGTACCTAACTGTTCTGCAGGGAAACAATCATACTTATGAACAGCAGGGGGAGCCCCCGCCTTACTTCCCAGCCATGCAGAACTCAAGCACCTTTTTTTTCTCCCTGTATAGCAGTGGGCGACTTTGTACCCCCTTTACTGTTTCCAACTCCAGCTGCAGGGGACAAAGATCATGGATCCAGATTTAAACAGATAAACTGGGATTCTATTTGGATTATAATTTTGCTGCAGCATAATCCACATTCGATTACATAACAACACAGGACCCAGTGCAGTCTGCATATTCTGATTATTAATCAGTCTTGCTGTTTGGCTTCTGGCAGAGATTATTTGACTTGTGAGTTTTGATAATTTATGACGACCCCTAAGCAGACCACACTGAGCATGTGCACAGTCTTGGTCTTGCAAATATGTTTAACAATGTTACAAGATGGTGACCCCCTGTGACCAACTTCAATCATAAATCATTTGTTTGATTAGGCTTGTGGTGCAGTAAGTTCATGTTTATGTTTAGTATACAAAATACAGCATTTATATTTTAGACTATATACATATATACACACACATATTGGTCCCAAGTAGGACGTTGCACGTGTTTTGTATATTAGTCTTGTTTATTAATCTTTACAGTAGGGGGAACAAACAAAGACACACATAAATGAGAAAACCCTTCTTGCAAGACTTTTCATTGTAGAGGAACCCAGGGGGCAGGTAAATTAAAAGACAATAATGGAGAAGGACGAAGGTTAGAATAAATTAGTGGAAAGGGAATACGCTTCTATGAAACATTTCTAGGGAGCAATTGAATTATGAATACATAACCTAATTGATCAGGGAAGATAATCCCAATGATGGGGCAGGGCCAGTAAATTGTCTTGTTCTCATGAGTAAATAGAAGTTATCAGCTCTAAGGGCCACAGAAGATTATTATTAGATTGGGGAGTGCTTGAAGCCTGGAGAAGAAATGTTGAGAAGAGTTATAAATGAGTTTACCAACGAGTTTGAAAAGTCAAATTTACTGTATATAATACCACGGCGTTATGGTTTTGAACTATGTTACATTGAAAAAGGTGAAATACTAAAAAGATTTTATAGAAGTGGCCAGTGTGGGCTCATTAATGTGAGCATGGGAGACTGATGTGTAGCACTGTCAAGAATTATGGGCCCAATGCAATCTCATCTCTGCACAGTTTTGACTTTGAAGTCAGAATCAGAAGATACTGTACTCTGACGATAGTGGTAAGAAGAGATCTTTATCTGAGTAGCAAACTAAATGAGCAGAAGAAGCACCTGAGCTAGTTGGTTTCTTAGGGCAGAAGAACTGTTTTGCCTATGCCTCCTGTCTCAACCCCATTTTTTCAAATAACCAACATTTTTGCCATATTTACAGTAATTGCACATAAAGCCCACCCCCAGTCCTTTCCTCATAACTTGCTGTGCAAGAGGAACGAACCATTCAAATAAACATCAAGACATATATTGTGTAATAACATATTGGATGCTCCCATTTCTCAGTAGTGCAGGGGCGCACATTTATTCATACATACTACAATTACATTCAGTAAGGGAAATGTCAAGAAACATCCAGTTCAAGAACTTGCCAGTGAAGCTGCTGATATACTGTATGTAGGAGCATGAAAAAGTCATAGCAGTTACTGTGGAAGAAGATGGGTTTAAATTAAATTGTTTTACATGAACAGTGGGAATAGAATGGAATAGCTATTAATTGAGCAGATTAAAAACAATAAAGACATTTCATCATAATTAGGCAGAAACATGATTATCCTTAGTATAAAAATGAGTAGATACACACAGGCAACCACTTACATACAAAGCAAGCAGCCTTATACACAGACATAAGCAAGTGCTCTGTAATATATGGAGTATTTTTCCTATTGGTGCACATATTATAAGAGACACAAGTCTTACAATTAAAGGGGAACCTATACTATTATAAAAACCCTCTAAACTGGAGTAGAGATAGCTGATAAACAAAATAAATTATATTTTTACGAATGTTTACCAAATTTGGAACTATTGCTAGGACTTTTTTTCAAGACAACTAGTTTTATTTTATCACTCTTGCTAGGCCAGGATACAATAAAACATACATGGCATGATAATTTTTTTTGTTGCAGATTTTGTATGTAGTCCAACCTTCTTCTCTACACTTCACATCATCCATAACTCTGAAAGAATCAAGTTTGCATAATTATCACCATTCTTGTGAACTGCAGCAAACTATGGGGCAAGTTAATGCTTTTGTTCATGTAGATAGTCTACTTAGAGTGGAAATATACCCCCATTTTTGTCATGAGCTCATTTAGTTGGGTTGATGTAGGAAAAGTGCATACAATTCCATAAATAATAGATTTTTTTCAACACAGAAATATCCATACCTCCCAAATGTCCTGTTTTTCGCGGGACAGTCCAGATTTTGACAGCTCAACCTACAGTCTCGACTTTCTCTTTGATCTCCTGCACTGAACAGCCATAACCAGAAAAAGATACAAAGTTTATTGGCTTTTGGCAGAGAGCTCAGAATAGATACTTAGATACTTTTGTAACAATTTAAGATAAGCAGGTCTCTTGGGGAAACTGTGATTTGCAGCTTAAAGGGCTATTCACTTTCATTAGCAAAACTGTAATAACACATAAAACCCACAGAAATGTGTTCAAACTTTCATAACCTGCCAGATTTTGTAAAATGGATATTGTAATTAGGGTGTGTGTCCACAAAAATAGGCGTGGTCAAAATAATTTTCACTGCACTACGCGTGGAAAATCTTTTTTGTCCCTCTTTCTATTTCCAAAATGTTGGAAGGTATGAATATCTGTAAAGGAACTCATGAATGTCTATGTGTGCTTACAGGGAGTATTTCCCCACCCCTTAGGCTCACAGTGTTATATGTCCCTCTTTCACCTGGTGCTATTATGAAGTGATGGATTCTTGCTTTCTGTAGTGGAGGGTGCACAGAATTTCTGGAAATCAGAGGGTCTTCCAGTTCCAGAATCCATCACATAACAACGTGAGAAAGGGGTTGCATGACACTGGGGGCCTGACGGTGGGTGGAAATGGTTTGTAAGAGTATCATGGTTTTCTTTCACTCTGTGGAATCAGGGAAAAATATTTATGTTTATTATAGGAAGTTCATATACAGTGGTGAATTGCCCATTCCAGATTTTTTTGTTGCTTTCATTGCTGGCCAAAGGTAGACATACATTCCCTGACTCTCTACCTTACCCCTCCTTACCCCCTGAGCTGTCTTTCTTATAAACCCAACAGTATAGTAATTATAAAGCTGTAGCATTTAATAAAGGAAACCTGTGCAGACAGGGGCCGTTTAGCATTAAAATGAGACGACTGTGGCAGAAATCATCACGATATATGAATGTCCCTTCTCAAAAATCAAACATTAAAATCTTTGTCTTTACTTTATCCGCCATTTACATTTCCGTCACCAGCAGCAGACTTGCTATCAGAAGCAGTGACTCAGTAGAAATTTCTGTAGACAGCGATGCTGCACTAATTTGCAGTCATCCTGGTTGCACAGAGTAGTCATTACATCCAGAGTTGTGCCTCTGCCACTTGTATTGTTCTCTTGCCTCTGGAATTTTTTTTTACCTTGCGTGCGTGTGGCCCAACAACTGTTCCCCAGAAATCTATGGGGGAATCCAATATAATTAATCAGATTCAGACAGTCAAGCAAAATAGGTCAGGCAAAGAGAACCGCTCTATTCCTAATGCCCGAGCAGAACATTCTCTTTTAAAAACCCTGCAGTAAAACATATTATTTTAGGGACGGCTAATGGACATTGTGTAGGTTTTAAAATATAACCATTTAGTTGCGTTTATGAAAAAAAAGGGGAAAGGCATTGCCAAGACCAGAGTCAAGCAGCCAGAATAATTCTGCTTCCATAAAGATAAGGAGCCTGGACAAATGCAATTCACTACAGCTACTGCTGAACTGTCTAAGTGATGAATTTTGCAGTGGGCAGTGCCATAGGATCCAGTCTAGAAATAGCCATATATGTTATGTTTGACATTTACAGAACACACGTACACATGATTTATTTTTTTAAAAAAAACCTTCTGAATAACAAATTTCAGTTACATCTGTTAAAACGGTTGCATGGTGAGTAATTGTTGACTCCATGATAATATTAAGAGGTAAGGGCTTATCATTTTTTGTAACAATAATGAAAAGCCATGAATATCCTGTGAATTATATCCTTATAAATGTCTCTTAGTGATGTCCAGAGGCCCAAACAGCCCCCTACTAGCCCAATGAATAGTGAATGTCCATGGGAACTCACAGCAGCCCCTCTGGCAGTTGATTGCAAAACTTACTATGCTTGGAAATAGGGTTTGCACCATTTTCAAGGATCTTTTTCACTCTAATTCTAGTTTTAAAGGGACAGTAAACACCCCTTTTCAACAAGCAAAATGAATAGGACTTATGCTGAACATTTTATTTTATTATTTTATTATTAACATGTATTTATATAGCGCCAACATATTTGCTTATTGTTTTAATTAAGAAATATCTGTCGTTTCTGTTATTTCTGGCACTAAACAAGAATAGTTTCACTTTGGTGCTTCCTGTCACTTCCTGATTCCTGAAGAACTTCAAACGACCTGATAAAAGTAATTACCAGTCCATTGAGCAGCCCCTACTGTTGAGCTGCTAAAAGTCTGGAATTAAGAGAAGGGTGGCGGTTTGTATGTTTAAAGTTAGATAAGAAGCTCTGAACAAATTGCCAGTTTATAAAGGAAGGAAGAGGGGCTGGGGTCAGTGAAAATATCCCAACTTTCAAACGAGTTCTTTAATATGGCAAAATATGTATTTTTCAAACTGAAAACAATAGCCAGAATGTACTTTTAACTAAAGTCTTTTTTACTGTATTTATTTTTTTATCAAAGGTGTTTTTTTAGGTGAATACTGTCCAGTAAACCCAAGATGAGTGCTACAAAAACAGTATTATTTTGACCTATGGGCTCTCCTGTCCGGCTTTTAATTACATGGTGTGAGACCAAATCAGAGTGTACACCATACCTTATCATACAGTACCTTAACATGAATGTCTATAATGTGCTGTGTAAACATATTTGTCATTAAAAAAACAAAACTAAAAATACTTGTGGTTATGTGACATTTAGTGATGAGCGAATAAATTTGTCAGGTGCGAATTTGCGCGTTTCGCAAGTAAATTTGCAAAACTGCAGCGAAAATTAGCTGCAAAAAAATTTGGATGCGCATTGAAAAAGTCGCTCGCGTCAAAACCATTGCATGTCAACATTATTTGAATGCCCAGCGTCAAAATTGATGCAGGCGTCAAAATTGATGCAGGTGTCAAAATTCACGTTTCGCAAATTTTTCGTTTGTCTGGAAATTCGCTAATTTCTCAGCGAAACAGGACAAATTCGCCCATCATTAGTGACATTCCTTTCTAAAAAAACAAAGTCTAGGCATACTATGTACTGTAAGTTGTCGTTCATGTCTTTTTCTTAAGGACACATGATCAAAGTCGACTGTTAAAATGTTCAAGAAGCTCAATACAGTAAATCATAGGATGACATTCCTCTAATAGTATTAGAAATATTAATTTCTTAAATGTACTTGTAAAAAGAGTAACTGTATCCTATGATTTACTGTATTCAGCTTCATGGCCATTTTCCGATTGACTTTGATCACCTATCATTCTGACAGGCTTGTATGTAACAATATTCCTCTTTGCGTTCAGGTGATCAGCAAATGCTACCTGCTGATTGGTTACTATTGGTGAGTACATCTACTGTATAGCCGACCTTGCACCTTTCATTAAATTACCCCAGTTTCATGTAGACAATGTTACTCTAAAACTGTTTCCAGTTTGTCTTTCTTTGTTGCTTTTGGATTATTCATCTTATTTTATGTAACTCCCCAGCTTGACCAGGATGCAGTGCAGGTTCCATTTATGTGCTGTGCCTACAGGCATTGTTGCATTACTTGTTGTACTATTAATTCAAAAGCCCCATGTCCTGCCTGTGCTCCATCCCTTTCCTCAATTATGCAGAAGTTACTGTTACTGTAACCGATGGTTGTGCATTCAGTATATGGCACACAATTTTGTCCTGGAGTCAATTTTACTGGTATTGTAGGAATGAGCTTGGCATTGTTTGCACTTTATACTCCATATAGTAAGTGACTGGATATGAGGAGTGAAGGATGGTGCCAGAGCCAGGCCAACCCAACCAGGTGCCCTAAGCAACTTGGCCAGCCATGGCGCCAGCTGAGTGTGCTCTTGAAAAATGCTCTTAAGCACGAAACTGCGCTCCAGCATGCATGCGCAAAACGGTGTGGGCACATGCTCTGAAGCGCAGTCGGGGAGAGATGGGACCGGACATGGGGTAGGTGACAGAGCAGGTATGTGCCTGGCGCCCCCCCAGCTTTGCGCCCTAGGCACGTGCCTACTCTGCCTACCCCTACCCCTAGTTCCGGCCCTGGATGGTGCAGAAACCAGGGTAACCCCAAGGCAATGGGCCTAAGGAGGTGGGATGATAATAGAATTAACTGTTATAGACACTTCTGGTATGTTGTGGGTGTTGGATGGGGAAAAGGGAACCATTTTTTCTTAGAGAAGTTAACTTAAGTTATTGTTGGGGCATTCCAGTAGATATATCTGTCAAGCAGGAATAGACCCCTTGAGAATTCTTGGTTGAGATAGGAGGAGAGATATATTTTCAGTATCGTCAGCATAGAATTGGTACTGGAAACCAATTAGAATAGGGGCTACAAGTGCATGTTTTAGTAGGAAGGAAAGATTAAAAGACAATGTAAGGCTTTGATTAGAGAGGGATTGGCATTGTGTAGAAATTTGGAAGGAATGGATTCAAGTGGGCTGGTTGTAAGGTGTGAGGAGGTCAAAAGTTCCTCTTCACTCACAATGGAGAAGGAACACAGAGAAGGGTAGAGTGCAGTTAAGGAGGTGGTGCACATGAAGGGGGTAGAGGAAGGGCAGAGTGGTGGGATTATTTAAAAGTAGAGTGGATCTGTAGCTATAAAAGTCTGTTTTTGACCTGGATTTGCACCAACCACACTCTAGTGTATATGAACAGCTTTGGAAAGCTTTGGTATAAGCTGAAAGCCAAGATTGTGGCTGTTTAGGTCACATGATTTTGTCTAGGAATGAGTATGTGCTTTAAGGGCAGTGGTGAGAATAGGCAGACGTAGCCAGACTAGGACAGGAGATGGTACAGATACTAAAGTAAAGAGATTCACAAAAAGAAGAGAGATGTGGCATGTCTAGTGTTTGCAAAACATAGTTAACTGGTGTGTTAAAGGGCATGTAAAGGCAAAAAAATAAAATCCCATTTTTACTTTCGTTAATGAAAAAGAAACCTATCTCCAATATACTTTAATAAAAAAATGTGTACTGTTTTTATAAGAAACCTGACTGTATGCAGTGAAATTCTCCCTTCATTTACTGCTGTGGATAGGAATTGTTAGATGGTCCCTAACTGCTGAGCAGGGAAACAATCATACTTATGAACAGCAGGGGGAGCCCTCGCCTTACTTACCAGCCATGCAGAACTCAAGCAGCTTTGTTTATGATGATCCCTAAGCAGCCCAGACCACACTGAGCATGTGCACAGTCTTAGTCTTGCAAAGATGTTTAACAAAGCTACAAGATGGTGACCCCCTGTGGTCAACTTTGAAAGCATAAATCATTTGTTTGATTAGGCTTGTGGTGCAGTAAGTTCATGTTTATATTTAGTATACAAAATACAGCATTTCTAGCCTTATTCTATTTTAGACTTTACATGCCCTTTAAGAATTGCAACATGCAGTCCCATGTCTGGATGCTCAGTTTCCACAGCAACAACTTGGCTTTAATGGGGTGGTTCACCTTTAAGTTAACTTTTATTATGTTTTAGAGTGGCCGATTCCAAGCAACTTTTCGATTGGTCTTCATTATTTATTTTCTATAGTTTTTCCATTATTTGCCTTCTTCTTCTAATACTTTCTAGCTTTCAAACGGGAGTCATTGACCCCATATGAAAAAACAAATGCTTGGTAAGGCTAAAAATGTTATTGTTACTTTTTATTACTAATCTTTCAATTCAGGCCTCCCCTATTCTCTTATTAAACTCAGCTGCTGAATAAAAAGTGAAATAACTCAAAAACCACAAATAATAAAACATTAAAACCAATTATAAATTGTCTCAGAATATCACCCTCTACAATCATACTAGAAGTAAATTTAAAGCTGACCAACCCTTTTAAATTCTGCATAACTCTGAGATTAACAAGAGCATGACGCTGTCCTCGCATGGAGGTTTTTAAGCTGTTGATTTTAATAAAAATCTCTGAAAGCTATGCTAATTTAAACATCCATTTTCCATCTGCAAGCTTAGTCGCCAAAGGGTTCTTTTTCATGTTAAAAAAGGGTTGTAGCTCATTATATATGCGCCAACACTTAGAAGAACTTTGCTTCTTGACAACCACCTAACATTAGAATGATACACTAAATTGAAAGCAGAACACTTGTAGGTTTCCTCAACAATAGCATATTGACTTCTTTTCTCCATACACTATGCAAAGGATATGACAATATGCCAACATCCCTTTCAGCAAAGAATATACCACCATCTTGGCTGGAGTGTCCAGTCTTTGTTTTTTAAGTGGTCTCTGTTTTTTTAATTCAGTTTGAGGAACTCAACTGAGAACCTCACCTCATATAACACACTGTGGTTTTTTTTTACTCATTGTTCAGTGGAGTGTGTAAAGTCTAGGGCTAAAAATCCTCTCTATATTGATGCTTAGTCATTTCTCCAAAATTGAATATGTTACTATTACAAAAAAAACTTTGCTGTCATTAAAGGAGAAGGAAATGCACTCTTTAATTGGGGGGTGCCAAAAGTTAGGCACCCCCCAAGTGATTGTATTTACTTACCTGAAACCCTGGGCCGGTGCTCCTATCACCAGAAAACTGCACCGGTCAAGGGGTTCTACCAAAGACCAAAAAGGAGCATGTCCAGTCATTGTGAAAAGCTTGTATTTAGCATGCATCTGCCCCGAGAAATTTGAAGAAAGAAGAAGAAGAAAACCAATCACTCCGTGGTACTTGCTGGGAGCAACGGCCTGGAGTGTGAGGTAAGTACAGTATATATATGTATAATACACATAAAAGCCATGAATATCTTGTAAATGATATCCTTATAAACGGTGAGTTTTGATGTCATCAGTTATAAATAATGTCATTTCTGTCACATGACTCACTGTAACTTGTGTATTATAATAAATAAAGTACCCCCAGTTGCAAAATATGAGGATATTAGAAGTTACCTCGGAGTTCCATGACCTGTATAAAAACACTTGTGTTTTATATAATCATGAAACTCCTCTGTAACTTATAATATCCTTATATTTTACAAGAGGGGGTACCTTATTCACTATATAATCACTTGCGGATGCCTAACATTTGGCACCCCCAATTAAATATTCCTTTCCTTCTCCTTCAAAAGAAGTTTATTGTGCCAATGTCAATCATTTCTGTATCATGTCAGCTAACATTAGAAACGGAACTTACATGTGTTCAAAAATCTTAAGGGGGAATGTAATGAAAAAGAGATGATTAAAATGGCATTTTTGAGAATGTTTAGCACTACTCGCAATGTAAAACCATTCACTGGCGAATATTAGATCGCTAAGCAAATGTTAGAGTTAGCGCCTGCTCTGGAGGTTTGTTAAACATTTAGTTGCAAAATACGCTTTGCGATTGTGACATTTCTTTACATACACTGCAAAAACTATTTTCTCACAAACTTTGCAAGTAAGACGTTGAGGTCTGTAATCGGTTATAAAGGATACAAAAGTGCCCGCTAACACTCGAATGGTCTTTGTGAATGTTTTTGTGCTCTAGCGAAACATATTACATGCTGTCATTGGTATAGAATAGATACCCAGAAAACAATCTTCAGTTGGGAGCTCCATTTCTCATGGGCCAGCTCCTGCTTCCAGCTTTATTATAATAGCCATTCCCTGCATTTCGTCAGCTGAGGGATCATAGCTATTTTCCTTTTTAATTATAGTTATTTTCCTTTTAACTTATTCATGAGCCAGTTCTTGCTTTGTAAAGCACTTAGACTATGTGAAAGACAATGGAATGGGAAAACATAGAAACCTATCAATCTATCTATTATTATATGTGATTTTCCAATCCTTTCTTTTATTCTTAAAAAGTTCTTCCTGTGACAGGTGGTGGGTTGGAGAAAAGCAAAGATATGGGCACTGAAACTTACAAGTTCAAACCCCCTAATAAATGGCCACCAGTCACCTTTTTCCATCCATAAAAGTAATGAAATGTGGAGCCTACATTTGTTTAAATAAAAACGGGAGCTTCACACTGGACACCAATTAAAAAACATGCTGAAAATACAAATTATGGGGTTTTTTTAGCTCAAGGGACTTGTGACCCATCTACAACATAATGGCAACTCAGGTTTGGGTCACAAGCCAGCAGTTAAAAAATACTGCACTTTTCTATATAAAAATGTGTTGCACAGCATCTGCAAAACAATATTTTATGACTGAATATATTTATCAAAGTAGAACCACCTGGTAAATCAATACTACTTGGCATAGAGAAAAAAGCTAAGGTTAACTGTCAGCTCTGGGTGTCAGGGGACACCATTGCTAATCACAAAGGTGCACTCCAGTGATAAACATGTCAGTGGTTGGACATCTGCAAACAGTGATTGTCAGAGTGGAGTCGCTTGGTTTGCTAGAACTGCTGTTTCATAAATGAGTTGGTGGTGGATCAATTTCAACCTTTCTAATGTCAGTGACACAACAATAAATAAGTGGTATCGCTATTCATTACTAGGACCAGTAATGTATCCGCACTGTATAATGATTGCATTAGCCAAGCTTAATATGGAGTGAATTAAGTAAATGAGTTAAATGAAGAAAGAAAGATACTATCTGATAGAGGGCAAACATAGCAGCTCTAGTTTATTTATTATAGAACAATTATTATAGATAGAAATGTAAAAAATGTCCAGCTAAGTCAACAGAGCCCATGTTCAGAAAAGATGATGTCTAATAAATACAGACAAATCTAATGCTGATAATGAGGGTGTGAGCAGTGGCTGATTAATGAGATGTGAGGCCTATAGGCTACACTTTAAACAGCCCCCCCCCCCCTTTAGGCTACTGCCATTCCCAAAAGTTTAGAAATATACAACAATTAATCAGGGTCGCGGGTGCACATGAAAACACAAGGGGCCCATGCTCTAACATCCTACAATTATTTTTTGCATTTTCTTTTCTATTTATTATTATCTGAACTGCTAGGCCTGGGTCAGGATGGACCCAGGTGCACTTCAGTGATGTTATTGGTGCAAGCCGAACCCACTGCATGTATGAGACCTTGGGCACACGCCATGCACGCATGTGCCTTGCCTTGTCTGGTTGCCGAGTTTTCACCCAGCAGGGACCATCCATGCACCCTTCTCAACAGGACCCAAGCCCAGCAGAAAAGAAAAATAACCTCTAAAGCTAGATGGACCCCTAATCACTCTGGGCTTTAGCCTAGGCTACCCTAGGCTATAACCCATAGTAATTAGGGGCCCATCTAGCTTTCCAATTATTTTTATCTTATTTTTTTCTGGGCTTGGGTCCTGAATAGGGTAATGAATAGGCTACCCCTGGGTGTGAGGTCTATTAAAGAAGATGGCAGATCCCTGCAAGGGAGAAGAAGCAAGGGAACAGCACAATGAAGTCAGGGCCGGGGTGAAGTTGGGGGTGGAGCGGGTTACTATCCAGGATGGTCAGTTGTATCAGGGGGCAAGCCATTAACTTCAATTAGTGATATGCGGGTCAGGGTTTTCCTGACCCGCACCCGACCCTAACCCGACTGCTCCAGCCCACGCCCGCCCACACCCATGCTTCCGGGGTCCCTTTATTTAGACGCAAGACTATTAAACCGGAACCTGGAAGTCGGAAGCCAGCATTTGAAGGTGGTGCGCGGGGAGAGCTGTAGAAGAGCTCAACCCGCACCCGCCCGCCATCCACGAGGAGCAGTGCTGGGATTGAACCTAGGACCCCAGTGCTGCAAGACAGCAAAATAAGCCACTGCCGCTGCCCTATCAATGCTCTCAGGGTCATTCTCCAACTATATTGTTTCTAGTACATGCATTTCCAGACAAAATGCATTTCAACTTGAAGAGGATCACCATTATCATCTAATGTGCCCTATTTATAATAAGATATAATTGTACTAATATATCCTAATATTAATGACAATTGCAAGTCCTCTTGGATTTATCTGTCACAAGCAACATTCCATGGGTATTAAGCCAATTGAAACATCAGAAAAAAAGTGGAAATTATTTCCAACTTCGTGTAATTCATCTGATGGGGAACATTCTACACATTGCTACCCAGGTCCCAAGAGGAGACGGTGGAATTGTGAATATATATATATATATACAGGATTGGATATAGAATGTGCATATACTATAACACTAGATGGGTTATTTGCAAATCACGCCTTTCATTTGTAGCCCTAATTAGGAGAGTTTGAGAGTGGAAAGTATGCTCTTTTTCTTGGAAAGGGTCCCTCAGGAACCAGATTAACTGACATTAAACATGTAGCTGCTTTCAGAGAGCCTGTGAATCTTTCTTCTCAGCTACTAGGTAGGGAATCTCTCAGGATTTATACTTTCTCCGTGTCATCAGGACCATTATGAGAAGGCAGATTTATTATTCAATATTTTTCCATGTCGGCTGTTTTGCCTGGATACATAGCCTGCATGTCATTTCTTTTACCCCACTACATTTTTATATATATATTGAAGTGATATACTTTTCCTATTCTATCTTCTGACTTTGAGTTTGAAGAACTACAATTCATTCAGAGAAATTGCAGGTAATAATAATAATCTTCTCTATTTTATACAGTACACGCAGCTTTACAGAGAAAATACATTAATCACATAAGTCCCTGCCCCAGTGGAGCTTACAACCTAAAGCCCCTTTCACATTCACACACCAAATCCTGGTTTCTGTTCAGGATTTGGCCAAATCAGAGTTTTTTTCAGCAAGAGTCAAGTTTTTTCGAATCCAAGTGGTTGGCCAAACTAAATCAAACTTTAGGTCACAAGTAAATTGCAAAATGTTTTCAGTGTGCAGATTTCCCCCTTCTTACCAATATTTACAAATTTAAATTAGGCTTTGGATTGCCTTTGGAATTTGGATGAATCCTTTTTGAAAGATTCAGAATTTGTCTGAATCCCAAAAAAGTGGATTTGGTGCAGTCCTTGAAAAAACTGGACTACCCATCAGAAACCCACACATGCATTGGGACAACATGCAATCTCTTTGCCCTGGATGGAGTTGAACACAGGACACCAGTGTATGATGGCAACAAGACTGACACAGGCTGTGGCCTCACTGGTTAAGTGGTATCAAGGACATTATGCTATTATTGGGACACCAGCACCTGTCTCAGTACAGGAAAACAGAATCAATGATTTACAAATGCTGGGAAAATCCCAAATTGCCACTCTAGCTAAACCAATGCCAGTTGCCCATTATAGATCTGAGATTTTGGTACAGGTTTGGGACCTGTTATCTAGAATGCTCAGAACCTGAGGTTTTATGGATAATGGATCTTTCTGTAATTTGGATCTTCATAGTTTAAAGGGATTCTGTCATGATTTTTATTATGTAGTTTTTATTTCTAAATGACACTGTTTACACTGCAAATAATTCACTCTACAATATACAATGTCATTCCTGAACCCGCAAGTGTATTTGTTTTCAATTGTAATATTGGTGTGTTGCTGCCATCTCAGGTCATTTTGCCTGGCCATGTGCTTTCAGAAAGAGACAGCACTTTAGGATGGAACTGCTTTCTGGTAGGCTGTTGTTACTGAATGTGTCTCAGTGGGACCTGGATTTTACTATTGAGTGCTGTTCTTATATCTACCAGGCAGCTGTTATCTTGTGTTAGGGAGCTGCTATCTGGTTACCTTCCCATTGTTCTGCTGCTTAGGTCAGGGGGGAGGGGGAATATCACTCCAAGTACAAGTCACATGACTGGGGGCAGCTGGGAAACTGACAATATGTCTAGCCCCATGTAGGATTTCAAAATTAAATATAAAAAAATCTGTTTGCTCTTTTGAGAAAATGGACTCTACTGGAGATGGCCTTTCCATAATTCGGGGCTTTCTGGATAACGAGTTTATGGATAATGGATCCCATTACCTGTACTGACAATATTGACTACCCTTGAACTCTGCCTGCCTTGGACTCTGCCTCCACTCTGACATAGAACCTTTAAATTTAAACCTTTGATACCTTCCTGTTGTTTGTATTGCCAATTTACCTGTACCTACCTTGCACACCTTGCCTGCCGTGTCTGCCGATTTTAACCTGCTTGTCTCTAAATAAAGTACCTTCCCTGCCCTGTGCCCCAGTTTCTGCTTTATCTGTTGTCCATGCATCTAATTTTGAGGCCAAAGGTTAAACCTATTTAGATAACACACCTGGTACCTTAAAAATAAGTGCGCCTGTTATTTCATTGACATGGCTTCCATTGTTTTTGGTGCAGTTGTGATAATCTGCAGGGATTCCGGGACAAATGGCTGACGACATTCTGAAGATGCAGTTTTTCTTGGTTTCAGCACTGGACCACCCTAATGAGTAACAGCACTGAATGCTAATCCATTATACAAATGTCTGAATTAAGCCCTGCGGAACGTGTTAAGTACTCAATGTTCTGCCTATATGATGCTATAGAGAAGGATCTAATTTGTAGAGGAATAATGTGCAAGATGTAAAATTGCGGCATTAATTAGGCAACTCCATAAAATGCTGACTCGTTTCCATGCTTTTAGTTGTAGATAAAGCAGCTCCTCAAACCTCATTCATTAAGCATACTTTAAAATTAGACATATAGTGCATAGTGACCCAGATTCCAACATGTATTTTTTATGTCTAGCTAATTAATAGGATTTTGCATGTATATTTATCAGGCTACGTACGTGCATCTAGAGTCCATGTTTATTCCTGAAGCTAGAGCTCTGATTAATATGAATTTGTAATTATATGCTAATAAATTATTACATGCTGTTACTGTTTTCTTCATTTTGTATTATTTTGATATTTCCTTTCATATTTGGTACCTTATCTAGCTAAGCGTTCAAAGACAGGACTAATTAACCGATAACTACATTTTGGCACATCAAACCACCTTGTTTAGTAAATAATTACTATTCTTTTTTGTGTTTTTTCTTTAATTCAAATAAAGTAGTGTTTTTCAGACTGCAGGGCTCAAGCAGACGCCTTCTTTGCATCCACCACACTCAAACCACATAATGACAGCATCTCCTGACACCCCTAATGATGAAGGGGCTGACGTATTTGTCCACCAATATGAAAGCAAACTGCTGCATCTGTGGGGAAAATAGAAGTATGCACAGAATTTGTAGGGAAAAAGATGCAGAGGCTATTATAGATGGTTGGGAGCAATTTTCCCTCTTGTATTTTAAAGCTGTGTACAAATCCATGCACAGTGGGAGGGTAAGTAAGAAAATCCCTCAGTTTTACTATTATCCCTTAAATGGGCTGTTTCCATTGGTGCGCTTATAGAAGTATCACTGTTAAGAGTGCTCCCTCTTCTTCAAAAACACAGCCCCTATGGCAGCAAAGTCTCTTTGTGTGGCTCAATGGCTTGGCACAAAATGAAAGGACTCCAGGACTGGGGTTCAATATTTGTTTGTAAGTCTTACTTAGAAAGTTTATAGGAGCTCTATAGATGATAGATAATTATGCAGCTTCTGATCATTTGCGATCCCTAACCATTTCCTAAATATTGACCATTTTTTTTGGTTAAACCTTCAAATAGCTTGCCTTGGTTTGAACTGTGTTCCTGCCTGCTCTCCAGAGTCAGCTTTCTCCACAGTCCTGACTTTCAACCTAAAGGACATGTGGCCCTTACACATGCCACCTCCAGCCTGCTGTGACCAATGGAATGGCTCCCCCTGCTCAGTAAGGCTGCAGTGAGTTGTGTTGTAAGCAACTGTGGGCTGGGGGTGACTTACGGTATTAAAGGGGTAGTTCACCGTCACCTTAACTTTTGAGTATTTTCAAGATTCTGACCAGCGTTCGACTGGAGAGCCAGGGGCCCATCTGGGCTGCCAACTGTAGGCCCCCACATACCCCCTTGACCCCCCACCTCAGTCCTGGAGTCCTACTCGCAGCGCTGCAAGCCCATTCCCCCACACATACCTGTTCCATTGCTGATGCATTCAGGCACATAGCAGGAGCGGGTTTGGGTCAGTAGAGTTGACCAGGTTTTTTTCTGGTGTCCCGATGGCCCGGTCCAACCCTGCTTCTGATTCTTTCAAGTCTTCAAAAGGGGCTAACTGACCCCAGCAGCCAATAACTATTGCTGCCAGAGGCTAATTTTAATGCAACTTTTTATAACTAATCTTTCTATTCGCCCATATCCGACTTATATTCCAAGCTCTTATTCAAACCACTGCCTATTTGCTGGGGAAATTTGTACCCTAGCAACTAGATACCTGCTGCAAAACAAAACGCTAAATAATTGAAAAAACACTGAAAATAAAAAGTGAAGACAAACTGCAAATTGTCCCAGGATACCAATCTCTAAATTGAAGGTGAACAGTAAATATACAAATGGTGCAGTCCCAGTACTGACTCTTTCCTCTGAGTTCTATTAATGTGCCAGTATCACTTGCCTGTTTATAGATACATTCATATCTGCAGGTACAGTATGTACTGTCGGTACCACACTGAGTCTTTTTCTGTGGCGTTTTACAACTGAAAATGCCCCATGGGTTTATTATAACCATATAGTGATTGCCTTGTATACTGATGAAAGTGCCTGCTGAGCCAAGCAGCATAAATAAATAGAAAATGTGAGTTATATGCACAACATAAAAGGATCAATTCTTTCTTTATTTTAAGAAGCTTTATTTAGACAGGTAACATTGTGTAACAGTAACGCTATATTTAGAAATGAATGAGCATATTCCAAGAAAACAGTTTGCATTTGATAAACAATATAGGGTAAGATTTTCTATATATATATATATATATATATATATATATATATATATATATATATATATATATATATATATATGATTCAGTTTTACTAGGGTAAGATGGAGGGAAGAATTTTTAGGTGATATTAACATACATGACGACATCCAAATGGTCCCATAACTTGTACTTCTGAGTAGTGGTACATGGGCGGGTCTGATACCTACTGAATCCACTAATAGGAAGGGTTTGGGCTGAATCTAGATAGGGCATGTGCTGGTGTCTATGGACTAGTTACCAATTTATTTCCAAAATGGTGTGGATGTTGCCATCAGTATTGTATTATCTAGATAACTGTGGGTTCATTCATGACCAAGGGGGGTCCAAGTGCAAAAACACTAGGGAAAGGTGGCAGGGGTGCTTCGCCAATGAGGCAACCTGAGTATCTTGCCTCAGACGGCAGCGCCCCGCTAGGTACCAGGGGTGGCAAAAATGTCGCTCCTAGTACTTTAAGAGCCGCATTTTCGGTTTTCAAACCAGAAATTTGGCTCTTCTAACGCAAAGAGCACAATTATGCTCTCTGCACTAGTGTCCTGGCCCTCTCTGCCGCCCTCGTGGACCCCCTCCGGCAGAAAAAGGTGAGCCACTGGGGAGGGGGGGCAGCAGCAACTGCAAGCTGCCTCAGGCAGTGGAGGGGGCAGGATCACCACTGGGGGGGCAAAAGAGTGCCCTTCATTGCTCTTTCTAGAAACACCTCTCTGCTCATTGTGCTTTGCACTGAGCACTGGATGAAAAAGTCTGAAAGACTCTCAAGATATGGGGCGGATAAACTGTGGATAAGAGATAGGGGCATGTACATACCTATACCCCTCCCCTCTTTAATAGAGTGCTGCCAAATGTATTTCATTCATGGTCCAGTATGCAGGTCCCTGTGCCCGTTAATGGACATTGCACAAAGTGCAAAAAATGGCTGATTGCAGCCTTTTTTTGCTTTTTACACACTACATGGGGCATCATAAATGAACCCTCCGATCTCTTGCTCAGGCCAAAATTCTCCAAATTAAGCTGCAGGCCCATTGGTTGACGTGGAAGGCAAAGGGCAGGTTAATGATGTCTGCTGGTATCTTTTTTTATCTTTTTTTTCCAGTGAACAAGATTCTACTAACTGTTCACCGTGAAACTTTACTGGGTGAAATACAGTATATGCTCATCCTTACTTCAGAGCATCTACCAACACTGGATGCTAGGAAAGTTCCTCCTGCATTCATCCATTTCCAGATACAGGTATATATGTTAAATGGAAACCCATTATCCAGAAAGCTCTGAGTTACAGAAAGGTCGCCTCCCATTGATTCCATTTTAATCAAGTGATTGAAAAATGTTAACTTCCCTTTTTTCAGTAATAGTAAAACAGTATATTGTACTTAAGAATTTAGTAATGGGTGGAGGTCATTCTCATACTGGTGGTAGGTGTATCTGCTCCTTGCTGTATAATTGTAATACTTACTGTTTACTGTTATGTAATTGTGGCTATGTTTAAACGTTAGGTATATACCATGTAAGCTTATGTATTGTATTATACAGGCCTACTATTGTGGCTTTGTGTGTATTATTTGCATAAACAAGTAAAACTTTATTTTAAATATACCATACTTGCCTTCTTTTGAGTGTGCATACCTATCTATATATTGTATATTGTACTTAATCCAGACTAAGATATAATAAATCTGTATTGGAGGCAAAACAATTCTCCAGTTCAATTGATTAAATTTTATTCAAGATATGGAAAGCCAGAATATGGAAAGATCCATTATCCAGTAAACCCCAGGTCCAGAATATTCTGAGTAAAAGGTCCCATACAGTAATGTTTCCTGAAAAGAAAGGATAAGGCAACTTCGATTAAATTTTTGTATACTGTAAAGATAGCTTTATAATCTGCTCAATGCCAAAATCAAAGAGACACTGTACTATTGCTGCCATCTGTTCATCTATCCCATCTTTTGGGAACCTGTCTACCAAATGAGCGCACAGGCTTGAATAAATGCTATTATAGCATGTGTATCCACTTCTTTATTTTTTGGAGCACTGAAGCCCACTCAACTTTCTCACTCCTTGAAATTTTATCTCTGGAGGTGCCGTTCTCTGATCTTGTTTATTTGCCCTTGAGGAAGATGAAATGCATCAAGAGGTGTCAGATTACTTTTTTTTTGGCAAAAAGAATGTAATGAAATCAGTTCCAACTTCTAAGGCAATTTCTGTTTTAGTAGCTTCTTATAGCAGTATTTGAAAATGGGGTTGTCACATCTTGCAGAAAATATTCCATATGTTTCCAGTAATTGCTTGAAGTGCAAAGTGCCTCGTTCAGGTCTGAAAGCCTCTCAGTCATTCTTGGGTATAGCTACTATTTAATATTATTTGCTTTTCTTTGTGAAAGACCTGGAGAATTCAATAGGGGTGCAAAGACATACGCCCCCCCCCCTCTAACAGTTGCTCCACTGAAATATTACTACATTTCCTAGCTGCTTATAACATTTGTATTGCATTGGCAATTGCTGCAGCATCACAACCCTGCAACTTTAATATTCCACCAAATGAGCTTTTCTATTGCACTGCAGTCTCGGTCGAGATTTAAAGTACGGTATTAAGGATTTGTTGATGGATATGTCTGTTGCTCATGTTATTGCTTTTATCATCTTATTTTGCACAGTGCTGTTTATAACCTCGAGAAATTCAAAGACATAACATCTTCTCTGGCTCTCAGGTATAATCATATATTTCTCCATATGTTCATTTATATCTTAAACAGAAAACACTGAAATATTCTTTTTTTTCACTGCCAGCAAAACACCATCAATGAGTATTCGTATGTGTTCTAGGTTCGACCATTTGAATGAATATTCTTTCTCTGCTTTCCAGCTGTGCTTTCCAGTTGAATTCTAAGGGGGTTTTTGTTATCAAGGACCGAATTTATCTCAGCATTTCGAATATCCAACTCAGAGCAACTCCGAATTCCCGAATAGACCTTATTTATGAAGAGAAAAGCCCGAAAAAATAGGGTTGGGCAAACTTCAGAGCTTTCCCTGAAAACTCTGAATTGTTTCGGAGTTTTCCCGCAAAAACCTATAATTTTTGCAGAGTTTTTTTGCGCCTTAACCTCGAAATCATCGGATAGTGGTACGGACATCAGCGCAGACACTGTGACCTTCCCCATTGACTTATACAGGTCCTTGAGAGCTTTTAGATGCCATGGTTTCGGATTCGGAGTTTTTAGATTATCGGACTTTAATAAATCTCGAAAAATTAGTCGTTGTTTTTTTTTTGCTCCGAAAACTACAAATTATTGGAGGTTCGGATTTTCGTAGCTTGATAAATAACCTCCATAGTAGTCCTCCAAGCAATGTTTTTTTGGAGCTTTTATTGTGCCATCTAGATAAGATTTGCCGACTGCATCCCACCATATTCATAGTTTTTTTCTCCTCAAATCGAATCTCGTCCATGAGTTTTAACGTGACAAACTATAAGATAACTTTTTTTTTTCACTGAAATTAATCTGGGCCAAAATGACGGGATGGTTGTCACTCATAGATTTGTTTTTTTTTTTCTGTCTTAATAAAACTGTACCTTGTACTATATCCGAACTGAGATATCATTAATCCTTGTTGAAGACAATCCTATTGGGTTTATCTCATGTTTAAATGATCTTCTAGTAGACTTTAGGTATAGAAATCCAAATTACATAAAATATCCCTTATCCGGAAAACCCCAGTTGCCAGGCAACTGAAAACAGGTCCCATACCTGTATCTAATTAAACATCATATATAAAGACCCGGATTTGTGGAAAGGCCACCTAGGCCTGGGCCTAGGGCGGCAGGATTTTAGGGGGGGCGGCATGCTGTCCAACCACACCCACATTGGTTCAAAAACACTGGGGATGCGCTTGAGATGCAATCATTTTATAAAACCAAGGTGCCACTAATCCCAGAATTCAACTAAAACCAGTTGGTTGCATGCAAGTGTGGCTTGTACTGTTACTCCACTATACAAAAAAAAACTAGATCTGAGCCTTGCAAAATATCTGCATTTAGTTAAGAGACCAATGTAGTTACATGGTTAGTACAAAATCTGCATAAACTGACATTTTCCTTCCTATGCGTGCAAGGATGTAGTTCAGCGATATAGTGGAGTGCTGGGGTCATTTGTATAGTGTATATAATTCAATGCCATACATACACAAAATCTGGGAAAGATCCTTACTGGTAAGAAAGTATAGGTGACCTTCAGGCTCTTTTGAATAAAATGATACAGTCAATGTAATTGGTAAGACTTGCTGCCACCGAAGATTCCATTAAGTGATATTTTTAAACTGGCTCATACAGTTTGTTGCAAAGATTTCTATTTTGATTATAAAAAAAAAGTTTTCTATGTCTGTAGCTTATGGGCCAAAGGCATGGAGTGTATGGAAGAAACCCATCATAAAACCCTGCAATGTTTAAACAGAAGATATTTGTTATAATCACAAAGCTGATAGGAAGTCAGCAGCCTAGTAGGCAGCAAGTACACAAAGGAAAATCTTCTGCATAGTACATTTATCTCATTGACTGACAATACTGCAGTGCCTTTCAGAGATTTACATAGCCACTGCATAAGAATAATGGAATGAGACCATGTGTCTCCTGGGGGGCTTATGGGTGCAAAGAGCCATGTCGGGTGCAGACTGAGCGATGAGCAGCCCAGGAAATAAAAGTTCAGCCATTCTCAGTGGTTGGGGCATTAGCCTCTAAATTCCAAGACTGAATTAGATACTGCACTCCAAAAAGTAGGATTTAGTTGTTTTGAAGAGACTTAGGGCAGAGACACCCGTGGAGATTCGGGGAGATTTAGTCGCCTGGCGACAAATCGCCTTTTCTTCGGCAACTAATTTACCTGAACTGCCTTCCCGCTGGCTAGAATCTAAATCGCAGGCGGGATGGCACTCAGAGCGTTTTGTTTTCTGAAGTTGCCCAAAGAGAGAGAGAGAGAGAGGTTTATGCCAAGAGATAGCAGTGGAAATGGGTGGTTTAAAAAGCCATTGACTGAGAGAAACAAGGGAGATGACAAGGAACATATGGAGATAGAAGTGTAGAGATACAGTATATGGAGGCTTGAAGAAGCTAAGAGCCTTTAAAGTTGAGAGAAGGATATTTTAAAAGAACAGTAACACCAAAAAAAAGTGGATTAAAGTAATAGAAATAAAACTGATTGCACTACACAGGTACAACTGTAGTATTTGCTTCAGAAACACAACTATAGTTTATATGAACAAGCTGTTGTGTAGCCATGGGGGCAGCCAATCAAAGCTGATATAGGAAAAAAAGACACAGGATACACAGAAGATAACAGATAAGTTCTATGGTATACAATGGGATTCTTAAGACCTTATCTGTTAACTATTATGCATCCTATGCTTGAATGGCTGCCCCCATGGCTACACAGCAGCTTGTTTATATAAACTATAGTTGTCTTTCTGAAGCAAATTCAATAGTTTTATCAGTTCAGGGCAGCAGTATTTTATATTGTCATTCATTTAAAACACTTTAATTTTTTGGTGTTACTGTTCCATTAAGTTTTAAGTTATCCTTTGGCAGAGATTTCCTTCTTAAACTTTTCTTCACCCATTCATTCTCTTCTGGTCTTCTGGGGTCTTCATTATAGCTGAACTGCCACAGTGAGAGTTGCCACTTGGCCGGTATTCTACTGGTCTAGTCGGTAAAATACCAGCTAAGGCAAGGGCCAGTATTACAAATTTACCCATAGCTACAAGCCTATCACATTTCACAGACTATTTATTAAAGGTTAAGTTTCTCTCTCTCAAAAACATGTTTTTAGAGGGAACAAAAAACTCTAAAAACTGGTAAAAATTTAAATCCAAAAATACTCAACAGGTAAAACCTGTCAAAACTATGTAAAAGTCAATGGCAGATGGTCCCTTTAACCTTTGCAACAACATGTTTTTAGCTACAAGATTCTCGAGAGTTTCGGGCTGTTTGTCCTGGTTTTCATTCAATAATCCAAATCGGCATTGTAATCCTAAAGTCAGGATCAGACAGTCATACAGCATGTGCACCAAGTTATATGGGGCCGGCCCTCAGGTAACTCAGGAGGCAACCGTATTAACTTAGCTTAACTTTACTTAGATAACCCGTAAAAATACAGTGATTGTTTATTCTGATTGGGAGTTGTCTCAGGCAAATTTATGTATTTTTGTGTTAGTTTTGGGATTACAATGAACATAAAGGGGTGAAAAGCACCTAATAAAAAGTATTAAAAAATAACTGTTTCCTAGAGACAGCACTCCAACTCTCGCTATGACAGTTCAGCTGTAATGAAGACTCCAGAAGGCCAAAAGAGAATGAATGGTCGGAGAAGACTTTTAGAAGGACTGTCAGTGAATGGAATAGAAGTCTTTGCCAAAAAATTCTCCCCCTAACTTTTAAGTCCCTTTGTTCCATCACATCTTAATATATCTCTATATTTGTCTCTCCTATGTTCCTCTCAGTCAATAGTTTTTTAACCATCTCTTGGCATAAACCTTTCTCTCTTGCTTTCCCTTACCTTTGAATTTCCATGCATGAATTCTTCTGTAAGGAATGCTCGATCTATTCAAAAATGCAAAATCCTATTTTTTGGAGCGCAGTGTCTAATTCAGGTTTGTCGTTATTATCTTATTGGCTTCTTATCCTCCTATGTGAGTTTGTAAAGTTGGCCATAGACGTAGAGATCCGTTCATTTGGCAATGTCGCCAAACGAGTGGATCTCTCCCCGATATGCCCACATTGAGGTGAGCAATATCGGGCTGATCCAATAGTAAGCTCTAGGGCCCAACGATTGGATCATAATGCATCTGATAGGCGGGACGGAAAAATGCACAGATGCGGGCGCAATCCGAGATCTGCCCGACTTTTGGCCAGATCTCGAACGGTGAAGCCAGTCAGATGGCCCCACACACTCGGTCTGTTGGCAGCTTTTATCGGCCCATGTATGGGGTCCTTAAATCACCCACCCATATCCAGTTGTAAGCTTTACAGGGTAAGTACTTCCTTCCTGAGTTGTCTCATATAATCTACAGCATTTACATAAAAACAGTGCTGGTGTCACAAACACTATATTTTAGGTCAAAGCTTTGAAATATGCTATGCCAATGTTTATATGGCAACAAGCAGTACAAAGCACAAAGCCGACTGCTGCCACTAATAGTATTTCTTTATTTTAAAAGTGTTTAGTACTGCATATTCAATAGAGCTTAATACAGATATATATACACACACAACCAGCTAAAGGCCTCTTTCATATGTTAATAAAAAGGCCATTAAAAACCATTTATGCACTTACAGTGACACAACTTCTTTTATATGTAGCGCTATCCTAAAGATCCAGCTAAACCAGCTTTGTAACTTCCCGCTCATTGCAAAACTCAAAGCTCCTGTTAGCAAGAAGGATTTATAATTGCAAATATGTTCTGAAAAACATACACCAGTAGATTAAACGTTATCTCAAGAGTTTTTCTACAGATATCCAGCTGGGAAATGAAAATCAGAATTTTACAGATGATTTTACTAGACAAGCATATTAAAAACAACTTCAGATAGTCTATGGATTAATGAATTTTGTAGTACTTTCCTATATACAGTCCATTATAATTTCTACAGCTTTTCCAAAATATGAAGAGTCCACTCCCAATCCGACCTCAGTGCATCGCTGGGGTCTTTGTGCTGTCTCCTTGGTTTGAAAATCTAACATGGACATGGGGATGACATCAAAACCCATTCTGAGGTGAAAAAATAAACAATCCATTAATTAATCAAGCTCTGCTCCTGTATTCTTCTTTTTACAGAGCATTTATCAAAAGAGTAGCCTATACTCAGGTTGTTGTATAAACAGGTAAATCCATATTTGCTCTTTTAAACCATTCCTCCTTTTATGCACGTAAAACCTTTATAGCAGCTATCTGGCATTGAGAGATTGAATTAGACTTGCTTGTTATCTGTTATCTATCAATGTTTTCTGCTGCTAATATGCCTGGATTTATTCAATGTAATATTTAATTGGCATATTTCTCTCTGACTCACAATTTCTCTCTGGCTCACAGGAGGATGAAATTACTTTTGGCCCCTAGAATTCATCATGTCTCTCTGCAATGAGAGAATGTTACAATGCAATACATAGGTTGCCATCATCTGCTAATATGGACAATGAGGACATCCATTTATAATTTATCATTTTGGTAATACTGATCCTTATGATCAGTATTTAAGTATGGTTATGATTCTTGATGTCTATGTATTATCGTTAGACCATCTGTGGGTTAATGTAATACTAGTTTATGCAAGGACTGTTTGTTTGGCCATTTGAGTAGGATTTACGTATAATCTGAAATTGTTCAGTAGTTGCTGCAATTATATACTCATGAGGTTTCACTTCTTCAAAACTTCACAAATCTGGGCCAGTTGTAATGCTGTACATGCTGTGAATACTTTTTGTTATTTAACCAGTCTGCTTTAAAACAAAATCCCTTTCCCCTACCTAGTGCCTGAATGCTCTATGCCAATGGCTCACAAGCAACCTGTTGCTCCCCAACTCCCTGGATGTTGCCCCCATATTTGTACTGCCATATAGAGTCTCCTGTAGTCCACATAGGAGCTACTAATCGTCAATCACAGCCCAAATTTGTCACCCCAGGAAAGTGTTTCATGCTTGTGTTGCTCCCTAACTTTCTTTACATTTGAATGTGGCTCATGGCTACAAAAGGTTGGGGACTCCTGCTCTACTCTGAAGCAGCAAAAATTAGTGAGTTTTCTCTGAAATTAAAGACCACAAATTATAATTAAAAGTTCAAATAATTTATTAGGACATACAGGTAACCACCTGGGCCTATGAGTAAGTGCCCCAGCAGATATGAAACGCGTTAGGCGGTTACCTGTATGTCCTAATAAATTATTTGAACTTTTAATTATAATTTTTGGTCTTTTTTTTCGGAGAAAACTCACAATTTTTGCTGCTTCAGATTTGTGCACCCGTGGACTGGGGTGAACTGTGCTTATTTTCTTTTTGATTAACAATACACCATATTTCTAATGTTTGACCCCTGCTCAACCAATCGGTTGTGGAACAGTATCAAAAGTGAAATCAAATCCTCTCTGCACAAAAAAATATAATTAAAGAACTGATTAGGTATTGGACCTAACTATGCTTAAAGCAATTAAACTAATATCAAACAAAAAAGCACTTGGGCATCAGTCATTATAATATTGTCCCTTAAAAGGTTAATTTCCAGATAATAGTTTGTGGGCCAACGCAAAACTTGATGATGGGAGAGGAAACAATGTGCCCAGAATATAAATCAGAATTCTGGGGCAAGGATATTTAAAGAAGTGTTAGCCAAAGCCTATGTAAAAATGACTAAAAGTACAGGAGGCAAAAATCAGCAGGAATTATTCATATTTGCAGTCTATGAAAAAAGCCTCCCAGTGAAGTGGCACTGCAAGTGACAAAGTCATCAGAGTTATCTCGTGCCCTTATTTTGAATGGTGCAGACAAAAAAGGACACACGTCCTAGGAGAGCAACCAAATATATGATTATGTCCTTTTGAATCAGAGGAGTTGCAGTCACCAGTATGAATAGAAATAAATTAACTTGAAAAAACTGAGAAGGAAAAAAGCCAAACAAAACAAATTAAAGTGTTAGCAGAAAATACAAAATGCAAAACATAGATACACTGAGTATGATCAGTATCAACAAGGAGAAGGCTAATGGATAAAAATATTTTTCTCTGGTTTTCTCTGGGGAGGATCTACCAACAGACTATTCACAGTGTATGCATAATTTAAAACACCCATGGCTGATTCACTTGAAATGCTATAAAAATATTAATAAGGTCAGAAAGAAGCATTCACAACCTCCGTCTAATATTTAGGTGTCCCATATCCTCGGGATCTGTAACTAATGATGAGTATAAAGCAGGTTGTCTCAATAAGTTCCAAGTGCATCAGATGCAAATGCCGTTTGGAACAAGCACTCCGGAAATGATGCAACCCCCACTCTGCGAATGTTAAATGCAACTTGAACCAAATTTGCGTTAAAATTCGAAAGCAGTTAGGAACAGCTTGACACATTAAGCACATTTGTGGTCGATTCAAAGCTACTTTGGAATTATGCCAAAAAAACCAAAGCACTTGGTACAACGCGTTGCTTTTGTATATTACCTCTAATTTCTGTTTTAATTTTTTTTATACAAATTTCAGTGTCTGCGTGGCCTCCATGCCAAAGTTGTGGAAGCATATGGTGTCCAAGTGTAGAAGCTGCATGACCCCAGACCAACCATCCAAGTTTTAGGTTATATCCATCACATTTTATATGCCACCTAAATAGCAATCCTTTTAAATTTGTTAAGAAAGGGGCCTGGACCTTTGGTGTTCATAAAAGTCCCGCTGCACTGTTTTTCTCATGATAAACCTGGACTCAGATCTCATGCAAGCTGCCCCATGTTTTAATAATTTTTTTATATAAAACCCTATCAGGATGCATGGAGAGAATAAGTTGTACTTTTAAAGTATATCTGTGTTTTTGCTATTTCTAATCTACAGTATATTTGGTGTCGTTGATACAGGATATCTAGGGTGTCATTGAGGGTTCCACCAGCTATCCACCAGTCAATGAGATATTTACTGGAAGATGTCACGTGTCTTGTCCCAAAATTGCCTAGAAGTCTATTCAGCAAGATCTGATGGTTTATTGCAATATAATACACAAAAGCCATGAATATCCTGTAAATTATATCCTTATAAACGGTGAGTTCTGATGTCATCAGTTATAAACGGTGAGTTCTGATGTCATTTCTGTCACATGACTCACTGAAATTTGTGTATTATAATAAATAAAGTACCCCCAGTTGTAAAATATGAGGATATTAGAAGTTACCTCGGAGTTCCATGACCCGTATAAAAACACTCGGCCTTCGGCCTCGTGTTTTTATATGGTCATGAAACTCCTCGGTAACTTATAATATCCTTATATTTTACAAGAGGGGGTACTTTATTCACTATATATACTGGACAATCTTAATAGAATTAGGCTCAGAAATATGTGATCTAGTGCGAGAGGCATTGAATACGGAATACAAAACTTGATACTGGCAGAAAGGATCTATTTCAAGATACCGTATTGTACACTACAATCGTATTTACTGAGGAGGTTTATTAAATGTGGGAGAGATGATTAAAATGGATAGAAATCAGTCAATGCTTGTAAGGAGATACTGTAAAAGAAAGGAATGTAATTTAAATGGTATGATGCCGCATCTGAAATTATTCACATCTTTATCCATCTTCTCAGATACAAAAGTAGAAGCCATTGCATAGTCTGATCTGCTAGGAGCTTATGAATCTAACGTTGGATATCCATAAAACTTTAATACAAGGTTTAAATAAACATAATACAAAATAATATAAACTCACTGTATAGAAATGTTTCCCTACTATTTCCAGAATACTATTTCCAGAATCCAGAGAGATGTCTATTAGAGGTTTACAAAATTATTTCTATTGGTATATAATTTCTAATTTTTCGCAGTATTAAAGCCCGAACAACCAGGCTGCGTGAAAGCTTTTTTTTTTAGACTCACTGCCTGTCCTCCCACTACATTCCAGACACACCTGAACTGTGAACTTAACTTTGTGAACTGTTAATTTATTTGCACAATTCTAAAGGTTTACACATGTATATATCCAATTTCTACCAATATATTGCACATTTCATGTTTACATATTTATTGTGTATTTTTTTTATTTTTAAGTGCCTTTTTGTGATATGTACTAGCTGGAGCCACGTCGTCTCGTCTCACTGTATATTCGTATACTGCTGTTATGACAATAAAGTTTTCTTTGATTTTGACTTTGATTTAATGATTATTAGACATTTGAAGCCTTTGTATTTTCTTAAAGCTGAAGGGCAGGAGATCTAAAGAGAAAGGACCTTCAGGGTGGCAACAAACAGATGTCAAGAATATTTTGGTAATATTAAAGGATAGCTATATCCCCAAAATGAATGCTTAAAGGGCATGTAAAGTCTAAAATAGAATAAGGCTAGAAATGCTGTATTTTGTATACTAAATATAAACATGAACTTACTGCACCACAAGCCTAATCAAACAAATAATTTATGCTTTCAAAGTTGGCTACAGGAGGTCACCATCTTGTAACTTTGTTAAACATCTTTGCAAGACTAAGACTGTGCACATGCTCAGTGTGGTCTGGGCTGCTTAGGGATCGTCATAAACAAAGCTGCTTGAGTTCTGCATGGCTGTGAAGTAAGGCGGGAGCTCCCCCTGCTGTTCATAAGTATGATTGTTTCCCTGCTCAGCAGTTAGGGACCATCTGACAATTCCTATCCACAGCAGTAAATGAAGGGAGAATTTCACTGCATACAGTCAGGTTTCTTATAAAAATGGTACACGTTTTTTATTAAAGTATATTGGAGATAGGTTTCTTTTTCATTAAAGAAAGTAAAAATGGGATTTTATTTTTTTGCCTTTACATGCCCTTTAAAGGAGAACCCTAAAAATGTCATTTTTTATATACTGAACTTATTGCACCAGCCTAAAGATTCAGCTTCTCGATACCAGCAATGATCCAGCACTTCAACTTGTCACAGGGGGTCACCATCTTGGAAAGTGCCTGAGACACTCACATGCTCAGTAAGTGACAGCAGCACAGAGCATGTGCAGTGAATCAGCAGAAAAGAAGATGGGGAGCTACTGGGGCATCTTTGGAGAAACAGATCTTCCCTGCTAAAGGGCTGTGGTTGCCTTGGGCTGGTACAGAAGTCCAAAACATAATGTACAACATTTCTAACCCTACTTCTTTAGCTAAGCTTTAGTTCTCCTTTAAGCAAAAGATTAAAAGGTTATATCATATTAGGTGGTATATTAAAGAATCTTACCAAAGTGGAATATTTATTTAAGTAAATATTGCCCTTTTACATCTTTTCCCTTGAGCCCCATTTTATGAATTCCCTCAGAGATCACCTGACCAGAAATCCTGCAGCTCTAACTGTAACAGGAAGAAGTGTGGGAGCATGTGACCTAACATGGTTTTTTTGTATGCACTGTGAATGGAAGGATCCCAAGGGGCTGCCTTTAGTTCTTAAAATGGCAATTTTCTATTTAGGATCACCCAATGGCACATACTATTAAAAAATGATATAATTATAAAAATGATTTATTTACACAAAGCAGGGTTTTACACATGAGCTGTTTTATGCAATATCTTTTTAGAGGCCTACATTGTTCCTTTAATGATATCTGGATGGACGAAGCTCAAACTATTTGCATCATGTCAGTATCACAGGTATTGGAAACGGTTTTCTCCGTGACCCAAACAATTTTTTAAACCACTGATACAACTTCACTATACTTAGCAGTGGATTTGGTAGGTAGCCCAACAACAATTGGAGGCCAAAGGCTTGACAGGCCTAATATAATGTATGAATAGTATTTATTACTACGGTATATACACTCTCCTGCACTGACAATTCATTCCTTTAGATTATGTTACTCTATTGGGTTTCATACCATGTGGTCCAAGAGCTTGCAGCTTCCTGAAAACATTTCTGGAGCTTTGTGAGTGGTGCTCCTAACTGTCTATTGGAACAGCGTGAATTCTGTGAATGTAAAGTTATCAGCTGTTTTGTTAAATCTGACCTCTTGTTCAATTATTCATCATACAACAAGTAAAACTGCAGTAACCTGGATGTGGTTCTTCCATAAGTAGCCAGTAGTGAGCTTAAACGTATTTGATCTTCACAAGCAGGTTTTTAGTAACATCACAGAGCACTGCCTATCATATTCTGCTTGATGTAAATATCCTAGGAAAAAGAACATTTTTAAAACGTGACTTCATACTGTGCAACCAGTGCATTTTTAATACGGCCATCCTCGAGTATAAAACATTATATACTAAATCTTTCGGTTTCTAATTCGTTATTTTTCCTTGTCCCTGTGGTTTTCTGTATAAACTCTATGGCATGTTACAATATTATATCTAAGACTAACAAAATATATAGCCATTTTCAAGACTAAAAAAAAAAAAAGGTTTCCACTAACTTCACTCTGCTGTAATCTCACGAGTCTTGGCGACAGTCCAGGACACACACATGGACACAACCCGTTATTTGCAGTCATCCACATTTTTACATGGAATACATATCAAATACAGAATATAAATAGACCTGCTGCAGACTTATTTTGTTTAATTCTTATTTCATTCTTAAATCCCTGTCTCTCAGGTTGATTTAATCCACTGTGAGTCAATCAACCCACTTGAAATATTTTTAACATCTTTCAACTGAACTGTTTTTGCTACACAATTCTAATTATAGGACTATTTAAAAGAAATAAAATGCCTGGTTGAAGGTGCTCAAGGCATGACGTTCACCTCTGCAACCCTGTATGGGTGATTGATCAGTTTGTTTTGCTCTCCAGCAACACACAAACTCTACATCAAATTTTGATTTTTAGTTAAGATTAAAGTTGGCCATAGATGCAAAGATCCGCTCATTTGGCCACATCGACAAACGAGCGGATCTTTCCCCGATATGCCATTAACAAACATGGCTATATCGGGGGTAATCTGATTGTTCGGCCGTATGGCCAAACGATACGATTACGAAGTGCCGTGGGCTCCGGCGGGATCGGTCGGGTAAAAATCAAAACTGACCGATCGACCAAACGACTGATCTCCGCCGGACGAAAGCTGTCGGCACACGCCACACACGATCCGAAAATCGTACGAATCCTCGATTCGTACGATAGGATCTGTGTGTCTATGGCCACCTTAACAGGGTCAGGTCTTGAACATACAACAATCTGTACACAATGTTATACAGTAGTAAAATCGGTCACACTTGTTTGTGTAGAAAGAGAGAAGGCGTATCAATACACTTAACATTCATTACCTAAAGTTAGTCATTGTCATTACTGTCTTGTCTAATAAGGGTATGTCCAAGGATGATTTTAACCAGGAATAGGGGGGAGGGGGTGGGGAGTTCCAGGCTAGAAAAGGAGATTGCCATGTGCTCAGTCAGCCATTACTGCTGGAAGATTTGCTGCTGATCGTGTTTCACTAAAGAGTAGAGAGTTCAGCTGCCACTATGTAGAGGCAGGAAGGCCTCGGCGGCTGGGGTGCAACCCCATACCTGGGAGCTCAATCAAAAGGGTCGGAAGCTCCAGAGTTGCCCAACTGAAAGTGAAATGCACACGCTATATACAGGGCTGGGAGCTACAGTTCAGCCATGGATTCAGCAACAGTGGGCTCCCGCTATAGACAATGCTGGGAGCTATGTCATGGAAGCTAATACAAGCTGCGTATATTTATGGAATGGATTTATCGCTGTGGATGCCTGCTCCAGCTCTAGGTGAGCCTGCCCATCTGAGTGAATCCCCAGGGTGAGTGATGCCAGGGGAGGGTGGAGAAAGAGAGGATCCAGCAATATTCGATTTGTGAAATGGGCTTTGTTTATGCCTGCCACAAGGGAGCCAGTACCTAACCGGAGGGAAAGGTATCTTGGGCTGCTAGTGCTACTTGGGTACTCATTTAGGATAAGGGACTGAGACTTTAATCTGCAAATGTGTAGTGTGGGACTTTGCCTAGCATGGAGGGCCAGGAAATGGACTGCCACAGGTTCCCATGGGAGTGGGTCAAATTTGATATGATGACATTGTGTTTTACTTACCCTTTAAATTACACTTTCCTTATATAAAGTTGTTGTTTTTGTATAATAAAGTGTGTGTTTCATGTTATTCCTAATGGGGCCATCTGCAGGTGCATTCCCGGATCCCATTAGGTAGAGGCACTGGAGAATTTGCAGTACCCTTTCACCTAACAAACTGGACTCAGGACCTGTAAGTCAGTAAATATTGTGATGTACCACTTTGGCACCAGGGGGGGTGGCCAAAAATGGGTTACACTAATTCAAATTATTTCTTAGATTGAGGAGTTGCCTCTCCAAAATAAGACCATCAATATACATGTATAAGCACTCCCATGGTTAAGTCTTCTATTAGTAGCCTCCTCAAACAAACATTTCATCCTCCTCCCCTGCTTACTTTCAACAATTTGCTGACTCCACTGGCACTCACCTTTTAGAAGCCAGACTGAAATGATCTCACAAATACAGGCTGAATTTTGCACACTAGTTAAATAGTAGTTGTTGCTGGATGCTTATTGTAGGTGTAATGTTATTGGATACAAAATAAATGATCCTGGGGCAATGTCAATTTCTCAAAAGACATTTAGGGGGCCGATTCACTAACTTCGAGTGAAGGATTCGAAGTTAAAAAACTTTGAATTTCGAAGTATTTTTTGGGCTACTTCGACCATCGAATGGGCTACTTCGACCTTCGACTATGACTTCGAATCGAAGGATTCAAAGTAAAAATCGTTCGACTATTCGACCATTCGATAGTCGAAGTACTGTCTCTTTAAAAAATACTTCAACCCCCTAGTTCGCCATCTAAAAGCTACCGAAGTCAATGTTAGCCTATGGGGAAGGTCCCCATAGGCTTGGCTATCTTTTTTTGATCGAAGGATATTCCTTCGATCGTTGGATTTAAATCCTTCGAATCGTTCGATTCGAAGGATTTAATCGTTCAATCGAAGGAATTATCCTTCGATCGTTCGATCGAACTATCTGCGCTAAATCCTTCGACTTCGATATTCGAAGTCGAAGGATTTCAATTCCTAGTCGAATATCAAGGGTTAATTAACCCTCGATATTCGACCCTAAGTGAATCGGCCCCTTAATGTAATTGTTGCATTTCTGGTATATAACATAAGAAACATGGTTTCCTTTCCAGGATTATCTCCCATGTGCTCCACTGTGCTCAGCTGAAACATCACAGTTCCCATCCCATTTCTTCAAATGGAACACCGGAAGTTGTCTAGTCAACAGATACAGAAAGTTGCCTCAACAGAACTATTGTAAAAGTATTGAAAACTAGGAGCAGATTTCTGTCTGCTAACCCACAAGCCTAATGTACTGAGCGCTGTGATAATGGACCACAGAAAACTCAAAATATTGTAAAAAGTAAGAAAGAAAAAGATAATAGTGTATTCAATCATTCAGAAATCCACATCGCTGTGGTGTTATATTGCCATTATCAGCTAGAGAGAATCAGTGCTTCCTAAACTGATTTCCTTTATTCTGAGCAAGTAAATGCTTTGTAATTGTACGTTAAAATTCCCAAGCCATTACTCACTTTTTAGCTCATCTACAGGCTTCAAAGTAATGTGGTTATCGTAGCTGGAAAGTGACACCAGTTTAACCTTTCTCAAAACACTCTTTGATGCTGTTGAACTAAAAGCTAAAAATCTGTTAAATCTTTGTACATTTTGTATCTCAGAGAAGAATTACAAAGATGTAAAGAGACACAAGAGTATTGGGGGCAGATTTATCAAGGGTCGAATTTCGAGAGGTTAAAACCCTCGAAATTCGACCATCGATTTGAAATCCTTCGAATTCGAATATCCAATCAGAAGGATTTAGCACTAAAATATCATTTGATCAATCGTTTGATCAATAGTTCGATCGAACGATTAAATCCTTAGAATCTAACGATTCGAACGATTTTTAGCGATCAATCAAAGGATTTTTATTCGATTACCAAAAACTTTAAAAAATGCATTGGAAGGTCCCCATAGGCTAATATAGCAATTCGGTAGCTTTAATTTGGCAAAGTATTAAAGAGACAGTACTTCGACTATCGAATGGTCGAATATTTGAACGATTTTTACTTCAAATTGAAGTCGAAGTAAATTAAAAGTCATAGTATCCTATTCGATGATGGAAGTATGCAAAAAATTACTTTGAAATTCGAACTTTTTGGACTTCATTACTAAATTCACTCGAGCTTAGTAATTCTGCCCCTTAATGTGTTCTTTTGGTTGGGGGGTACTAACTAACTAACTAAAAAGGGGCCAAGTGTGTTGCCTCCACAACTCCCCAGAGATGCAAATGAGGGCTCTAAAATAAGTAAATGATTAGTGGAAGACAGTGAAGAATGTGTGTAGGAGGAGAAAAGGGATAAAGTTATATTTTGCAAAGTAGTTTCAGGGTGTTGGAGAAAACTATCAGCTTTCTAGGTTACTGAGCAAGCAAAACCTCTGTGCCCAATGTACCACCTATTGTTTTTATGGGCACAATTATGATAGGACTCATCATCATCATCATGGCTTAACTAAAATAAGCCAAATTGAAAGATTGTACAAAAGATACAGTTGCACGATATGGACAAATAATCCCTGCATGCATGGTTTTTAATTTAAACAGCAGTCAAAACTGTAAAGGATGGAGGGACATGAAATTTCTCTATCCAGTTATGACAAAGGGAGATTGGGTACATTTTCTTCTCAGTACCTCAATAAACGGAGACTGGTCCCTTAGACATATTACATTCCATATCAGTTTGTATGCATCATCGTGTTATGCCCCTACTACACTCTCCTACAAACACCACAAGTTGCATTTGAATTGGTCGATAGTTTCATGTTTTGACGTTAATATGGTGTTTTATACTAATGGGGTTATGTAAATGAAAGATGCTAATTTGCCCTAGTTTGCCCAGTAACCCAGAGCAACCAATCAGCAGATGGCATTTACTGGTCAACTGTTTAACAGCAAACATTTTATTGGTTGTAGTGAGTTACCGCACCTGTGCAAACTTGGCATATTTTATTACATAAGGGGGAAATAATGAAAAATAATATTGAGTACAGCTCTCATTCATAAATAGCTGGAGGCATCTAAGCCCCTTCTCATCTCACCTGGCCCCAATTACACATACTGTAAATCCTCCATATGAATTTAGCTCAGCATCAACCTTGGTTAGACTGTTTCCGAAAATAGTTTTTGTTTCACTGCTTCTGAACTTGTTATATAAATGAGTTTATCCAGTTTTCCTACCCTTTCCATTCATCAAACACAAAAACAACAGCAAAGGCACTAAGGGTAAGATTTCAGATTCCCAATGATGAATAGAGTAACAAAGGCAGTGACAGCTGTTTATGAGGCAAGCCGAGGCCACGTACTGCTGATAACATCACAATAACATAATATGAGCAGCTATGCGAGCAAATAGAGCTATTGAAGTCATGTACATGCAAAGCAGAAATCCATACCACAGCATATTTAGAGAATTGAATCCTGTTCCTCAAATATGAACCAGACAGCCGCATATATTTGTAAATTGTCTTTTAAGCCAAGGATTATATTTGGGAACAGAAAGCTCTCAAGCAAATATACAGTGTACTAGATGCCAAAAGACCATTAGATGGGAAAATGAAAAAGTAAAAACACCCTACAAAACTTATATAACATAATAATATAAATACAAGATCTAAACTTATCGCTTTACAACTAAACTGATTAGAGACCAGAAACACAAGGTTTTCTAAAACATATTCTATTAATTGCAATCCATCCCAGTATGGGAATAAAAAATAACTAATAAACCGCAGGCTCAAACTGCTACCCCCAGCCAGATCCAGAACCATGTGGCACCCACTTAGATCTGCAAATTGATCCAACCCCTTGCTAATTACCTTCACTTGTCCCTGGTTTAGTTTGTAGAGTATTCATGTCCAACACCGATGTAGGGACCTATTTTATGGTTTTAAATGTAAACTTCCATACCTCCCAAAAGTCCCGATTTTGACAGAGCAACCCGCAATCCTGGATTGTTACTGAAATGTCCCGACTTTCTCTTTGATCTCCTGCACTGAACAGCCAGAAAAAGAAACAACATTTCTAAAACCTAATTGGCTTTTGGCAGAGAGCCCAGAAGACATGGCAGGTCAACTCAGATACATTTGTTACAATTCGAGATAAGCAAAGACACAATTGTGACAATTTGAGATAAGCAGGTCTCTTGAGGAAATTGACTTGCAACTTAAAGGAATTGTTCAGTGTAAAAATAAAAACTGGGTAAATAGACAGGCTGTGCAAAATAAAAAATGTTTCTAATATAGTTAGTTAGCCAAAAATGTAATGTATAAAGGCTGGAGTGATTTGATGTATAACATGTCAGTCAGCACACTACTTCCTGCTTTTCAGCTCTCTTGGTTTACACAGACTGGTTACCCTGGTTACCAGGCAGTAACCAATCAGAGGCTTGAGGGGGGGCCACATGGGTCATATCTGTTGCTTTTGAATCTGAGCTGAATGCTGAGGATCAATTACAAACTCACTGAACAGAAATGTACCATGTGGCCCCCCTTCAAGTCACTGACTAACTCAGAGTTATAGAGCTGAAAAGCAGGAAGTTGGATTCTGGCTGTTTTATTAGACATCTGTTCATTCCAGCCTTTATACATTACATTTTTGGCTAACTAACCATATTAGAAATATTTTTTATTTTGCACAGCCTATCTATTTACACAGTTTTTATTTTCACACTGAACTGTGCCTTTAAAGGGCAATGCACCTTCACTAGCAAAACTGAACTACTGTAACTGAAAAAAAACATGGTAATAAGGCCACACAATAGAAGGTCCTTTAACAATGTAGGGCATGTATGTATTAGAGTGAAACGTGTGTGATTTTGCTGTGACTCCAATGCAATTCAGCGGGTAAATCGTTTGTAAATGCACTATGCTCCAATGAGGGCAATTTCCCAATATCATTGGCACTGACAATTTAGTTTACTGGACAGGGACAGTCTGCTTATATGAATGTGCCAAAGTCATTTGCAGTTGACTGCCCCAAAGGGAAATGTAACTAACAGCAACCCTCGAGAACACATTGTGACAGTCAATAACTTGGTTGGGGAGATTGTGCAGAACATGATACTTTTAAAAGGGCCTTTCCCACATGTCAACTAATTCCCTGTCAGCAGTGAGATTTTCCTTCTGCTTTGGCCATTCTCTTGACTCTCACAGTCTGAGTAAGTGGAATAACCTCTAAAAATAGAACTGGATCATTTGCTCTCCAGTGACTTTGTGCTGAATGATGGCTCCATCTTTGTGTCAGCGGTCTTTACAAAACACAGACATGATTATTTTCTACATTTGTTTTGTAAAAAAAACCATTGTGCTTGGTGTTTTTTTTTTAAATCAGTGGGAGGGTTTTTATGTACAAGACAGAAATACAACCAAGGAAAAAAGTTCTGGAAAATAAATGTAAGCAATGAATGCTTAGTTTGAGTATTTGGTTAAAATAGGTGTTTGTCTCAAAGAACTTGATTGTATTTTGACCTTTTTGGCTCCTCTTAGTCCATCTCACCCTAACCAGATTGTTTTCTCTGTATATTATCACTCATTTAGCCAACGGTTCAAGGTGAAAAATACCGGCTTCCATCCCTCAGGAGATGCCAACAAGGAGAACATGAAATAACAGGTGGAATGTTTGGTACAGGTAGAGTTACCCATGGCAACCATTCAGATTTGTTATCAAACAGCAGACCAGTAAATGCTCCTTCTTGATTGATCATTATGGGTTTCTAAGCCGGAGCAAACTTGGACATCTGATTATTACATTATAATACACAAGAGCCATGAATTTCCTGTAAAGTATATCCTTATAAACGGTGAGTTCTGATGTCATCAGTTATAAACGGTGAGTTCTGATGTCATTTCTGTCACATGACTCACTGAAATTTGTGTATTATGATAAATAAAGTACCCCCAGTTGCAAAATATTAGAAGTTACCTTGGAGTTCCATGACCTGTTACCTCATGTTTTTATATGGTCATGAAACTCATGTAACTTATAATATCCTTATATTTTACAAGAGGGGGTACTTTATTTACTATATAAACCCACCTTCAAAATTCCTTAATCCCAGCTCTTTACATGGATTGTTCGTTCCCTTCAAATTAGATTGTGAAGCCAAAAGTATCAATCATGTAAATAAAATTGGTAGAACTCTCCATCACACCCCGTTGTGTCACCTCGGAATATACCTCGGAATATCAAAGTCGAAGGAATTTGCGCTATTCCTACGATCGAACGAATAATCGTTCGACCGAATGATCAAATCCTTTGACTTGAACGATTCAAAGGATTTTAATCCATCGATCGAAGGATATTCCTTCGATCAGGAAATTGTTAGGAAGCCTATGGGGACCTTCCCCATAGGCTAACATTGGCCTCGGCAGGTTTTAGGTGGCGAACTAGGGGGTCAAAGAAATTTTTAAAAAGACAGTACTTCGACTATAGAATGGTCGAATAGTCGAACGATTTTTAGTTCGAATCGTTCGATTCGAAGATCGTAGTCAAAGTAGCCCATTCGATGGTCGAAGTAGCTATATTCGACCATTCGAAATTCAAACTAATTTTCCTCTATTCCTGCACTCGAACTAAGTAAATGGGCCTCTTAATGTCATGATGAATATAAGGGCATAATATAGAAAAGGAAATTAATTCTATTCCAGTTCTTATGTGCCCCCCACACCCTTTTTATTGTATTCAGAGAGTGGCTTTTATACCGGCAGTAATGGCAGTAATATTTCCTTATAATATTTCCTTATAAAAAAACTATGAGAGCTTAATGGGAATGAACAGAAGTGTCGGAGAAACAACAAAGGTTAAGTAAAGCAAACTCCAAATAGGTTTAAAATATATAATCCTCCAAATAGGAGTTCTTAGTGACAGAAATCTACAGGGAATGAACCTTATTATGAAATTGTAAAGCCTAGTAACAGCTTTTGCAGCACAGGCTGATGGATAGCCGGCTTTACTTACAGGAACAAATGCACATAAAAATGTATTTATATACACATGTACACCCCTGCATATGTAAATAGTATCCCCTACCTTGCTAACTGAGGGTTCATAGCCATGACACTCTTCCCTATATGTGTATGTATATATATATATATATATATATATATATATATATATATATATATATATATATATATATTTATATATACAGTATTGTATAAATCCAGACAGAAATCTTGTCTAATGTCTGAGGCAAGCTGGCTTATGTTTTACCTGTCCAGCCAATAGTATAATGTTTCATGCCAATATTATTTATAGAGTAGTAATAGAGATATAAAAGCAACCCCAGATGCAAGACAGGAAATTCTTTATATTATATTACCCCACAGAACTATACTGTCAGTTCACAGAGCTCACGCTGGGTCAAGAAGTGGAGCCAGAGCATAGAATATTACATTGCGACAGGTGAATTTTTATACACAAAGTTTTGCTCTTTGCAAATTTTATTACATTACCCCCTAAAACAATGAAGTTAATACTTATAATTTGATATAAAACAACCCCTATTGACTTCTACATGACCACTGCAGCTTTTAGAAGCCAACATTTTGCATTAGAGTTTTTTGTGTTTTTTGACACTTAATAAATAACGAAAATTTGTGGTTCAAGAGTAATTATTTAAATAAATGACGCCAAGGGGCCCATTTACTAACAATTACAGATGCACCGAATCCACTATTTTGGATTCGGCTGAACCCCAGAATCCTTCGTGAAAGATTTGGCCGAATACCGAACCAAATCCGAATCCTAATTTGCAGGGCCCCCCGGCAGCCCGCGCGCCACCTAAACTGTGGGCCGTACGGAGGGGGCGGGGCCCAGCTGCGCGTCACGCATCAGGGCCTGCCCCCTCTAGTTATGCTACTGCTAATTGCATATGCAAATTAGGGGTGGGAAGGGGAATAAATTTTTTACTTCCTTGCTTTGTGACAAAAAGTCATGCAATTTCCCTCCCATTCCCTTATTTGCATATGCAGATTAGGATTCGGATTCGGTTCAGAAGGATTCAGCCGAATCCAGCTGAAAAAGGCAGAATCCCGATCCGTATCCTGGATTCAGTGTCAAATTGTATTTTTTCCCCACGAATCTTGAAAAATTTGTGGTTTTCATATATTTCTAAAAAGCTCTAAAGATAAGACATTTATTAAGTGCAAATACCACAAAGAGAAAGAGAAAAATTGCCGGGGCTAGGTTTACCTTTAAAAATAATTATTACAAAAAAGGCATTAGTACGTGAGCATACATATTTTGGTCAAAGTGTGGTACTAACACCTCATTTTTTGTATTAGTTATTTTTAAAGGCAAACTGTGCCCCAGCAATTTTTCTCATTTCAATCCAGCCTTTTAGAGGTTTTAGAGGTTTTTTTCTTCTGCTAGGAATTGTCCAAAAAACTAATATTTTTAGAGGTTTTCAAGGTATTCATATTTTTTAGTGCATCGTTCAGAACTTTTTTTTTCTTCCTACTTTTTATATATTCGGATCTTTTAATGAATTCAATGAAAATCACGGTTTTAGAGCTTGTGCATTTAATTAAAAACCTCTAACAACACTAAAATCCAACCTCTAATAAATAGGCCTCCACATGCTAAAAAGTTTGATTCATGGAAATGAAAAAAATACAAACAATAAAAATCAGCCCCTAACTATCGCAGTGTTACTATACCTGTTATACCCCAGTTTTCCTACTTTCAGTTGTATGGCATTGACTATTGCCATTGTCCCTTTTCACACCCCTATTAAGATGGCTCTGCATTGCTTCCACTAACTTTACTGGGGCAGGGACTGATGTATAATCTCTGTGCTGCAGAGTTGTTGCTATATAAAGAATAATAATCATCCCTTGCTGGCTTGCTGTTTGTCCAAGGTATCCATTACAATGGAATAAGGGGTGCGTTGTGTTGGGCTGCATGCACAGTTATAGCTTGCCCTATTTGTACTAAAAGGTTTTTAATTCTAAAGGCCATAGCTGTACATGTACAATGCTGCTTTTTTATTGCAGTTGAATAGAGAAATGGAAGACTGAAACATCAGTGATTTAATTAAGAATATAACTTCATCATTTCCCAAATACCCTAACAAGACTGTCTTTCCACATTCTGTTTAAAGAAGATATCTACTCGTAGCACATTAAATGCAATTAGCTAAAAGGTAACCTGTATCTCTAATATGACTTATCAGTAGCGTTTTTAATATACATGAGTCTTTTCATTCTATATAGATCTCCTGATAAACTTCTGATTAATGAAGGGGCCTTGCTGTCTGGAAGCATTGAAATCTTTTTCTACCTAACCCCGAAAAGGTTTCACCTCTAAATCAATTTGCTATGTACCCTCGGACAGTAATTGTCAACCGGACATTAATTATCTTACTGTGCCTGTTTGTATTTTCATAATCTTAATGCCCTTTCTTTAAAATGCTTATTCCCATTTTGCAGATGTGTATGACATAAATTATATGTGAATGCCATTATTTCACATTCCTGCCATACTTGTCTCTCCCAAATATTTATTCTGTAATTAGCCAGCCTAACTCCCAGCTGCAGCACAATTGTTGTATTTAAGAAGAATGGAAATGTGAAGATTTTATGGTATTTTAGCACCATTAGATTAGTACATAGACTGGGAAGTTACGTTTTCCGCTAATTACACAGAACATGAATGCTGGTTATATTAAATCATTACAGATCTCAATAGGAATGTTTTGAGATAAGTAAGGAAGTTAATAAGGTAAAGGATATAAATAAAATGCAAAGGCTTATTTTAAAACATGTAAAAACAAAAATGTAAAATCACAGTAGCACATGATTGCTTCACAGGCAAAGACTAATCCGAAATGTTTTTCAATATCCATTTTCTTACTATCTATAGTAAAAACATGTGGGCTGATAGCATGGTTCCATCATAACATGCAAATAATTTGGTGATATAGGACTCTGAAAAAGAAAATGTACTTAAAGGTATACTGGTATGGGAAAAAATGTTTTTTTGCAAAACAAATCAGTTAACAGTACATTATTTTGAAATTTGACATGGGGCTAGACATATTGTCAGTTTTTCAGCTGCCCCCAGTCATGTGACTTGTGCTCTGATAAAATTCAGTCACTCTTTTTTTTTTTCTTTCAATATTTTTCTTTCTTTTATAAATAACAGACATTAACAGTCTCACATGTTTAACATATAAAATGACATTGATATTGCAATTAGGTGTACTTTACATGTCTTGTAAGATATTTGACATAAATATTGACCTATTCCAACTACCGATCTGATGAAGTTCAGTTCCAACATGTATATTCATAATGAAACAGTAATACATACGTTATAAAGTAATATACAATTGTATACAACCAAAAACATAATACATAGAAAAATAATAAAAAAAGAAAAATACCAAGAAAAAGGTGAAAAGTAGTAAGTGGTTTTCCTCCCTCTGCTGCCACCTCTAGATCTCAGTCCCCAACTGAAAGCTCTCTTTATCCGAGGGTTAAAGTGTCAGCAAGTAGGAAGGGAGAGACCCTCCATACCTGTAATCTATCCATGGTTGCCACACCTTCAAGAACATGGGGAATTTATCTAATGCGATACTGGTCAATTTTTCATTTACAAAATTCCAATCTATTTTGGGCTTGATAAGATTGTAGTTTATGCTTGGAGATTTCCAGGACCACGCTGTCTAGCTGCCAAGAAAATATGGTTAATTAGTTTTCTCTGTGCCCCTGTTACATTTTGTGGTGGAGCTCCCATTAATCCTTCCTAGGGGTCCTTCTGTAAATTGACATTTAAGACTCCAAAGATCAAATTATACACCCTGATCCAATATATTGATGCATGTGGACAAAGCCACCATATGTGCGCCATGTCTCCTGGAATGTTACAACCTCTAAAACAGCTATTTTCCTGGTTAGGGTACATAAGTGCTAACCTATTGGGAGTGAGAGACCAACGAAAGAGAACCTTGTATCCAGATTCAAGTAATATCGTGTTGTTGGGGCATCTCCTTAAATTATCCCATAGCTTACTCCACTCCTTTACTCCACTCCTTTACTGTCAGGGACTTCCCCAGCTCCTTTTCCCATGACTGGATATAACGCACGCCTACTAATGAGGCTGGGGAGTTCATATGTCTATATATAAGGTTGTTTATCCCATCTATACACCATTTCTCAAAAAAGGTTCACTCTGGGGTATCTAAGGCACATTGTCGCCAACATTCCGTAACAAAATTTAATAGTTGGTTTGCTCGAAAATACTCTGTTTCTGGGAAGTCATAGTTTTCTCTCAAATAGTCTATTGTAGCTGGGCCCCTGACTGTAAACAAATCTTTCCACCCTACTGAGGTTATGGTCACTCCACCAGGAAAAAGCGCGGCTTTGAAAACCAGGGTTAAATTAAGGGTTATGGAAAAGTGGCTTTGCCGGGGTATGGGCTGTATATAGTGAGTAGAGGTGTGCATTATTATCCCAGATTTTAATGGTGTGTCGTGACTTCAGTCACTCTTTACTGCTGTCCTGCAAGTTGGATTGATATCACCCACCTCCCTTCCCTCCCCAGCAGCCTAACAACAGAACAATAGGAAGGTAACCAGATAACAGCTCCCTAACACAAGATAACAGTTGCCTGTTAGAAAGGCTATGGACACATGTGAATCTTCGCGCGCGTTTTTTAAAAAAGCCAATCCCCGCCTAGATACCGCTAGCGGTTTAAGCTAAGGCAAAGTTAAGGCAATGGCAATTTACACTAGGATACGTGGTGGTCCAGGTTCCACTGCGACACATTCAGTTACATTGAGTAGGAGAAACAACCACCTGTCAGAAACAGTTCCATCCTAAAGTGTTGGCTCTTTCTGAAAGCACATGACCAGGTAAAATGACCTGAGATGCACCTACACACCAATATTACAACTACAATAAAATACACGTGCTGGTTCAGGAATGAAATTCTATATTGGAGAGTGAATAATTTGCAGTGCAAACAGTGTAATTTAGAAATAAAAACCACACCATAAAAATCATGACAAAATCCCTTTAATAAATTGTTTTCTTTAGTTTGTACAATAGATGAGTCAGAGTTTCAAGACCCACAGTGTAGGAGCAAATATATCTTAGCTCAATCAAGTCTTTGGCTTACACAGGTTATAGTAATTAAGTATTTACTCAAAGTTAAGGTGAACAAGGTGCCAGAGTCCGATGGAATACATCCTAGGGTACTTAGAAAGCTTCGTTCAGTTTTAGCCGGATTACTTTTTCTCATTGTCCAAAGTTCATCCACAATGGTACCCATGGATTGGATGAAAGTTGATGTAATTGGTCTTGGCAATGTTGTTTGTACATTGATAGAAAACTGACTACATGATTGAGGGTTGATGTCAGTCTTACTTACTCTACTTTATAGTATGTGGCATCATTGCAACAGGATCTGAACAAAGGGACACTCCATCCTTTTCTTAACTTTGAAGCAGATGAGAAGGGGTATTTGCTGTCTGCTTTATGAGCATGGTGGGGTGAGAGAGATGATGAGTGTGGGATGCAGTGGTGTTAGGTGTGAAGTTGGAGGGGATGGATAATGGCATAATGGCTGGAGGCTTTCCTTGGCCATCCTTTGACTGGGCACTGATTGAGAGAGTTAACAGAAGCGTAACAACCTGGTAAAGAGTATAAAAGATCACTTATGGAGTGATATGATAATATGTATAAATATATAAGGTGACTATACAATGAACTATCTGATGCTTTACTCACCGGTGGATCCTTTCAGCAGACACAAGAACATAATATTTGATTAAAAAAAAAGAGGTTCCATTTTAGTATGTTAAACATCTTTATTACAATGATTGATCTGTGGAATTCTCTTCCTGAAGTGGTTAGTGACTAATATATTAGATAGCTTCAAGAAGAGGTCGGATGGCTTTTAGCATGGGAATAAATAAAGGGTTTCTGAATTTAGCTTTTAGAACAAAGTTGATCTGGGGACTGGTCCAATTCCCATCTTGAAGTCAAGAAGGGATTTTTTTCTCCCACTGGGGCAAATTGTAGAGACTTCAGATGGGGGTTTCACATTTCTCCGGATCAACCAGCAGCTAAGCAGGTTGCTTGAAAAGGTTTTTTCAACCTAAGTAACTATGCTACTAATTATTTTTTTGTGTTAATACAGCCCTTGCTCGTATCTCTGTGGAACCACAGAGTGCGGCAAACTAATTTATAGGTGCACCCTATTATTTACACCTTCAATTGACAAGGTGTAAACAATTTAGGACAATCTAGAATGTAGATTGTCAAGGGAAGGAGTAGAAGAGATAGGTTTGGCATGGTCTAGGTAGGATATGATTAGGAAACAGATCAATTGTTGTCTGACTTTTCTGGTTCAAGTTCCCTTGCTTCATAAAAAAAAAAGGTTTATATATATCCGAAAACATTTGTCTATCAGCTAATTAGTCATTGTTCTAGGATATCTAATACGTGTTTATCCTGAATGTTATCCTTTTTTTCAAGTTGGTTTTCATGGTGAATCTAGATCCACAAGAAAATAATTTTGGTTGAGATAACTTTCTTGTTTGTGAGTTGACAGAAGTAATTCTGGAGAAAAGGTCCTGGATTATTACAAAGATTTCCATTTACTTTGAATACTTTTAAGGCCTCAAGGGTTTTAAAGGATAACTAAACTCTAAAAATGAATATGGCTAAAAATGCCACATTTTATATACTGAACTTATTGTACCAGCCTAAAGTTTCAGCTTGTCAATAGCAGCAATGATCCAGGACTTCAAACTTGTCACAGGGGGTCACCATCTTGGAAAGTGTCTGTGACTCTCACATGCTCAGAGGGCTCTGAGCAGCTGTTGAGAAGCTAAGCTTAGGGGTCGTCACAAATTATCCAGCGAAAGATGAGGTTGGTCTGTAATAAAAGTTGATGCTACAGGGCTGATTATTAAATTATTATGTTAATTGCACTGGTTTCTGTGCTGTCTATTCTATTCTATGTGTACTGTATAGTCTCAACTATAGACCAGTTTGCCCTTATAGGGGGTCATCAATGCAAAACAAACAGCATTTCTCCTTTTATACAGTAGATAAACAGAACTCTAGTATTCTTTCTATCTGAAACTGCTACATGGCTGTAGTATTATCAGCATTTTCGAGTGTAATACTCGATGTAATACTGTATGTTTTTGGAGAAATTTAGAGCACTTGGAAGACACTAATACAGATACATGATAACAATCAATTATAGCCAGACATGTTTTACACTTACCAATGGGTTCAATTGCCCATTCCAATCTCTTCATTCTGAAAAATGTAAAAGAGCATTGGCATAAGTAGGCATAACTCTTTGAGTATTGCAATGAGGAGCAGACAGTGTTCAAGGCTGTTTCAGGCTGAGTGTTAAAGATACAATTGTATTTCTGGAGCAGAATATGCCCCCTGGAAGAAAGAAGTGCATACATCCTACTGGGGTGTTATGTCAGCCTAACCCCTAATATTCTGCACAACAACATTAATGAAATGCATTATTGCTCTATTAACATAATTTAGACAGTAAAAACAGTCAAAGGAAAATGCTGGCAAGTGGCCCTTGTGCACTGCTTGTAGTCATGTTTTTACAAGAGTAAACATTCCCTGGTGCTAAATGCAGCTTTTGGCTTTCTGAGCTATGCATTCACATCCACGTTATTTTTCTCCTAAGAAAACACAATCCATTTGCTTCTTTTAAATCAAATTAAATTGCCATTAGAAGTAGAAGTTTTTGGCAGAGGCCCCGCAGATCATTCAGAATGCAAAAACCTTTGTAATTAGATTATTTTTAAATCCGGCAGGTTAGTTGGTGTCCAGCATGTGTAAGGAAATGTTCAAAGACAGTTCATCAAGAATAGATTAATATAAGTGCAATAGTTTTGTAGACATGAAAATTAGATCAGATAATAGGGCTCATTCTTGAGAAAATCTGGTGCCCATTGAAGAACCCAGGACACACAGCTCAGGCCTGTCCTTACCTCCAACCTTAGCTTGCTCGTGTGGTGAAGTGAGGCAAGGTTGGAATGGTGCCAAGCAGGTGCACAGGTTAGCTTTGATACTACACTTCTATCACCCAGGGCCTAAACTAGGGGTAGGCAGACTGAAGAGGTATCTGCCTAATGTCCACTTACTGTTGCATCCTAGGCATGTGCCTCTTCTGCCTACCCCTAGTTCTGGCTCTGCCACATGGTGGGCAAAAATGCAAGTACTTGTGGCTTTTTTTGCATTTTACACACTGGAAGGGGGCCCTGTGAATGACCCCTCTTGCCTAGAGATTGCTCTTGGTTTAGGCTGAGGGCACACTAAGCGTTGGCTCCACTTCGGCCTGATTTGTGATTTGCAGAATAAATGCAGGCTGAAAGCAAGGGTCGCCAACGCTCTGTGTGCCCTAAGCTTTAGTGCCCATCTTGTATTAAGTAAGTAGGAAAGTTCAGGGTAGATATGCTGTGTCTGCTGTGAAAAACAGGACAACTTGACTAATCACAATTACAGAACAAAGATACCTTAACTGGCTAAATATAGCATCAAAGCCCCCCCCCATAGGCACTTCCAGTAAACCTTGCCACCCACAACACCCCTGAACTCCCTGTGCATCAGTTCAGTTATCCATATGTGGAGGTGTTGGAAACAGTGAACCATGGGTATAGACTCCTAGGAGCTGCCCCTCCTAAATCTGCTACCCTAGGCACATGCTCCCGGGTCATTACATAGAATCATAGATAATGCTCTGAATAAGGGTGGAGAGCCGAACTTTAGGCACTCAAAGGCAAGGAACTCGCTGTATAGACAGCAGCTACCCCATAATTGATTTCTGTTTTACTATAAGAAATATATGAAATATTGTCCCTTTATTGTTGAATATAAGTATTATACAAGTTGCCACGGAACTCTAGGCAAATAAGCAAAAGGTATTTCTATAATATTATATTTTACAACAGGGTGTACATTATTCACTGTATAATCTAGATGTCATGAAACAACTGTAGAAAAACCCCAAGCTGCCCAAGACTGATATAAAAGATAGTTACATAGTTACATCGAGTTGAAAATACAAAGTCCATCAAGTTCAAACCCTCCAACTGAAACCCAGCATCCATACACACACCCCTCCATACCCTCCATGAATTGCATATACCCATATCTATACTAACTATAGAATTTAGTATTAACCATTGTTTTTTAAACATACACATACACACCCAAACACATACACACACACACATATATATATATATATATATATATATATATATATATATATATATATATATATATACCTGTACACAGATGTCTTCTACGCTGCTTGTTATTAGTGTACAGTTTGAAATGTGCAAAAGTAGATTACATATGTCAAAGTCTGATTAAGGGATTAGGTTCCTTTGCCAAACCCTTATTTGTCCTTTAGAACGTTGTCCTGTGCCTTGTGTACCCAATGTCACGGAAATCCCTTAGAAATCCACAACAAAAGTCTCTATTCATTACTTCTAAAAACATAATAATAGCTACACACCGGTAATGTGACAAGACTCATTCACAAGGTCAAAGTTTGGATATACCCTGTGACTCGATCACCAACTTCATAATTTAGCCAATTTTTTTTTTGTCTTTGTTTCCAGTGTGCTATGAAGTGAGGCTCAGAAGGTAATATTAACATGTTGCTGGAGCAAGTTTTCCCATGGTGCGCCCTAAAATTCACCACATACCTACATTTCTTGGGACCTGGGGCTTTCCAGATAAAGGATCTTTCCGTAATTTGGATCTTCATACCATAATTTTACTGGAAAATGATGTAATCCTTAAATAAACCCAATAGGCTGCTTTTCCTTTCAAGAATAACTATTTATATCTTAGTTGGGATCAAGAAAAGGTACTGTTTTATTATTACAGAAAAAAAGGAAATCATTTACAAAAATTTTAATTATTTGGATAAAATTGAATCTATGGGAGACAGCCCTGTAATTTGGAGCTTTCTGGATAACGAGTTTCCGGATAATGGGTCTCATACTTGTATTAGCTCACAGAAGAAATGATAAACAGGAGAAGTAACATACAATAGTCCCATGTGGACCAGTATAATGGCATTTAATAATTTAATGAATTGTCATACATTATATCTGGCCAAGGCCAAATGGATCCGTGCTGGTGAATACATTTTAACAGCCTTAATTTTTATAGGGCGAATTCAGCATAAGGGCTAAATGTGGCAATTTAATGGGAATGTCTAAGGCCCTTCCGTGTCATGGTAATCGTTTTGGACTCTGCCAGTCCTATCCTTGGACACACCTTGAGGGTTCAGTAAATGGAGAACCCAGTGCAAAAGTACTTCAACTTGTCAGTAGCCTCAGTATGGTTAGGTTAATTAATATTTTTAACAGGGTCTTGAGTATTGAGTCCACTCTTATATGTGTATAAATTAACTGAGATTTAAGCATTGAATCGGTTGTATTTCTGGGCATAATTATGGGGGATATATGGATAGCTGGGTTTTCTTCAACATTCTTTTTGAATACTAAACAGATTATGATGCTTCAGAATACGAAATATGCAATAAATTCATATTAATAGGCAAATAAACCAGATCATCTGTTCTAATCAAGTACCCAAGCAACAAGATTGTGAGGCCATTTGTTTATTTCTTATTTGTCTGGCCAAGTCATCTCTCATTACTGCCAATACAGTACTGGTATCTCTCCATTCCATCAACTTCCTGGTTGCTACATATCAATTTGAAAGTATTTTAAATATAAAACTCAGAAGTTTCAGATTAAACAGAAGATTTCAACTCATTTAAAAAAAAAAAGTAAAGGTGAATTATATATCTTTATTAGAACACCTCGGTTAGACTAATAGATGATGTAAATGTACCCTTTAACACTAATCCAAAATTATACATTGTAAATAAAATTGTGCTACACCTATGTTGTGTTCCTTACATAATTATGTGTCTGTGACGGTTCTCATTCATCCAAGGCATGTTATATCTATGGTAATAAATCAATCAAATAGCATAGGCCCAATAAGAAACACACTTGACCTGAGTTTAGTTGTTCTGTTGGTATGTGCGTAATGGGATGAAACATCATAGGACACCACAGTTTCTTCTGTGCCCAGTACTAACCCGTGTAAATCTGCTAGTTATACTAAATAGATAATGCTGATTCCAGGGTATTTATTTCAGAAATATCTTTGTACAAGGCATTCTGAACTGAGAAAGCCAGTCAGATGACCAGCTTCAAGAGAAAAAATACAGCAAGTTCAGTTGATATCCAATTTATGCGATTTTACAATAACCTTTGTTAAAAAGAAGATAAGAAAAGCACATCTGCTAACCTCAAACTATAGGGCTTATTTATATTCAGTTGATAAAGTGCTAAGCACAAAAATTGGAGTTTTGTTTTAAAATGTCATATACATAGTAACATAGTAAGTTAGGAAAAAGACACATGTCCATCAAGTTCAACCTTTTAAGTCTATATTTAACCTGCCTAACTGCTAGTTGATTCAGAGGAAGGCAAAAAAAAACCCAAACATTTGAAGCCTCTCCAATTTGCCTCAGAGGGAGAAAAAATTCCTTCCTGACTCCAAGATGGCATTCGGACCAGACCCTGGATTAACCTTTACTATGTCCTATCTTTCATAACAGTGTCGGACTGGCCCACAGGGATACCAGGAAAAGTCCCGGTGGGCCCAGGTGTCAGTGGCCCTAATGCTGCTAAACTTTTTGTCCTATTTTATGGCCATTCCCAATTTTTATGAGAACGAAGAGGCTAAATAGTTGGAAAAATAGAGTATAGTATGTAAAGAAAAGAGACTAGGAGAATAGAGGTTGTGTGAGGAGAGGAAGAAAGGAGAGGTAGAGTGGGCCCCTGGTCTAAGATTAATTGGTGGGCCCCTGGTCAAAGTTTTTGGGTGGGCCCCTGGTGTCCCAGTCCGACACTGTTTCATAACCTAGTATTCTCTCACTTGCTTAAAAGCCATCCAACCCCTTCTTAAAGGAGAAATCAACTGTTTAAGAAAAAAACCCTACCCGCCACCCCAGGTAGACCCCCTCTCACTCCTCCCCCCCAGCATAGCTGCCCCCCGGTAAAATGCCCTTAACTTTATACTTACACCTCGGCACAGATTAAGGCACCGGAGTTCAAATTTGTCTGACGACCTATCCTTCATAAAGCCATGCTGATTGCTGTTCATAATGTCATTCACTGAATGTGATCTCTGAACAAGACTTCAAATAATTTGCCCACCACAGATGTCAAACATACTGGCCTATAGTTGCCAGGTTGAGATGATAATCCCTTTTTAAATATTGGAATGTCCATAGGTAATATACCAGATGAAAGCGAATCTGAGAAAAAAGAAATAGAGAATAGGCCAGTCTAAAACTCAACTAAGCTCTAATTTACCTTTTCTGTATATGTTACAACCATACTGGTACCATTATTTAAATGAGCAACACTCTCAACCTGCATCTTTTTACTATTACTATACTTTTATTACTAAATTTTTGTGATCAGTCTTAGCCTCTGTCGAAATATACTTCTCATTTCCTGCAGCTTCTGTCCCCACAGACTTGAAGCTTTTAAATGCCTTTCTCTTCTTTCCTATTTACTTCTTAACTTCTATATTAAGCCACATAGGGTGGTTCTTGGTGCTTCTTCCTTTCCTTCTTAAGGAAATGAATTGAGAACACTAACTTATTTAATATAATTTTAAATGACAACCATTGCTGTTCTGAGTTTTAGCAGAAAATATAATGCCCCAATCTATGCTCTGAAGGGCAGCTGTTAAGGCATTAAAATGAGCTGTTCTGAAATTCAGGGTTTTTGTTGCCCCGGTGTATATTTGTTTTTTGCACCAGACATTAAATGATATCACATTATGGTCACTATTACCCAGGGGTTCAATCACTTGCACAATTGCTATAAGTTCTGGGTCATTTGAGATCACTAGATCCAGAATAGCATTTTCCTGGTTGGCTCCTCAACAACTTGTGCCATAAAATTGTCATGCAACAAGTTTATAAACGTTTTCCCATTAACTGTCCTGGCAGTACTATTGCTCCAGTCAATATCTGGGTAATTAAAATTACCCATTATCATTAATTTCCCCAGGCACACTAGGATGGGTTCCTTGTGGCCTCACCACAAATCTGGGCCTGTTTAAAATAACAAAAATAATTAAAATCAGTAAAATCTCTCTACTGATTAATAAAGAATAACTATGTACAATACAGACCTGTGTAGTTGACTCTTGTCAGTACTGTATTACTGTAAGTCCTGCACCGCCCAGATTAGCCCACCATTATCTTAACCTAAGATCCACATTGCTTAATTTCCAGTTGTTCCTCTATCTTGCACAGAAAGCTTGGCAGAATCCTGGCGTCTCCCTGTTATTGGGTCCTGGTTTCCCAGGTGATAACAAGATGACTCACCCTTTCACAAGAGAAGCCTAAGCAAGAACAGCGATGGCTGAGATAGAGGCCCAGCAAGATGGACAATTATCTGATAAAGAGAGTAATAAGGTAAATAGTTTTATCACAGTATTATGTTCTATGGCACTGTGGAAGGCTTGCTTTAATATGTGCACCAGGAATTCGCATGTATGCAGAGACCCTTTTTTATACCTACTTTGAAAGAGAATCAACTAAAAAGAGCAGGCTTGGCCGAGATGTACAGAAAGTGGTTCTAGATAAACGCTGTCCCTGCAGCTTGGATGAATATTCACATCACAACAAAACAGCTACTTTCTTGACTCTGACAAAATGAACATAATGTTGCAAAAGTACTTTTGTCTATATTGTAGACATTTTTCATTATATAAATATATATTATATTATTATATTTATATTATCTATGCTGGCATGCACATACCAAATTAATGTATGGGGCAATGGGGACGTGGGTGTACATACATTGCACTTCACACCTACCATTAATAATATAATAATGTCAAGTCTGCAGCAAACATACTGGATCCCCACGATTAATGCCTATCTACATAGAGACCATACAGACTCCTTGTAGGCAGTGCCCTGTCTGGAATTAAAGTGAAGAACCCAGCACTGTTAGTGAAGTGCTACTAAGTTTGTCCAATTCTAGAACCAATTCTAAGTTCTACATTAGGCATATAAATGCTTACATTTTGTCTGTTTTACAATCTTCTGGCTTCACACCCTATTCTAATGAATAGAACTGGTACCACACAAGAATGAGGGATGGCATATGCAATTCCTTCGACAGCTGGATATGATATGAATTCTTTTGGTATACTTGTTCCAAAAACAATCCAACATATATTGAGCAAGTTAATCCAAATCTACCATATGTAGCTAGGATATCTTGAGAAGTCATTTGGAACCATCTCTATGAAATATGGCAAGTAAGGTCCTTCCTAAGGTATATGTTCCTTTGGAAGCTACTGAAAACATAGGACAGTTGCTCCTGAAATGATTAACACTGATTTTGATTACAGTTATCAACATCCAGGAGGATTCTGTTGTTTCAAGACATAATTTATACAGTTACAAGCTATGCAGCAAATTTGACCAAACAGTTTTGGAAACTTGCATCTGAAGCATCTTTCCTTGGTCCCTTTTGACAAAACAGCTGTGGGAACTGACTGTCAGTTGAAGTACATACAAGTTCATACTGGACCTTTTCACTTTTTCACTACTCACTTTTTGTTGCATCCCAACTGCAAATGTCCTTATACATTGCAAATGCAGGCTCATCAGATAGGAGGCAACAGTAGCACAAGCCACAATGTGAGTAGGCAAGCAGCACTGAAATTATATAAAGATCTATATTAGGTCCACACGGCTCCCATAAATTAACCCAAGTCGTTTTTATTGGAATGAGACCAATATTTACATATATCTGAGGCATCGTTACCTCCCCTTGTCTCGTTGAATCCAGGCTGATATGGACTGCATTATCATCTTCTGTAGTTAGCAAATGATAATGGAATATGTTCTTCTTTATTCATACAACTGTCAAACATACACTGTCTCATAGGAATTTGGTTTCTGATGCTTAAAATACCTACGTATAAACAAAGAATTTTACCATGCCTGAGTCTTGCATAATATTTTTTTGAGTAAAACAAGGACACTGATCTCTGCAGTGCAGCCCTAGAAATTCTCTTCATTTGATGTACAGAGAAACTCTTTTCATCTCTGACTCTTCTGAATCTGTGATACATTGTGTAACTAGCTGGGGGGACCAAGAGACAGTGTTGGAGGTACTGTTCATGGTACCGGGATCCTGGCATCAGCAGGTCTACCTGTCCACTAAAATTAATAGGTTTTTTTTACTTGTACCTCCCTGCATGAGAAAAGAAAGGGATATGTAGGGGAAGATGAAGAGAAAGAAAAAGGGGCAAAAAGTAAAAGAAGTCATAGAAGATAGCAAGGCATAAAACAAAAGAAAAATACTGCAATATCAAGGCAATGAGGGTAGAAAGGTTAACCTACAGCAATATAAAATCATGTTGAATAGTGAACCCATGTTCTAGTGTTTTCTGGTTGGCCTGTGGAACCCTAGTCAGATACTGGCTGTTGTTGCTAACACTTGCTGCTCGTCCTCAATTTCTACCCATCCTGTTCCCAGTTTCAAATGTGCCCCTTGCTTGCTGTGTTTTATTTTGCACTAATAAGCGCTTGAAGTGAGCTACATGCATTTTTTTTTTTAGTACCCTATGTCTTAAGGGTAATTTATATCTCTGCATATATACAGTATGTCTGAAGCCTGGAGACAGAGGAAAACAAATACAAAGTTGGTTTTGTTATCACTGCCAACAATTTTTTATTTTTTGTAATGAATTCTGAAGTCATTGACAGGTTCCACCTGCCACCATCACTTGCCAGAGATATCATGGTGACATCAACTACAAATGTCTTAGTGGGTTATTGGTTCAGATGTAGATTAACTTGGCAATTCCATTGGGTACAGTCCAGTGTATGTGATCCATGCAGAGCACGGGCATTCTGCCATGGGTTTGTATGATAATCCTATTTATCTTGTATTTATAACTTCATGTTGAGTCATTGTTGTGTCATGGTTTACAATATAAAAACAGTAACATGTCTGTATTAGTCTGCTATTTGCTAGTAACCTTGCTTGATTGGTGCCATTTTGTCTGCTTAATCTAACACCATTCAGTATGGACATTCCATCCTCCGCTGTGAGTGTTTCCTGGCCATGCCTTGTCTTTGGCTTTACACTTAAGAGCCAACAGGATCCCTTTAAGGAAAATAACCATCATTCACTACTGAAGGGAGGTGCAGAGACCAAGATTCCTCTCACTAATGCCCTTCAGACATTTTTGACACCATCAGCCCCACTGGATTTGTGTAATTGGAGGAAAAATGAGATCAAGAACTGCAGTGTAGAAAGAGGGAGAGAAGACATGCTCTATTTTTCAAATAGTAAAGATAGCAGCACCTCAATGAATGGATCCACCAATCCTTGTATACGTTTAAAAAGCAAAAGAGGGTTTTTGGTGTGCTTACTAATCAGGGTTTACAAAAACCTTTTTTACGTTCAGTTGGTACTTAAATTATATATAAAGAGAGTCCTGTGCTTGACTCCAGATAGATTAGCCAGGGATCATTGAAAAATAACTGCCACAGGCTTCAGTTGATTTGATCGGTGTGGTAACCTGTCAGGAAAGAAACTAACATAGCGCAGAAGAGCCGACCGGTTGAATGCGGAAAAGCAGTACATTGTTATGAATCAATTAAGAATTTTTTTGATGTATGTTATAACTTGATGTGAAACAAATGAATTGTATTCACTGCGCAAGATAATTGTAAAACTGTATCAAACACACACCTGAATCAATTAACCCAATTACAATGGACTGGACAAGTTAATTGAAAGAACATCCCACCGACCCTACAAAAGACATTCAAACAGAACGCGGGAAGAATTTCTGCCCCTGATGAAGTATAATTTTATACGAAACGCATTGGGCTTTATCAAATGCTCTGTTAATTCTTAACTGACACAATTTTGTGAATAAATTTAATTTTACAAACACCGTGCTGTAACTAGTGTCTGAAAAAAGTACTAGCGCACGCAAACGCTAAGATTGGAAACATCGAACACACAGAGGAAACCAACTCCAGGTAGTAACCCACTACCTCTACAGACTGCAAAACAGATCGGGAAAGTATCCCCAAGAAGAAGGCACGACAGGACCTGCACAAGTTTACATTGCCATCAAAAATCAGCATCCGGTAAGCATATACCCACCGCCTTCCCTGTATCCACAAGCCGGCTCTTCTGCGCTATGTGAGCTTTCTTTCCGAAAGGTACTACAACGATCAGACCGACTAGACGAACCCTCGCCGCCTAACGGATCCGGGAAAAAAAGCGCTACAGGACCGCTTCCAACACAGGTTGTTATCAAACATCCACGTCCGGCAAGCATATACCAACTGCTTTTCCGCATTCAACCGGTCGGCTCTTCTGCGCTATGCTAGTTTCTTTCCTGACAGGTTACCACACCGATCAAATCAACTGAAGCCTGTGGCAGTTATTTTTCAACGATCCCTGGCTAATCTATCTGGAGTCAAGCACAGGACTCTCTTTATATATAATTTAAGTACCAACTGAACGTAAAAAAGGTTTTTGTAATCCCTGATTAGTAAGCGCACCGAAAACCCTCTTTTGCTTTTTAAGAACTGCAGTGTACCACCCTATCCACGGATTGAAAAACGTTTGGTGATGCTAATTGGAATGTACCACTGCTTAAAATGGCACCAACCAAAGATTAAAACAATTATATTCCATGAAAATGATATCCTTGACCTCTAGATTCCTAAGATAAGCAAATAAATGAATATACTTGCCCAGCTCCTTCTTAATCAACTTGTCAGAATCTTGGCTTAAGCAGGAGAAGATGCAATGGTCATGTTATATTATTATATCCCTTTAGCCAAAGAAATGTAAGCCAGGTTACACATGTGATAAAAGAAGAAAGCAGCTATGCAATGCATGCAGTAGATCTCGCTTAAGTTGATGGTGACATACATGTTGCATGTAAAAGTGAAACCTACATCCAGAGAAAAGGCAGATTTATAGCTTATTTATTGAAGTAAAGGCCCCTATTGTGTCATAGGCTTCTTGTAAAGCAGGTGAGTATTTTTTCTAGAGCTCTAATGGCTTCCATTTTGGTGCAGTGCAGACTTTTGTTCCAACTCTTCAAATTAATATTCTGAGCAGCGAGAGAGCCTGGATGGCAGAGCATTAGCAGCACTGTTCTAGCTAGAACTTAGGGAGGCGTGCAGCACAAGAAGTGAATACTCTGCCCAAGGTCCCTTGACAGAGGAAGTCTAAGTCAGACCCCACCTAAACTTTCACATTCTGTCCCTGACTGCCCATAATAGGAACTAGAGATGAGAAAAATAAGGCATGATAGGGGTTTTGTATGCAATCTGAAATGCAGGTATTTTGCATTCTTACTGTTAAGAATAATATAAATAAGACTGTTCACATCTATAGCATCACTTTTCCTTTACTTTGTATCGCATATAACATTGGCAGTGTTAGTTCAGGTTATAGAAAACCTGTCTGGTGCTATATATTATTTTGACCCAGCACAACACCCAGGCAAATTTTTTAAGCACTCATGCAGTAAATGGAGGGAAGCAGTTTATGGACAGATGGGAAAAAAGAAACAGATCAGACAAGTGGCTAAACATTTAAAGCAATAGTATTTCCTAGAAAGGCAACAAATTGCAGATACATGTATGGGATCTTTTATCCAGAATGTAGATAACGGATCTTTCACTTAAGTTGGATTGGATTAATTTGCATTGCAAGCTAGATGCTCTATCTTGAAATGTTCAGGAAAAGTTGTAGAATACTGCAACTTAATGAACAATCTAAAGCTGGCCATAGATGCAAAGATCCGATCGTATGAATCAACGTACGATCGGACTTTCCCATCTCCCGACCCGCCACTAACCATTCAGATCAAAGTCTTACCAGTCAGATTAGTTAAAGAACAGATCAGCAATGTTCTGCCCCTGACAGCAATCGTACGATATCTATGTCCAACCAAAGCTAGTAATAGTCTCCCACTGAAAATTGTACGATCGGCAATACACGCAGAGATATTATCCGCAGCCGACAGAAATTTTCTAACCTGTCCAATCGACCAAACGACCGATCTCCGCCGGACGAAAAATGTCGGGACTCTCCACACACGGTCTGAAAATCGTATGAACCCTCGATTCGTACGATCAGATCTTTGCGTCTATGGCCAGCTTAAGGATGGTCCATAAGTAGTTCACATAACTCACCAGATACTGGAAGAGGCCCAGGTACACCAACCTAAGCCTTCAGCTAAGGGAGCAGATCCAACCCTATAGACGTAGAGAAAATACCCAAAAAGCAGTCTTCCCAAACAAACGTGTAAAATCACATAGACATTTATTTAGGTAACATGGGAAGACTGGTCTTTGAATACTTCAACTTAGGCCTATCAGTTTGGTTATATTGTCAGAACCGCAATTGCAAGTGATCCTTGCCATGTAAGTACAACCAAGTATAACTGTTTGTAGAAGGTCAAAGGATAAGGGATTCAACTGAACACTAACACTATTTGCAGGATTTGAAGTTAGCCAACGCCTTCAGTCCTGGATTTGTGGAAAGGCCACAAAGGCTGGGCCTAGGGCGCAGAATTTAGGGGACTGGCATACCGCCCAACCACACTAGCATTGGTTAGGAAGCACTGGGGATTCACAGGAGATACAATAGTTTTTAAAATTTCCTGTGCACCAATCTCTAGTACTTGGAACCTGATGCTGAAAATTTGCACATGTGCACAAAGGAAGGGGGGGGGCAATGAACGGCAGCGGCCCTATGAGCGCCTGATATGTAAATCCGGCCCTGAACACCTTGTGTATTTAGTTGAACCCATTCCAAGCTTTGTGACTTGTGAACCGATTCCAAGCACCAGATAGCTAGAGGCAGCACATTTTTTCAGATGACGTAGTTTTTTGTAAATGTTTACTAAAATTTGAAAAATTTCATCAAAATCTATAAATTTACAGGTTTTAAAATACATTTTGCAAACATTTCTAATGCTTTTATTATTATTAAAAGTGTACATATTTACAGATCCTACTCCTATCACTTGCAGTCCTCCAAATGTAATAAAATGCTCTCCGTTTGCCCTGGAACAGTAACTTCCACCAATTAATAAGATTTGTTTTTAAACAGGTGACAAATGTTACCCACTGTATGGTTGCCATAGGTGACTAGACCTGTAGCAATCTTTGTGCTTTAAAATAATATTGACTTTTACTTATAGACCTAAAATTACCCAATAATTTGCGCAGTTATATTTAATAACAAAATGTGAGATGTAGGGGCAAATTTACTAAAGAGCGTACTGACTAACGATGGCGAAAATTTGCCAGAGTGACGTCCTTTTGGTACTTCGCCGGTTTACTATTGGGCACAGGCGTAACTTCGCTCATTCACTCATTCGCACTCAATCACCAGGAGAAGTTGTGCTCAGGCGAAGGGACGTAACTGCGCACATTCGCTAAGATGTGGATTTTACTGAATGTTACCTCTTGCGCCAGACTTGCCTTTGCCACCTCAGACCAGGCGAAGTGCAATAGAGTAGATAGGACTTCCTCAAACTTTAGTTGAAAATTTTTCCCCCCAAAAAACGCTGGCGTATTTTCCTTTTTTCAGGGTGATAGGCTGCAAAAGAGCATACAAATTTTTTGGGGTAACTGGCTTCCCCCCTAAATTTCCTAAGATATGGCACATAAACTATACACTGGGCTCATGTGTAGGGCATTATAACAATTCTTTTATTTTATTAAGGTTCCCTGGGCTTGTGTAACTTAATGTATTTGCTGCAACATATACGTCCATTCAACGTTAACTTCCCGCCGTATGCAAATTAGCCAACGCTAGCGCAACTTCATTCTGCTTGCCGAATTAAAGCTAGCGCAACTTCGCCAGTGTTCGGTGCCCTGGACGCAACTTCACATGTTAGCGAATTAGCGTTGTCTGAGCGAATTCTCGCCTGGCGAAGTGGTCGCTGGCGAATTTTTGCCGTTTAGTAAATTTGCCTCATTAGCCATTTCTCTGCTTTATGTCCTCTATCATGTCTAAATGTGTGAGTAGAGAGTTTAGGGCTCATTTACATCGCAAGCACTGTGTGCAAATTGCATTTCCCCCCTGCAGTGAATATATAAGCACTTTCATTAAAGGTACTTGTGGCAAAAAAACTTATAGTTGCTCTTACAGCCACTCAGTCCTGCCTTCTGTTCCAAATGTACTCGGGAACACTGGATGAAGCCACCACCACCTCCTGACCTGGCAGTAGCTCCAGTGTTCCCTTAGCACCCTGTATCAATTGCCATAGCACAGTTGGGACTAAAGAATTGGGACACAGACGTCACATGCATGGGAAACACTGAAAATAAAACCAGGTGGACTTTGAAAATATTGGGTGCAAATGCCTCCAATTTGAGATGAGATGACATGCACGCAAAGTTGCTCACATTTTGACGAATCAGACACATTGGGTCAAATTTAAAAAAAGGGCAAAGTGGCTAACGCTAGCGAAAATTTGCCAGCGTGACGTCATTTTGCCACTTCACTGATTTACTAACGGTCCCTGTTGTAAATTCGCTAGCAAAGTAGACATACTTTAGCGCTACTTTGCACCCTTACGCCAGGCGAAGTTGCACTCTGGCGAAGGGATATAACTACGATAATTCACTAACTTGCGGATTTTTCTGGATGTTACCTCTTGCGCCAGACTTGACTTCGCCAACTCAGAGCAGTGTGGCAAAGTGTGATGAAGTGCAGCAAAGCTAGCGCATTTTCGGCACATAGTGAATTTACCCCATTGTGCCCGAAATGATGCTGTATTTTGGGAAAAAAGTATAGCGATTGCACATTTTTCTCAGGGTAAATAAATAAACCATTTTATCTTGTGCAATTACAGGAAGGATGTTTTAATAACTTATATAGCAAAGCAGAGAAAGCAGAGATTGGGACTGACACAGACAGCGCATGAGCTGAAATACTCCCACTGCTCAGCCAGACGTGCAGAACAGCAGAGAGAGAAGACAAATATATCCAAGGAAAAATGATCAGATTTGTCATAGGCTGCACAAAACTTTTTTATGTTCCCAACCAAAACTAAATAAACTATTGAATATCTCTTTTATTGTTTGAAATGTGTCCATATCACTTTCGACAGATTAATTGTTTTTCAGCGTATCCTATTAGGCAGTAATTGATCACTTTTTAATATATTCTAGTACTCTCTTAGATATGACTATAATACAAATTTAATTAATTTAAAACAGAAATGTCTAATTTTTAATCTACATAATATTTACATGAGTACACTGTGGCAGTCCTTTTATTCTAATTATATATTCTAACAAAACTCTTCAGTAAACCCCTTCAATATTCTTTTCCATCTCAACTAGGAGAGGTAGATTGAGTAGTAGCAATTTTCAAACTATGCATATCTTTTCAATTGATGTTGGGGGGGTTATATACAGTTAAAATTTGGGCACCCCTTGCCACTGGACAGCTGCAAGAATCAGTTTATTCAAAAACAACAAGCAATTTGCAAATGTTAATGGACAGTAACATTTGATATCACCAATTTTAAAACACAGGGACAAAAAATAGTCACTGTGGCAAGTTAGGACACCCTAGTAAATTATTATTTAGTAACACCCCCTTTGGCACAGATCACAGCTTGAACGTAGCCTTTTGTATCTAGCTAGGGGTCACTCCGTATTTGGTGTAGCGATCTTTTGCCCACTCTTCTTTGCAGATCATATCTAATTCTGAGATTGTCTTGGGCCCTTGTGCATGTTTAATTTACAGTATACCAATATCTAGCAATGATGTTTAGGTCAGGGAATTTTGAAGGTCATTACAAAATCTTCAACTTGCTTATCATCAAGTAACTTATGGTGGCATTTTAGGTATGTTTAGAATCTTTCTTGCTTTAAGAGCCAACCCCTTTTCACGCTCAGTATTTCACATCGGTATCCATAATTAGCTTAGATTTTCTGGAGTACAGTCTTTTGTCCACACTTTGCCAATGGCTTCCACACAAGCCCAAAGCATAATAGAGTCACCTGTGTTTAACAGCAGGCAAGGTGTTATTTTTTAATGCTGAAGAGTTTAATTTTGACCACATAAGTCCCACTTGTTTTCCGAAAGACCTCTTGCTTGTCTTCAGAGTTACATAGTAAGTTAGGTGGAAAATAGACAAGTCCATCAAGGTCAACTTTTTATGTCTATATGATAATTGTCTAACTGCTTGTTGATCCAGAGGAAGGCAAAAAAAACCTTTATGAAGTCTCTTATAATTTGCCTCAGGGGGGAAACAAAATTCTTCCTGACTCCAAGATGGCAATCAGACCAGTCCCTGGATCAACTTGTACTATGAGCTATCTTCAATAAGTCTGTATTCCCTCCCTTGCTAAAAAGCCATCCAACCCCTTCTTAAAGCTATCTAATGTATCAGCCTGTACCACTGATTCAGAGAGAGTTCCACAACTTCCCAGCTCTCACTGTAAAAAAAATCCTCTCAGAATATTTAGATGGAACATTTTTTCCTCTTCTTTCATGTCTCCTGAAAGGACCTACTGGTAAGAAAACATTAAAGAAATTATTATGTGAACCCCTTTATATAGATTCCTATGATGACTCTTCCATGCCAGTCATGTCTGTGCATGCAATTCTGCACCACCGAACAATGCAATGCATTCATATAAGGGGTTGCCTTTGCCTTTCTATCCAGCATGCGAACCATTTCTTGTTCTTTCAGATCTTGCCTTGACTTCCATAGTTCCCCTTAACTTCCATTATTGATGACATTAGGGACAGTGGAAATAGTGAGCTGGAAGAGTTTAAAATCTTATTATAGCCAACCCCTGCTTTATCGGCATTAATTAGCTTAATTTCAGAACTGTACTCTTAGAGGAGACCATAGTTGTTGAGTGACAGCCCAAAATTTGGGATGTCAGAGATTTTATTAAAGGAGGAATCAACCTGTGGGGAAAAAAACCCATACCTCCCCCCCAGGTAGACCTCCCTCCCTCCCTCCTCCCCCAAGCTAACTACCCCCCCCCCTGGGGAAATGCCCCATACTCCATACTTACCACTCGGCGCCGATTCTTCCAGCGAAGTTCCACGCGTCCATCTTCCGCGTCCTCTGTAAGCTGACTGCAAGATCGGTATTTTTTCCCCATTTCCCCATGGGGGAGGCGGGAGGGAGGTCTACCTGGGGTGGGGGGTAGAGGTTTTTTTCCTCCACAGGTTGATTTCAACTTCTAATTGTTATAAGGCCTAAAGAGGTAATTAGGGTAAGAGATTATTGCAAAAACAGTGTAAACAGTGAAAAATTTAAATCAATGGGCGTTTTTATGCGTGACAATTGTTTACGCGTGGGACAATTTTTCTCGCTCCAAATGCGTTAAAGTCAATGGGCGTTTTTTCTTTTGGTGACTTTTTTTGTCTTAATGCATTAACGTCAATGGGCATTGTTTCTTATGGATGTTTTTTCTCTGCAAATTTTTCCGCACATGTCGTAATTTCAATGCAAAGCCATAGCTGGCGAATAAATACGCTAATCACTAGTGTTTATCACTAAAAACTGTTTTTTTTAGGGTTCCAAAGTATTTAACTTGCCAGTGTTGCACGTCTGGACATGGATAGATACTTACATGCAGAGGGTTGCTTTACGAATTGCTTTAAGAATCTCTTCAACTGTAGCAATTGGTTTCCACTGCCAAAATTAGGGAACAGGCTGCTAAGATTGTCAAGCCTTTTTATTAAAATTATTTACAAGTTTAAATTGTACTCACATTTTTGTGATGATACATTTGCATTTAAAACAGTCTCTCCTTGGTGCCTGCTTTGTTCAAACTTCTTGTGGGTCTCTTACTTTGCCTGTGTTTTCGACTCAGCAGCATGTTGTTACAGGTTGACATTTACACTGTCCTCGCACCCTTAGGCCAGGCAAAGTTGCGCTCTGGCGAAGGGACGTAACCAGTGGCGTAACTAGTTGTTACTGGGCCCCATAGCAAATTCAATTTAGGGCCCCAAATATTTATAAATTGGCCTATTTTACCAAGATATATTAAAATTGCTAATTAATTAGGGTCTTACTGGGCCCCCTACACTCCTGGGCCCCCCTGCAACCGCAGGGTCTGCTTCCTCTATAGTTACGCCCCTGGACGTAACTACGCTAATTCACTAAGTTGCGGATTTTCGTGAACGTTATCTCTTGCGCCAGACTTTACTTCGCCACCTCAAACCAGGCAAAGTGCAATAGAGTAGATGGTCCAAAAAAAGTTGAAATTTTTTCTAAGTCCCAAAAATGCTGGCGTCTTTACTTTTTATAGGGTGATAGGTTGAAAAAGATTTTAATTTTTTTTTAGGGTACCCTCCTTCCCCTCTACATTTGATAACATATGGCACCTAAACTATACTGTGGGCACATGTGTAGGGCATTAGAACACATTAATTAAGGTTCCCGGGCCTTGTGTAGTGTAATGTGTTTGCTGCTGCATATACGGCCATTGTACTTTAACTGCACGCCGTATGCAAATTTGCCATCGCTAGCATAACTTCGAACCACTGATCGTAAAATCGGTAGCGCAACTTCGCAAACGATGGGTAACTTGTGTGCAACTTCGGATCTTCGTGAATTTGCGCAGCCCTGGCGAATCTACGCCTGGCGACGTGTGGCAAAACCAACGCTGGCGCATCTTCGAAGGTAAGTAAATTTGCCCTCTATTCTCTCTCTATCCAGGGTATATACAAACTAAGAAACCAGACTTTTTCCCTGGACAAGTGGAAGGTTGCCCAAACTTTTGCACATGCCACAATTACTATTTTCTTTGTTTCTATTTTTTTTTTTTATTCCTACAGTAGTTGTTTCCTACTTTATTTACAAAAGTACTACATATGTAATTGATAAAATATCGCAGTTTGGACAAGAGATGCCTAAACTTTTGCATTCAACGAACCTGCATTTGGGGTAGGGAAAGGTCTGGATGCAAAGCAAAACCTTCACACTGGCATCACTGAAAAATCATACCATGATATAGGATAAAGATTAGGGCACCATACATTTTGATTGCTTAGAATAATGGTGTAACTTTTAAGTATCATATATCAGAAAGAGAAATTACATACCTCGTAGGGAAGGGTGAATTTTTTCGCCTTGTTTCAACGCGGAAATGATGCCCATAGACTTGTATGGCGTTGCGCGGCAAAAAAATGACGTGTGGCAAAAAAATTCACTGTGCGTCAAAAAAAATTTGACACCCATAGACTTAAACAACCTTCCAACATTCGTTCATTACAAATTCTCTTTGTATTTTGTTAATGTAATTGCTGCTGAAATCCATATCTGTCTGTACCTTGCTATTCTCTTTATTGCTGGTTGTGGTTAAAATAAGAGGCAGAGAGCCCAGAATAGTGATGTGCGGGCTGGCCCGTTAGCCGCAGAACACGTCTGGTTCAGGCCGACCTCACATCCCCATTTGTGGGTGGTGGGCAGGTCCGGGTCGAGCTCTTCCACCTTACACTGCCAGCTTCCGACTTCCGGTTTTATAGCCACGCGCCTGCTTACCCCGGCCCTTTTGTGATGTCATAGACAGGGTGGGTCAGCACAGGTTAATAAAAGGAACCTGGAAGTCGGACTCGGACTGGCGCCGGTGGTAGGAGGGCGGATATCGAGGAAAAACCCTACCCGCACATCACTAGCCCAGAACACTTAGCAGCTGCACTAAGATATATTTGTAACAATTTAAGATAAGCAAAGATACAATTGTAACTATTTAAGATCAGAAAGACTTTTTAGAGTTTAGCAGCTTAAAGGGCAATGTCACCTTCATTAGCAAAACTATCAACTATCAGTAAAACATAGCCCTAATAAAATAAAACATAATTCTAAGCAATTTTACATTTATTAAAAATTCTCGGTGCTTTTAAAATTATTTGTAAAAATGATTGCTACTGAAAGCAGCATCTGCCTAGTTGTTACTTTTTAACCAATGTTGCAGCAAAGACGGGTCTGTTAAAGGGGTTGTTCACCTTCCAAACACTTTTTTTCAATTGAGTTGTTTTCAGATTGTTCACCATAAACAAAGACTTTTTTACTTTCCATCTTTTATTTTTTAGTTTTGTCCAAAATATTAGTTTAAAGTATAATGTTCCTGTCTCTGGTGTTTCAGTGTGGCAGCTCAGTGATCCAGGAGCAGATTCTGAACTGTTACAATTTGCTACATTTAATTGATACAATTAGATGATACATTTCTCAACAACTTAGTTGTTCAGCATGAATATGTTGCAATATATGAACAAACAACCTCTGTTTTGTTTAAAGGGTAGGGCAGTAGCTTAATACAATAGTAGCTTAAATTTGGGGAAAAATGTTTTTTTCCAAAACACATCAGTTAATAGTGCTGCTCCAGCAGAATTCTGCACTGAAATCCATTTTTCAAAAAAGCAAACAGATTTTTTTTATATTCAATTTTGAAATCTGACATGGGGCTAGACATTTTGTCAGTTTCCCAGCTGCCCCAGTGACTTGTGCCTGCACTTTAGGATGGAACTGCTTTATGGCAGGCTGTTATTTCTCCTACTTAATGTAATTGAATCAGTCTCAGTGGGACTTGGCTTTTACTATTGAGTGCTGTTCTTAGATCTTCCAGGGAGCTGTTATCTTGTGTTAGGGAGCTGCTATCTCATTACCTTCCCATTGTTCTGTTGTTAGGCTGCTGGGGGGGGGGGGTGATATCACTCCAACTTGCAATACAGCAGTAAAGAGTGATTGAAGTTTATCAGAGCACAAGTCACATGACTGGAGGCAGCTGGGAAATTGACAATATGTCTAGCCCCATGTCAGATTTCAAAATTGAATATAACAAAATCTGGTTGCTCTTTTGAAAAATGGATTTCAGTGCAGCATTCTGCTGGAGCAGCACTATTAACGGATGCATTTGGAAAAAAACATGTTTTCCCATGACAGTATCCCTTTAATGTTAATGGTTTTATTTAGCAGATTATTTAACTTTGTGTGAAACCTTACTTCATCTAAAATAGCTGAAGGAATTGCGGGGAAAATGTACAAAACAAGGTCTGATGGGACTGATGAGATCTGATGTGGCTATAATCTGCATATGTTCTGGACACCCTGGGATGTTTATTTTATGCTAATGTAAATTTCCCCATCACTATTTTATCTGAGTAGCAGCTCAGCAAATCCATATCCATATATACTCGAGTATAAGCCGACCCGAGTATAAGCCGAGGTACCTAATTTTACCTACGAAAACTGGGAAAACGTATTGACTTGAGTATAAGCCTAGACACAACTACAGCCCTGTCTCCCAGCAGCGCACAAAGCGACTTCCCAGCGATCAACCGGACTTCTTTGCAAAGTTGATGGTGACAGAGAATTGCCAAACAGATTACTGTGTGCATTGTCCCACTGTTCCACTACCATGTGCAGAGGGTGCTGTGTGATATTGCCATCACTGTTAATCTTTCGTATAACCAACAAAGGGCGCTGTGTGATAATGCAGTCACTGTTATTCTTTCATATAACCAACAGAGGGCGCACTGTTATTCTTTCATATAACCAACAGATGGCGCTGTGTGATATTGCAGTCACTGTTATTCTTTCATATAACCAACAGGGGGTGCACTGTTATTCTTTCATATAACCAACAGATGGTGCTGTGTGATATTGCAGTCACGGTTATTCTTTCATATAACCAACAGATGGCGCTGTGTGATATTGCAGTCACTGTTATTCTTTCATATAACCAACAGAGGGCGCACTGTTATTCTTTCATATAACCAACAGAGGGTGCTGTGTGATATTGCAGTCACTGTTATTCTTTCATATAACCAAAAGATGGCAATGTGTGATATTGCAGTCACTGTTATTCTTTCATATAACCAACAGATGGCGCTGTGTGATATTGCAGTCACTGTAATTCTTTCATATAACCAACAGAGGGCACACTGTTATCCTTTCATATAACCAACAGAGGGCGCTGTGTGATATTGCAGTCTCTCCCCAAGCGAACTGTTGGTATAGGAATGATTAAAAGTGACTGCAATCTCAGCTACTGCCCGTTGTCTCGAGTATAAGCCGTGGTAGACTTTTTCAGCACATTTTGGATGCTGAAAAACTCGGCTTATTCTCGAGTATATACGGTAATACATTATTCTGATGTTGCATCTACAAACACATCAAAGTTTAGGAGATCACCGACCTGGTCCTCATTGTTTATATGAGAGGGTTAAAAACAAATTCATTGCAAAATTTTTTTTTATTTTAAATTTTAGATTATGTTGCATTTCAGAACTAAATAATGAAAAAGAAAATCATGCAACTGGGCTTTAAGGCTAATTATTATATATGTGCCCTATTCACACATAACAACTAAAATGTGTTCACTTAAAAGGGAACTAAAGTCTAAAATAGAATAAGGCTAGAAATGCTGTATTTTGCATATGAAACATAAACATGAACTTACTGCACCACAAGCCTAATCAAACAAATGATTTATGTTTTCAAAGTTGGCCATGGGGCCTTTTGTTAAACATCTTTGCAAGACCAAGACTGTGCACATGCTCAGTGTAGTCTGGGCTTCTTAGGGATCATCATAAATTATCAAAACAGCACAAGTCAAATAACATCTGCCAGAAGCCAAAACAGCAAGAAGACTGATTAATAATCAGAATATACAGACTGCATTGGGTCCTGTGTTGTCATGTAATCTAATGTGGATTTTATAGTTTTTGTATTGCTTAATACAAATGTTCTCTAACTCTGCAGAACCAGTGGCTGCACCAAAATAATCCTCCAAATAGAATACTAGTTTATCTGTTTAAATCTGGCTCCATGATCTTTGTCCCTGCAGTTGGCGTTGCAAACAGTAAAGGTAAAAAAAAAATCCAATACAAATCTCTACACAGTTGCCGACTGCTCTACAGGGAAACAAACAAAGCTGCTTGAGTTCTGCACGGCTTGGAAGTAAGGCGGGGGCTCCCCCTGCTGTTCACAAGTAAGATTTATTTCTTGCAGAGCAGTTAAGGACCCGTCTGACAATTCCTATCCACAGCAGTAAATGAAGGGAGAATTTCACTGCATACAGTCAGGTTTCTAATAAAAACAGTAAACTTTTTTTTATTAAAGTATATTGGAGATAGCTTTCTTTTTCATTAAAGAAAGTAAAAATGGGATTTTATTTTTTGTCTTTAGAAGCCCTTTAATAAATAAAACAAAGCAATAAAGAATTGGTTATCAGGCACATTTAAACAAAAATAGCTTAGGCACATGATGTAACAACGAATAGAGCTCATAACAGTTTAGACCATACTGTTTCATTTGAAAAAAATATATATACTGGTGGTATGGCCTAATACATTATAGAAAAGTATCTGATGTTCCACAAATCTTCTATACCCCCCACTAGTAAAACCAACCCTTAACAGAAGGTACGGGTTAAGGCTTCACCCAGCTTGTTTTGAAGTTGTACCAGAAGTTAGGCAGGAAAAAATCAATGTCATTAACATGAGGCCAAAGTTCATGAAAGCCAGTGTAAGGTCACATTGGGAAAAGAATAAAAAAGATTTAAATAAATAATATAATCCCCCCTCCCCTCACTTGTTGCTGTTAGTCCATGACAGCGCTAATTATAACTGATTACATCACCAAGCACCTTTTATAAGAATATAGTACACATAAGCTCTGAATATCCTGTAAATGATATCCTTATAATACACAAAAGCCATGAATATCCTGTAAATTATATCCTTATAAACAGTGAGTTCTGATGTCAACAGTTATGAACGGTGAGTTCTGATGTAATTTCGGTCACATGACTCACTGAAACATGTGTATTATAATAAATAAAGTACCCCCAGTAGCAAAATATGAGGAAATTAGAAGTTTCCTCAGAGTTCCATGACCTGTATAAAAACACTCGGCCTTCTGCCTCATGTTTTTATATGGTCATGAAACTCCTCAGTAACTTATAATATCCTTATAATTTACAAGAGGGGGGGTACTTTATTCACTATATAAACAGAGCATAGTGATGTCATCAGTTATAATCGGTGCTTAGCTGTATTAAAAGGGGCATAGATTTGTGGGAGGAGACCATTTTTCTTCCACTTGGTCTCCAGTGCTGAAATGGGATATTGCTGAATTACAAAGGGTCCAGAGAAGGGCAACTAAGCTGGTAAAGGGTATTCAAGGTCGCAGTTATGAAGAAAGACTGGCCAAGTTGGGGTTGTTGTACACTGGAGAGGAGGCAGTTAGGGGGAGATATGATAACTATGTATACATATATAAGGGCATCATATAATGATGCTTTATTTACTAATAGGTCCTGCCAGCAGACTCATTCCAATCTGATCAGAAGAAAGGAGCTTCCATATAAGTATTTGGAAATGGTTTTTTATATACAGTGAGAGCGTGAAGATGAGGAATTCTCTCCCTGAATCAGTTGCACTGGCAAATATATTAGATAGCTTTAAGAAGGGGTTGAATGGCCTTTTAGCAAGTAAGAAAATACAGGGTTATTGAAAATTGCTCTTAGCACAAAGTTGATCAAAGGACTGGTCCGGCTGCCATCTTTAATTGAGGAGTGAATTCTTTCCCCCCCTAAGACAAATTGGAGAGGCTTCCGAATGGATTTTTTGCCTTCCTCTGGATCAACTATAGGCAGGTTTTATATAAAGTTGAACCTGATGGAAGTGTTTTTTTTTTAACCTAAATTACTATGTTATTTGCCTTCAGCCTTGTGTTTTTATATAGTCATAGAGCTCCTCAGTGACTTATCCTTATACATTACAATAGGGGGTACATTATTCACTATATCATTTACAGGATATTCATGGCTCTTGTGTATTATATGAATATAACTCAACCCTCTTGGGTGGATTGATATTGCCAACTAGTGGCTTAACTAAAACACAGTTAGGCCCCTCTGCAAAAAAAAAAATCAGGGGAGGGGTCCAGCATACACAGCATCCGTTTCCCATCCCCTACTACTAAACCCACTTGCCTGTTCACTAGTGGAGCAGTAAGTAGAACAGCGGCTAGGGAGGAGGGATTTTTACCAACCACAGAGGAAGCTGACCCAACTGTCTGTGCCCCCCCCCCTATTACTGCAGGGTCTGCTTTCTCTATAGTTACACCAGTGTTGCCTGGAAGTGAGTTCTGAAAGGGACGTTGTCTGATGGATTGGAATCATGCTCATTTTATATTATTGTTGCTGACTGCTTACTAGGATCCCTTACTTTTTTGCTGCTGGTGACTTCAGATACTTAGGGGGAATGACATCACTACCACAAAGTTGCTGGAGGTCTAGAAGAGTTGGCCCCATAACCATAGAGTACAGAAGGCTATTGCTTTAAATGATGATGTACTCAATGTATACTCTTCCTTTGAGCAACTTTTGTCTATGCCATTTCCATTCACACACCAGCCCTATGAAAGAAGGACGTGCATGTCTTTCGTTTAATGTTCAGATCCCCAATATTAAATGGAGATATTATAACAACTGACTTTTTGGAAAGAGTACATCACTAACAAAGTTTCCCTCTCTTTCGCCAGGCACATTTTTGTTCAGGTGAACAATAGCGATAGGCGAATAAATTCGCCAGGCGCGAATTCGCAGCAACCTTCCACGTTTCGCCGCCGATGAATAAATTCGCAAACTCTGCGAAAACTTGCCGGCATTCAAAAAATTTGGATGCGAGCCAGATTGCATCAACACTATTCGGACGCCCATTGACTTTAACAAAATTGATGCGAATATCAAAATTGACGCAACTTGACGCTGGCGTTAACATTTGAGTTTTGCAAATTTTTCTCCGTTTTCGTGGGAAATTCACTCATTTTTCGGCGAAACGGGAGAAATTCGCCCATCACTAGTGAACAATCATTACTCAGTAAATTCACTAAAGTGCAAACTTTACATTCCCATTTTCGCCAGAGTTTCCTTCGCCAGCTTAGACCTGGTGAACTGATAAGATGAAGCTACGTCCTCCTCAATCTTATGTCTGTGACATCATATCCTGTATGCCGAAAAGTTCTAAAAATGATTAAAAAAGGCTGGCGTTTTTTCATATTTTAACGTGGGATTCTATTGAAAAGTTGTAACTGTAAATATTTTTGTTATACCATTTTTCCACCATTTGAGGGGTATGCCACTTTTGTTTTAGGGTGGACTCATGTCTAGGACAATAGAGGATGTCTTTTGCCTTTATTTTGCTCCCTTGAACATTTTTAATAATATGCGACAGACATACATATGACTTATATGTACCCACTCTATTCAAACTGACCGAAGCGTAAGTGTACTAATGAAGTTTCTCTAGGCAGAAATGAATGATAGTGAAAGTTCTTGAAACCGGCAGTTTGGCACGCACTCGGCAGGACTCCAGGCAGCGGTAAAATTCACTTCACTTTATTACACAAACGCGTTTCGTGTGTTAACACACGTAATCATGGGCATAGGTGCCTATGATTATGTGTATAAACACGAAACGCGTAAGGACGATTTATGTTTGTGTAATAAAGTGAAGTGAATTTTACCGCTGCCTGGAGTCCTGCTGAGTGCGTGCCAAACTGCCGGTTTCAAGTCTTGATGTCTCCCCTATGCTGAGGGTTCGGGGCGCAGCACCCGGGCCACTGAACAGGAGCGGTGAGTGACCCATATTTTCTGCATTGGAGTGTTATAAGCGGAGGGTTCGGGGCAAGCGCACCAATTTATAATTGCGGTGAGCACGTTTTTTTAGAATAGAACACTGACCGCTAAAAGGAAAAAGCGTCCAGTAAAATTAAATATACGGCAGGGGGTTAGAGCGCTCCTGCTTCTTTCTTCTATTGATAAGGAAAGTTCGCTATGAACTTCACCCTATAGTGAAATTTCCCACTGTCTCTAAAAATAGGTCTTGCTTATATGATGAGGAATAACCTGAATTCTGCAATAATTGACTAACTGTTATTAGCTAAAGAATTCCTCCTCACAACAAGTGGTGATCAATATATTGCGCTGCAGTATCCAAGGCACAGAGAGAGAGAGAGAGAGAAAGAATCAGATCATGTGCCTCCTCGACTATCCTTCAAAGCACTGCGGCATCAGGCTTGGCTGTCCCCTTCCCTTGCTGTGTCACTTAACATGATTAGTATACAGGACTGAGGAGCTTCCTTTACATTGCAATCATGAAGCGACCTCTCGCCGCCGTACTATTGGGAATACAGCAGTTTGCAGCAGGACGGCCACATCTAGTACATCAAATCTGAGCAGCAACGTCTGAGTCACAAACGGGGTTATCAGAGGATATCAGACGGAGAGATCTGCCTCATTTATAAATGTATTTTTAAAGCTGCAAAAGGTACTTCAGGAGGATAAAATATTGTGCAAAAAATGATGTTGAATAAATCGAGTTTTAATTGATGTCATGCATCATAATCACACCGTATTGGGGTATTTTACAATGATGCCATTCTTTTACACCAACCTGATGTAACCCATTAGAGAGGTTCAGGCAATATGTAAAGACATGCACATGAAAGGAGCTTAACATAAACATTTTAATTTGCCAAAGGCTCAGATCAAGCTCTCCCCCCGCCCCTATCAGGGGGTCAGAGGCCAAGCTGGGTGTTGGAAGCCCAAAGCAGAGGCAATTAAGGCCCCAGATGGCAAATATAAATGATGTACACTGAGCGCAGCCTAATAATGTTGGTCAGACCCCCTAGGCTGTACATGCCCTGGCAGCTATGTATTTCCCAGCTGGGAAGGGAGAGATTACTGCTGAAGACAATATTGTCTTAAAGGAACAGTAACGTCAAAAAATAAAAGTGTTTTAAAGTAAAGAAAATATAACGCAGTGTTGCCCTGCACTGGTAAAACTGCTGTGTTTGCTTAAGAAACACTACTATTGTTTATATAAATAAGCTGCTATGTAGCAATGGGGGCAGCCATTCAAAGGAGAAAAGGCTCAGGTTACACAGCAGATAGCAAATAATCTCTGTCTGTCTAATGGTGTTATCTGTTATCCATTAGTTAACCTGTGCCATATAGCCGTTTTTCAATTTCCGCCATTGCTCCACAGCAGCTTGTTTATATGAACTACTGTATAGTAGTGTTTCTGAAGCAACCACATCAGTTTTACCAGTGCAGTTACATTTTTTGGTGTAACTGTAAGGCAGAAAGGGTTACATTTTGGTGTATGTGCTTGATTCCCCTAAAAGGAAATACTGGAATGGGGTTATTTTTATGACATGCTGTAGTTCACACAACACTAGTGCATATAGCATTTTGGTCATTTCTAATCATACAAATGTGTATCTGTATATCTATCTATCCATATGTGTGCTCACCATGAATACAGCCCTGTATGTAGGGGCACTGTATGGCTACAATATCATTTCATCAGTAGATGAGGAATAGGAAGGTGTCTCTTCCCCCCAGGAGCTTACAATCTAAGTACAGGGAATCCTCCTGGAGGTAGAGAGTGAGGCAGGTCACACACACACACACAGTGAGGCAGGTCACACACACACAGCTCACACACACACACACTGAGGCAGGTCACACACACACACAGTAAGGCAGCTCACACACACACATTGAGGCAGGTCACACACACACAGTGAGGCAGGTCACACACACACAGCTCACACACACACACAGTGAGGCAGCTCACACACAAACACAGTGAGGCAGGACACACACACACAGTGAGGCAGGTCACACACACACAGCTCACACACACACACAGTGAGGCAGGTCACACACACACAGCTCACACACACACACACACATTGAGGCAGGTCACACACACACACACACTGAGGCAGGTCACACACACACACACATTGAGGCAGGTCACACACACACAGTGAGGCAGGTCACACACACACAATGAGGCAGCTCACACACACACACACTGAGGCAGGTCACACACACACACACAGTGAAGCAGGTCACACACACACAGTGAGGCTGGTCACACACGCACACACCCAGTGAGGCAGGACACACATTTTACTGGGGAGTTCAAAAGGATATTTTATTGGTCCTGCCCCCTCCAAAAATTGTGTGTGTCTGGCTGTGCCTCAGCCGCCCCTCGCCTCCTCTCCCCGCACTAAAAGTCAACGTATTTGTGCTCTGCGCCATCACATCCCAGCATTTTCCCTGGACTGGGAGTCCTTTATTTTTATTCCCCCAATCCCCTCGTGAGAAAGAGTGACATGTCCCAGGGGAAGTGTTGAAGCCACAAATTACCCCAAAGTAAACAATGGTTCAGTCCACATCCCTGGGCTTCTGTCTCCCCTGCCGCCTGGCTGTTGCATTCACGCGTGTATTCTCCGTGTTCTCCTTCTTCCCTCCCCTTTCTCCCCGTGCATTCCTTCTGCTCACACCGCTCCTGCCCGGCTGCCAGTAAACATCCTTCTACACATCCCTTGTGATCTCACTGCGCCACTGGGATGCTGTGACAGTTAACTTCGGCTTCCTTTCCCTCCTCCCCCCTACCTGCTGGGCTAAGATGGTACAGTCTGCAGAGGGACTCCGCTCATGTATCCTGCCTTATCCATCCGCTCCAGATGCTGAACAGTGATTACTCCGCTCCCTTGTCATTCAACTCATTTTGGATTTGTGATGATATCTTAGCCAGGTAAGTAGCGTCGCCCCTAGCATGACAATAAGGAGAAAAAGGTGGGGACACATCTCTTTAGAGCACTTTCTCCCCTGTCTCCCTTCCCATCCTCAGCATCTTTATTGGGCAATTGGTTTCTTCTGCTGTTGCTGCTTCTGCTCCTGTGGAAACCTGAGAAGGACTGGGATTGTCCTGTGAATTCACAGTAAGGTGACTCATTCCTATAGAGTCTATGGGAAGCACTGGCTGCAGCTGCTGGGATCTCTCTGTAGGAGGGAGGGAGACAGGACCCCCTGTAAGTCCTGCTGGATACATTTCACTTCTATCCCTTTTTCCCTGAATGTCATTTAAAGAGCTGTTGTTTTTCTGCTGCTGCTGCTGGAGAGGATGGATAAACAGAGCTGAGCTAGTGATGCATTGCAAGTCACAGTGGGACCAGATTTTAATTATATATTTGTGATTTAACCTTGTGTCCCCCCGCAGGTGTTTCTTTTTCATCCATGCAGAAGCTACAGATGGAGCAGACCCTAGTGTGTGTGTGTGTGTGGGGGGGTCTTCCATTCATTTTGTCCCTCATCAGGTGAATAACTGTAAACCATTGCACCACTAAAGTCTGCTCCATCTCTATGTGATGTTCTGGGGGACATATGTGGCTGCTTGATTGTAATCAGGTGAAGAGGTTTCACATAGCAGCTTCTTGTATCGGAGTGACAGCAGGGCATTGTGGGATTTGTAGTCCTATAACGGCTGGAGGTCTGCAGCTTGGAACTCGGCGTCCCAGTTGCTCAGACACAGGTGCACAGTCAGCAAGAAGGAATTCATATCCGTGTGTATTGTTGGTTTCAATAACACATTTAAAATCAGCGATTCGGTGAGGCAGGGATTCCAAACCTGCAGCCCCCCAGCTGTTTTTATCAACTGCAACTCCCCCCCACATCTTTGCGGCTGTTGAGACTGGAGGTTCAACAACAACTTGAAGGTGCCGGGGGTGGATTCCTTTAATACAATTATAAAACACATACAAGGGATTAAGGGAGTCATTAGAGTGAAACTTTGTCGCCCTCTAAAAAAAAAAACTCTCCGTTAATTCTGCGCAGGGTAGATTTTCCATATGGACTTGGAATAGTTTCAGATTATTGTAAAAGGTGTGGAACGCTCGGAATCTTTCCTTGCTGGATAAATCATCGGGTTAATGAACCTAAAATACATGTATGAGTAATCTCCCTGTTTTTTTTTCCGATGTGGATTCATTGTTTTTATTTAACTAGTTGCATGCTGCATTTAATTATAACATCTCCTAATGTTGGCGTATGTAAAAGGAAATCCCTGTCCTCTGTATGTATAATAAGGCCCTTACATCTGAGTTATGCCTAGGCCAGCTCAATTTCTGGGTGATTCTAAAGTAAAAAAAAGACGAGTTCTTCTATGGGATATATACCTTGTTATGATCACTTATGGATCTGAGTTTCATGCATTTTTTGGTCATAAGATTTTGGATGAGAAACATAAAACACATTTAATTAGCTGCTCAGCCACGACCCGCATTGGGCAGTGAAGAGTTAAGAATCACTTATTTAATATCCAGTAGCAATCGCAGCGGGGAATGCAGCCCAAGGTCACATTGAGCTGATAGTGTTTGTTACAAGGGTGTCCCACCTGGAAGCAGAGGGTGACCCCACCTTTCATAGTGCAGGACTGATGCACTGGTTAGAAATACATTTGAATTTAATGAGGATTTAGCACTGGTTATTGTCAGGGTTTCCACATTCGCTATTCACCTTTTCTCTCTGGCTCCCTCTCAAATATTCACTCTGCGGAGCTTTAGTGCAGCACTGGATTGCTCAGTTCTTATGGCTGCAGTTGCACTGGATAAAAAGATAGCAGTGGGTGCAACATTTGGTCCCTTCAGTTGTCCTTAAACTGCAGCTTCCAGTGTTGTCTGGCTAGAAAGACCATTAGAAGATGCTGGAAGTTGTAGTTCAGCAACAGCCGAAGGGGCTGCATGTTGTTTGTACCTGATCCATGGACGAGCAGTTTTATTTCTGGAGCATTCTATGCAAAACGTGTCTTGAACCTGTATGGGGAGTACAAGGGTGGGATGAATGTGAAATCTGTTGAAATGTCACCCGTTGAGTTCTAAAGACAGGACCTGTGAGTGTGCGTGAGCTCAGTGAGTGATGGGACTGCACTGACAAGGTGACTCCTGGATTCTGCAGTGAGTGCTGTTTCCGTGCAAGTTAACATCATTGCAGCAGCCTTTGTTCCCTGTACAATACAAGTGTGTACCTGGGCTCCCTGTTTTTTGTCTAGGAGGGTTTTGATGCATGATCAGAGATGTTCACAGTGCAGACTGACTTAAGGTCGTCCTTACTATACCAATGACAAGGTCAATGACACCTCCCGAGACATGTTGCATGTTCCCTTTATCCGATTGGTCCCTTTGCTGTGCAACACTTATAAGCCTAATAAGCAGCATATTCCACCTATTTCCAGGAAAAGCATGAGATGATGCAAAGGTGACGGGCAGAGCATGATGGAATTTACAGAAATGCAGAATCTGTCTGTCTCGCAGTGCAGAGATGGTTATAGGGTGCTGCTGGTATTACACGGTGTTGCATGCAGTCTGCTGCGTCATGTTCTTTGCATAATCTAAGTTTTTCCTTACTGGGGGACTTTAGGACTTGGTCAAGAAGATGTATATTTGACACAGGTATAAAACCCTGGCTCTACTTAGCCAGGACCAAATGCGTTAAAAATTGAACCACCTGTTCTGCCATCAGTTTCCATATTCATTTTACTCTCAACTGGCGCCCTTCCAGCTCTACTTCAACTACAGTATGCAGCATCATTTTGTTGATTTTGCGTGTTAATTAATTTCTTAATTTCTTCCCGTTAATGACCCATCACCTTGCATTCCAGCCTAAATCTGATTAAAAAGTTTCAAAGAATATGTTTCACTTTAGGGGCTTAAGCTGTCGCTGTCCCCGCATTTCCTAATAGCCCTTTTATAGGGAGATGCTAGTGCAACAGTGACTAAAAGGGAAGTCGATTGCACAAAATACAATATGAATTTTCTCCAAGGTTGCATATAATAATAAAAAAGAGTTAAAGGGATTTGTAGCAGCGGAGTGACATATGAAGCAAGACAGACTATCTCTGTAGAGCTGCCCATAGAGAGTATTGACCTAAATCACATTAACTGGAGAATTAAATAATTTATTTTCTGTCCTTCATCCTACTTTCAGCGTCCTCTAGCTTCTCACACTGCACCAGCGCTGCAGCCATATGAATGCATATTTTGGGATCCAGCAGTGCTTATATTCATTTAAAATATTGTCTGCTAGTTTCTGCAGCTGAGATGGACTGCCGGGCCCTACAGATGTTCTTGAAATGTTACTCCCAGTATCCCATAACAAGCTATAGTATCTGCAGGTTGCTTATCACTTAGGGATGATTTGAGTGACCCCTTCTGTTTCCTAATACGACCCCAGCTGACATTGCTTTTTGTTACCAAATAGCATTGAGGAGCAATTGGATGGCATCACTGTGATACATGAACAGGTATCAGGAATGTACTGTAATTCCCGAGGATGCAAGTTAAGGCTTGGGATTTGGCCTCCATTGGTTCTTTACAGGTGTAGGATATTCCTCTATTACCTGTAAAATATATTTTATTAAACAATGCTTAGCATCACATGACATTTAATCTTACATATTAAAATACATAGATAAATAAAGTTATTAGAAATAACTTTACAGTTCCATAACCTGTTGGAAAAGATAAAAGTGCTTTCATAAGTTCTGAGGCTGAAAAGTGGACATATATGTATATATCTATATTTTTTGGGGGGGAGGGGAGTGATGCGTTCTTCCTTATCCCTGATATTAGTAGTAAGGGTGGTTGATTGCTGTTTACATGTCCAGTGGATTTGCTATGCTCTGGGATCATCATATCCAGACCTGTCTTTTCCTCACAGGTTCTGGGCAGTCAGTTCCGTCTTTTTATATACAAACATAAATATTTTACTGTATAATGGGGGGGAGGCATTAAAAATGCAAGATGCGTGCAATACAAAACCATAGAATTCCATCACAATAGCACCTGTGTGGAGACCTCCAAAATCCCTTCCTGCATCTATATGATCTGTCAGGCTCGTTAGCAGACATACAGTAGTTTGGCTTTAATTGTTTTTTTATTAATAGTTTGCAAGTGTTTTTTTCTTTAATTCATTTCTAAGCAAGAGAGGTGATTTGTGTGTTTTATACACCAGAATAATAACTATAAATATGTGGACGTAAGAACTGCTACAACATATGCTTGTTTATACTTGTCTCATATGGACTCCTGAAGGGAAGGAAACTGTCATGTAAAAATCTGTTTGCAATTAAATTTTGCCTTGGTAACCCCAAACCAGAAATTCAGGGCAGTTTTTGGCAGTATGGTGCCAGGAGATAAGCTGGATGAGCTGATATATTTCCAATAACACACATCACATGGAGACCAGAGCTGGGTGGATAACTATGGTCACAGCTTGTTTATTATTAATATTATTATCACTATTGAATAACACACATTTCAGTACTGACCTGGTCAGCCAGAATAACCAATCCTCCAGCTGCCTTGAATTTTTTTAACTCTTTGGATTCCGCCTTATTGCCGAGCTTTTTAATTTGTAACAAATCTCATTTTGAATGAGACCTCCAAAAACCTCCAAGCTGCGACAATACCACTTTTTTTTAAAAAAAAAAAAAAATCCTAATTTACCTAATTTCAAATGGGTATGTAGATGGGTCGCGTCTTAAAGTGATACTGACGCTTAAAAAACACTTTTTAAAATATGAATTTACATTAAACGTTACCTATAAGTCATGTTGATGGTTTTTTGCTGAGAGGTCTGTTTTTGTAAATAATTTTTAGTTGATATTCCTAAGCCTGACTTTTTTGCCAACCTGACTGTCCCATCTCAGCCTGTCAGTTAAAGTTCCTAATGCTAACAGACTTTTGCTGCAAAAATATGGCAACCCCCTCGTAGACAAGCATGGGGAGTCAGGTGGTTAATGTAAGCCCTGTGAGCTAGCAATTTATACCCATATACACGTGACCTATATTAGCCAATTCCATCACCTTATTGCCCTATCTAAGGGCTCTTACACACAGGCTTTTTTTCCTGCTCTCCCCTGTGTTGCGCTTTCTTCCGTTCAGCCGCAATGGAGCACAGGAGTAGACACTTAGGGACACATTTACTTAGCTCGAGTGAAGGATTAGAATAAAAAATACTTCGAATTTCAAAGTATTTTTTGGCTACTTCGACCTTCGACTACGGCTTCGAATCAAACGATTCAAACTAAAAATCGTTCAACCATTCGATAGTCGAAGTACTGTCTCTTTAAAAAAAACTTCAACCACCTACTTCGCCACCTAAAACCTACCGAGCACCAATGTTAGCCTATGGGGAAGGTCCCCATAGGCTTTCCTACCAATTTGGGATCGAAGGAAAATCGTTCGATCGATGGATTAAAATCCTTCAAATCGTTCGTTTCGAAGGATTTAATCGTTCGATCGAATCGTTTGATCGCAGGAATTGCGGTAAATCCTTCGACTTCGATATTGTGCCCCTTATTGTGAAGGGGGCTGTACTCACACAGACGCATATATTTGTCAAATGCAGGTGAAATGCAACATGCTGCGTCCCACTTGCGTTTGGCACTTACATGAGTCTGTGTGAGTACAGCCCCCTTTAGAATAATTGAGTGCGTCTACTCCTGCAGCTGAACGGAAGAAAGTGCAACGCAGGGGAGCGCAGGAAATAACGGCCGTGTGTAAGAACCTTAATTCAACAGTGTGTCTAATCTATCAGTCACCCTAAAAACAGCTGTGCCTTATTTAACCTCTAAACCGCTGCTCCCCATCTACAGCATACCTCCCAACATTTTGGAAACAGAAAGAGGGACAAAAAGATTAAGTTAGAAACTTTGTATCTTTTTCTGGCTGTTCAGAGCAGCAGATCAAAAAGAAACTCTGAAAATATCAGTACATATCTGGGACATCCAGGTTGAGCTGTCAAAAGCAGGACTGTCCCGCTCAAAACGGGACAGTTGGGAGGTATGCTACAGTCCCATGTGACCTACTGCCCTAAAATAGGCCCTCTGTTTTAATTCCCATTGCAGTGCTCTATTATTTAGATCAGAATCCAAACTGCAGTTCTCCTGCTGCATCTCCCAGAAACTCCAAGCCTTCATCTTGCTTCGGAATAGTTTTTGTAAACCACCTTACAAAAAATCTGTAATGTTATAAGCTTATCGTGTAAAGGGGGCATACAACTGCTGCAATTATGGTAATTCAAAATTTAGAAAATGGGGTGCTCAAGCTTGCATCCCACCAAGGACAACTTTGCCAGATGGGCAAGATAATATATTGTTATATACCAGCTTTTCCTGGCAGTTGCCTACACATGGGGCTGTCAAAGGATTATGGGAATGGTTCAGGCCTTATAGACATGTGACAAATAGTTACCATTAACTGTGTGGACTTCCTCAGGGGACTCCAGTTTTCTCCCATACTCCAAAAAAACATACAGGCAGGTTAACTTACTCCATATACAGTAAAAGATACCCTACTGTGTGTGAACATAATAGAGACCTTGGACTGTAAGCTCCACAGGGGCAGGTGCTATAAAAATAACCGATAAGTTATAAGAATATATGTTTATTACAACTGTCATCGGCCACTTTTTTTTTGTCAGTGTGCTGAACTGTTTATGAGTTTATTTTAGAAAATGTCAGAAAAAAAACATTTGTACTTGATCTGTTTAACCATGTCATTGCTGGCAAACCAACATGCTTTACAATGTACTGTCGGAAACGTAAGTGAAAAAATTCAGTGATCATCACGGCAACATCGTCCAGAAATACCGTTCGGTTCCTGGCAGGGTTTTTATTTTCTCTGTGCAAGGGGCCCTGCAGCTAAAGAGTTAAGTGGCAAAGGTATTCCAAACATGGTCTCCATCACAACTAAAATCCTCATTTGTGGTTGCCTTGGTGATGCTTGTGGCTTTGACATGGGGTGTTCCACTCTAGATTTAGATCTCAGCTTAATGGTGTCCATATCTTAATTATAGCACAGCGCGTTCCACGCAGGCTCTCTCCCAAAGTGCCAGTATATTGTACCACGGACAAATACAGCTGTTTTTTGTTATTTTCTCTCTATACATCAGTGACATATACAGTAAGTGCCAGTGACTAGGTTGATTGGGGATGGAAAGGAGAGGCAGGTTAATTAAGAAATGCTGTCATGTTGGGAAGGTGTTTGCTTGATCTGACACCTTGTTGGCGAGTGATGCTACACCATAATGCAGTAATAAGATCTGCTCCAGCTTCTTGCCTTCCAAATCCCTGCCGGTGGGAAGATTGTTATCACTGTGCCTTTTGCTCCCACGTCACACGCACAATCTCGCATTGAAAAAGTAACGGTCGTGCCTTGTTGTGATTGACAAGATGGAAGTCCCGAGTCGCTTGCCTTTGCTATTCTGCTCATCCCCTAAGCATCACGGGTGCTATTTATAGCAGTGCATGCAAGAATCATTCCTTTTCCAGGGAGCTTGTTGTCAGCCTCTAACCAGCAGTTACTAGGCTGCATAGGAGGGGGGGAAGAAGGAAAAATGGGGTTTCACGAGACTGGCCAAGGATGCTTTGCATTTGTTTAGATACTGATTACCAAGCACTGCAAGGGAGTCTGCTTGTAATGCTACAGAAAATAGACAAATTCCAAGATTTTATTTATGGATCTGCAGAAATCATTTGTTGTCCTGATTCCCCAGGAGATTAGACAGGTTATAGTAAGTTTGGCAATAGGATACAAAATGATCAAGTTCAGGTACGGAAAATATTATCCAAAATACTTGGGACCTGGGCTTTTCCGGATAAGGGATCTTTCTTTAATTTGGAGCACCATCCCTTCAGTCTGCTAAAAACATAAACAGAAAAAAACAGCAAGCCTGATTTGCCACCAAAGTGGATTTATGCAGCTTAGTATAATAAACGACTGTTTTATTATTACATGAATGGGACCTGTTATCCAGAATGCTCGAGACCTGGGGTTTTCCGGATAACGTATCTTTCCGTAATTTGGATCTTCATACCTTAAGTCTACTAGAAAATCATGTAAACATTAAATAAACCCCATAGGCTGGTTTTGCTTCCAATAAGGATTAATTATATTTTAGTTTGGATCAAGTACAAGGAACTGTTTTATTACTAAGGAAATCATTTAAAAATGTGGATTATTTAGATAAAATGCAGTCTATGGAGACAACGTTTTCATTATTTGAAGCTTTCTGGTTAATGGGTTTCTGGATAAAGGGTCCCATACCTGTACAAAGAAATACAATTTTAAATTGTAGTATTTTGGAGCTTTCTGGATAGACACCCCCTACCTGGAGAAAATGCAAGCTAATTAATTTTTGCTCATGGTTTTTTCAAATGAAATTTAGGCATAAAACATCAACAAATATAATTTTATATGCAGGTGTTTACTATAGATCCAGGGATTAAGGCCTTGCAATATAAATGGAAATATATTTGATTTATAAACGTATTGATACTTATACGTTTTTTAAGAATTATTTGGGCTACATGTACCTGATCCATAGAGATTAAAATGTCATTTATGGTGCTTAAACGAGATGGAAATTGCACATGGACCCAGTACATGGATTGAACCAAAGCTTTTGTGGATCTGGTGTTATTGATCAGAGTTTTATGTAGACGTATTTTTATTTATGTATCGCTGCTTATGTACTCAGCACTGCACAGCAGGACAATAAATGAATAGAATAAACGGGGTTATTTCAGTTGTAGATACAAATTACAATGATACATTCAAATAAATACAAAGCACAGTTACAATTAACATTAAGGGATTAGTGTCAGACAAAAGGGCAGAGGTCCCTGATCCATACAGCTTGCAATAAGGGGCCGATTCACTAAGCTCGAGTGAAGGATTCGAATGAAAAATACTTCGAATTTCGAAGTATTTTTTGGGTACTTCGACCATCGAATGGGCTACTTCGACCTTCGACTACGACCTTCGACTTCGATTCGAACGTTTCGAACGAAAAATCGTTCGACTATTCGACCATTCGATAGTCGAAGTACTTTCCCTTTAAAAAAAACTTCGACCCCCTACTTCGGCAGATAAAACCTACCGAAGTCAATGTTAGCCTATGGGGAAGGTCCCCATAGGTTTGCTAACCTTTTTTTGATCGAAGGATTTTCCTTCGATCGTTGGATTAAAATCCTTCGAATCGTTCGATTCGAAGGATTTAATCGTTCGATCGAACGAAAAATCCTTCGATCGATCGAACGAACGTTTAGCGCTAAATCCTTCGACTTCGATATTTGAAATCGAAGGATTTCAATTCGAGGGTCGAATTTCGAAGTATTTTTAACTTCGAAATTCGACCCTTAGTGAATCTTTCAAGTTTATTCAATGAGCCAATTAGCAGAGGAGCACATCATTTGGGAATATAGATTTGTGACACTGGAATAATAAAAGCTCACAAATTTAGCATTTTTAATATGTTTTTTTATTTTCTCTTTTCCAGCAAAATATGGACATAAATTGGATATGCCCCTGGCTATACAGATCTGATATCAGTTATCTGGAAACCGTTTTTCCAGAAGGCTTTTGAATTCCATCTCCCATTAATCCCTTTTAAACAGCAGTTCTTCATTTTGTACTTATTTGCTCTGTTGTAGTATAACAGATCCTTGTACTTGTATGGCTAAATTGTATAAACCCATGTCAATGGCAAAACAATCCTGTCATAAGGTAGGGGGCCCTACATAAATGTCCCATATCCAGTCCCAAGCATTCCATATAATAGGTACGTTAAGGAGGTTATGTATCAAAATCTGAATTTTTCTGATTATTTTATTATTATTATTATTAAAAAAGCAGGATTTAATCGGATTGGGGAAAAATTCGATAAAAATTGAATGAAAATCTGAATCATATGATTTTTTCTGATTTGTTTCCTGAATTGCTTAATTTTTTTGTGCTTTTTCCTGAAAAGTCTGAATTTTTCAAATTTCTGCCTGAAATAGTCAGATTTTTGGGCTAACACCAGCACAGACCACAGAAACTTCCAAATAGGATATTGACTTATATACAACCTCAGCAGGTCTGAGATGCCTTTTTTTTGGTTTAGTCTTTTTGCAGCATTGGGCTTTAATAAATCCCGAAAAATGCGATTTTTTTTTTCCACTTAAAATTCTGATTTCATAGTAAAAAAAAACCTAAATCTTTTTGAGTTTTTTTGCATTCGGGCTTTAGTAAATAACCCCCCTTAATGTTTGTCATTTTGTTTAAGATAAATGGAAATGGATCAAATGTGAAAGGTTACAGTTATTAACTGGTTACTTTGTATCTTTGTAGATAATTTGTAGGTTATCTTCCACTGCAATATGAAAAGTATCACTTCTGCACCGCATGGACTAGGGAAGCATGGAGCACCTGAGGGCCACAGTAAAATCATGTTAGGGCTTCCTTACATTTTGGGGAATCAGATATTTTTCAGAAACATATACTGTAACTGCTTATCAGTCTGTGTCCCCTGAGCCCTGTCTATACCTTCAGAACCCCCAGCAGTGGCCGGGTCTGCTTTCTCTATTTTTTTACATCCCTGCCTACTGCAGGTATTATCTCAGATTATGAAAATAATTATCCCAATAATCATAAGTAATCTGGTGCTTTAGGGAGCAAGAATGACATAATTTTTTCTTAAATTCAATTTAAGTAACAGTTTCTAGGCCATCCTAGGCTGCACCTTAAAATCATTCAAATTAACTATTGTATTGTGTGGTGTTGCTGTTTTTTTCTAGTTCCATAATTGATGTTTGAAGGATTGTGATTATTGTATTTATGCCCTGACCCGTTATTGCATTTAATTGGGTGTCTTTGCCTTCGTTCCCCAGTCCCTGCAAATGCTTCTTATATAGTAGTATGGGATCTGTTATCTAGTAACCCGCCATTCAGAAATCTTCAAATTAAAAGAAGGCCATTTTCCATAGGCAACAAGCAAATGAGGAACCAGCACACAGAGATGAATGCAAAAGCGGATAGACCCCTATGAATTTATTGTGTCAAACAAGCACAATGTTTCGGGGGCTGGCCCCTTTGTCAGGTGATGTGGCAAGCTAATACAAACAGCTGTTAAATAGCCTAAAAGGCCCTCCCACCAACAGGCAAAAAAAAAAAAAAAAAAAAACTTTACTCAAAAAAAACATTTTGTTCTTGCAAAAAAAATTTTTGCTCAAAAAAACATTATTTGAAAGAATGTCCAATTAGATCAGCTAGTCCATTCACATTAAGAATCCAAAAATGGTAAATTTAAGCACCAACAATTATTAAGTGGAAAAAATTCACAAATAAAGATACAAGGCAGAAACAGGTTATACTTTCCCTAATAATGGAATTACCTTTCCCTTGGAGTAAAATCATGCACAGAAGTTTGTCTGAAAGGTAAAAGGATACATAGTCAGTTGTCAATCTCCTGCAACATTGAGACATTTGTAACACACATAGTGAATTGTTGCCAAAGTTGTAGGTACGAGGATAAATTGAACTCTTAGACCCCTTGGCATTTGTGTTTGTAACAACCAAATCCAGTAACTTTGACGTTGTAACAGTTTTTGTTTTAAATTTTGTCCACTGCTAACCTCCACCCTTTCCAAGATTTGCCATCGTAATTGTGAAACTCTATGTTGTTTTTCAAAATAAATGTTTACCCAGTGTAGTTTCGTATTTAGCATGTTTAGTTAATTTATTTTTATTTTTTTCTTCTTCTGTTGTAGGTTGAAAATTTCGTATAGCTGATTATTATTAAGTCGTGTTTTAATTGGTCTGCTTGTTTGGCCAATATATGCTAATCCACATGGACATTTAATGTAATAAATTACATTCATGGAATTACAGGTGTGGAATCCCTTTGTATAATGTTGTGTACCTTTACAGGGCTGTGTAACACATGTTCTTAACCATGTCCCCTATGTTTCTCCCTCTCCTGTAGGAAAAAATTGGAGGAACCGAAAATAATTTACCAAATTTGGGGTCATTTTTTAAAATCATCCAATGTTTAAGGATGATATTTTTAATGGCTACAGAATTGGTGTCATATGTAGAAACAAATGGTATCCGATCAGATTTATTGTTAGACTTTTGAGTTTGTTTAAATAAATCTTCCCTTGGTATTACACCTATCTCCTTTTTGATTTTTTCCATTCCTGCTTGATCATAACCTTTTTTAAGGAATTTATTGGTCATCATTGTGGACTCTTGTGCATAAAGTTCGTTTGTGGAAGTGATTCTCCTTACACGTAGCATTTGGCTTCTTGGTAGACCCTTAAAAAGACTAGGAGGGTGAAAGCTGGTGGGGTTAAGTAAATTATTACGGTCTGTTGGTTTAGTGTATAGGGAAGTAACAAATCCAGTGTCACTATATCGTATATTCACATCAAGAAAGTGGATCATAGAGTGGTGAGATTCTAACGTGAATTTTATGGACGAATGAACATTATTCAGATAGTTAAAAAAATTATCAAGTTCAATTTGTGTGCCAGTCCAAATAAAAAATGTGTCATCGACAAATCTCATGTAGGAATGAATATGACTAGCAAATTCTATTACAAAATATAAATGTTTGTTCGAAATAGTCCATAAAAATGTTGGCATAGGCCGGTGCCATGTTTGCCCCCATGGCACAGCCTTGTATCTGTAGATAGTACCCTTTTTCAAAAGAAAATACATTTTTAGTGAGGACAAACTCTAAGTGCATAAAAAATAAATTTTATGTGTGGGAAGAGTTGTACGACCAAGATAAGTATGTACACATTCAACACCTTCCTCTTGTGGTATTGAGGTATAGAGGTCACGTACATCAAGAGAACATAGAATACCCTTTGGAGGTGGATTGGGGATTGATGTAAGTCTTGTAAGAAATTCAGTGGTATCCTTAAGACAAGGTTTTAGGGTGGAGAAAATATCCTGTAAGGCCACATCAACAAAGATCGCTAAAGGTTGTAATAGTGAGCCTACATTAGATACAATGGGACGTCCCGGGGGATCTGTAAGGGATTTATGAAATGAAGAAAATAGATGTATGGAATTTTAGCTTCCTTGCTCAATAACGGTTCATAAATGTCGTCAGTTATAATCCCTTCAATCATGGCAGAATATAATAGCACATTAACCTCATCCTTTAACTTAGTTGTTGGGTCAGATGCAATTTCTTTGTAATGTAAACTATTCTGCAACCGGATAATTGCACCAAGGAAAGGCCAGGGAGTGCATACGAATGTCACTTTGACCATTTTCCATAGGCTCCATATTAAGCAGATGATTAACATTTTTAAAAAATTGATTTCCTTTTTCTCTGTAAAATTATAATATGACTTTGTACATAAATCCATATTGGTAGCAACACAATCCTATAGTGTTTATATAATGTTTAAATGATTTTAAACTGTATGGGGGATCTCAATTATGGAAAGACCACTAATCCAAAGAAAACCCCAGGTACCGAGCATTCTGGATAACAGTTCTATACTTGTATTGTTTATATACTAAGCTGCCCTTACATCTACTGCTACCATGTCCAAACTTATATTTTTCTAATCCATCTATTCCTTAGACTTTCTGTATAGAAGTTTTCTTCTATCCACTTACCCACCCAACTTATGGCTACACTACTAGTGATCAGTAAATAAGGGGTAAAGTGGATTGCAATGGGAAATATTGGAATGGATATCCCTGCAGATTCCTGCAGCAGGAGCTAAAACCATAAATCTGTACTATAAATAAGCAGCAGAGAAATGATACCTGGTTGCCATTAGGTTCCTATTGTATACATAGTTGCTTGCAGCTGGATCATTGTGTATTTGTGATGAAGTCTAGGTTGTATATACAGTAAAGGGTTCTCTGATTTCCCATAAAGGTTCTGTTAAAACACACAGATTGAAATCCCTGAAACAAACACAACACTTATTCATATGCTCAGTCTTCTCGTGACTCTGGCACCGCCCACATGCTTTATTTCATTAAATCTGTAATCGGTTGAAGTAATGAGATTTTCAGAAGTTTTCCCCTAGTTTTTTTTTTCTTTTAGCCTTTTTCTTTCTTCCTTTTCTTTCTTTGTTTTTTTTTTATTCCCTTCAACTTCAATAAACCTGTGGTTCAGCTGTAAATCTTTCTTAATGAGTTTGGCGACTTAATTTTTAGCCGGACATGAGCAGTCACAGTGCTTTCAGCAAATGGTTGCATTAACCCATAACATCGGGTTTCTTTGGGTTACCGCAAAAGCTATGGAGTTTTTAGCTCTTATAAGATGATATATATATATATATATATATATATATATATATATATATATATATATATATATATATATGGGGTTTTCCAGATAAGGGGTCCTTCCGTAATTCTTCACAAAGTCTGCTAAAAATAATTTAAACATTAAATAAACCCAATAGGGTTGTTTTGCCTCCAATAAGGATTAATTATATCTTAGTCTGGATCAAGTACAAGGTACTGTTTTATTATTACAGAAAATATAAATTTTAGAATTTTAGAAATTTAGAATTTTGAATCTCTATGGGAGGCAAGCTTCCCGTAATTCCCGTTTTCTGGATAACGTGTTTCCGGATAACGGATCCTATAGCCCATAGAGGGACAAGGGTATATAAAAATACATAGAACATAGTGTATTTTATATCAGTTAGATATCAGAAAGCAGAGACAAAGGGTGGGCATTTTCCCTCTTCAGATACAGGCAATTTTCACTGCCAGGCTCCCCTCCTCCCTATATCTGGTCCTGGGCTGCAGTTCATTCTAAATGCTTGTCTACTCAAATTAAATTTCATGGTGAATGCTGACAGTGTATTACTTGCTCATGATAAGTTATGCAGGAGGTAAAGGCAAGATATCACTGGGCAAAGAGGTCAATGTAAAGCTAAAATAGACAATTGATACAAGGCCATATGGGAATTTCTGTTATTTAGATATGTTGCAGCTTTGGGAATGCTTTTAAAAGAAAGTTGATATAATACAGGTATGGCATCTTTTATCCGGAAATCCGTTATCCACAGCTCCAAATTATGGGAAGGCCATCTCTTAATCAAAATTCTTAAAAATGATTTCCCCTTTCTCTGTTGTATGAAAACAATATATAGATATAATTAACCCTTATTGGAGGCAAAACATTCCTATTGGTTTTGATGATGTTTGATAGAAACAGTTATCCGGAAAGCCATTATCCAGAAAGCTCCGGATTATGGGAAGGTCATCTCCAATAGACTACATTTTAAGCAAATAATTCTAATTTTTAAAAAATTGTTTCCTTTGAATCTGTAATAATAAAACAGTACCTTGTTCTTCACGTGAACAACAATATAGTTAATTGTTATTTAAGGCATACGATCCTATTGGGTTTATTTAATATTTAATGGTTTTATATAGTAGACTTAAGGTATGGAGATCCATGTTACATAAAGACCCCTAATCCAGAAAAACCCTGGTCCAAAGAATTCTGGATAACAGGTCTCAATTTTTAGATGATGATGTGTGTTGGGTACACTTTTTATTATCATAAACGCTCACATTGTAAAAGTGCAGCTAGTATTGGCTAACATGCTTCATATTGGTAATCTGTTCCTAAGCTTCATAGGCGTAAGGCTTGTGTAATTATAGCTTCAAAGTTTGCTTTAGTTGTAGTAACCCTTAACAGCAGGTAGCAGCAACTTATCAAGGTTATAGGTTGCTATGGTTTAATAGAGCTGGAATAATCTTTGCCTCATTACTACATTACTTGGTGTCTAAATATATATAGATTTCCATTGCTTAACATCGTCATCATTTTCCCTACAAATTAACATTCTTGAATGTTTGTACTTGCTGTGTGGTTGTGAATGATCTCCTATGTGTAATCATTATTCTCTTGGGTAGATACAGGTCTTACCAGAATTGTATGAGTAAACCTAGAATGTTACAGATCTGTAATGGTGTTATGAATCTCTCTACGGCCTATGTTCTGCAGCAGGGCCAGGTGAGGTTGAATTTGTGGAAATGCCACTATATGTTTATGGTTTTCTTAGGGCTACAATAGTATTACAATATATAATGTCAACTATTAAAGGAGAAGGAAAGCTACGGAGGGATTTTATTGCCAATAGTGCTAGCTAGAATGATATATTTATTCTGTAGAATGTTTTACCATACCTGAGTAAAAAGCTCTAGAAACTCTCTGTTTGTTTAGGATAGGAGCTGCAGTATTAATGTGGTGTGACATCACTTCCTGCCTGAGTCTCTCCCTGCTCACTTATAGCTCTGGGCTCAGATTACAGTAGAGAAGGGAGGGAGGGGGGAAGAGGAGAAAACTGAGCATGCTCTTGCCCAGGGCAATGAGGTTTAAGCGGAAGGCAGGAAGTCTGATACAGAAACCCATGTGTACACAATAGAAGGAAAGAAATGCAGTGTTTCTTTTGACAGGGGACTCAGAACAGCACTACTTTGGGGGTTTACTGATATATTTAGATGGCCCTTTCTGATACGTCTTACTTAATTTTAACCTTTCCTTCTCCTTTAAAGGGGTTGCACACCTTTAAATTAAACTTTAGTATGAGTGTGATATTCTGAGACAGTTTGCAATTGGTTTTCATTTTTAATTACTATTTTATTCAGCGGATCTCCAGCTTGCAATTTCAGCAGTCTGGTTGCTAGGGTCCAAATTACCAACCAGGTAGGTTGGTAACAGGAGCCGAGCATCTCAGCATAGTGATGAACTATGTGCAACATAGGGTCCAAATTACCCTAGCAACCATGCACTGATTTAAATATGGGACTGGAATATGAATAGGAGAGGCTTGAATAGAAAGACAAGTAATAGTAAAAGCATTTGACCCCATTTGAAAGCTGGAACGAGTCAGTAGAAGAAGGCAAATTATTTAAAAATTATAAAAAAAGAAAAAATGAGGACCAATTCAAAAGATGCTTAGAATTAGCCATTCTATAACATACTAAACGTTAACTTAAAAGAGAGAATAAACCTTAAAAATGAATATGGCTAAATATGCCATATTGTATATACTGAACTTGCTGCACCAGCCTAAAGTTTCAGCTTGTCAATAGCAGCAATGATCCAGGACTTCAAACTTGTCACAGGGGGTCACCATCTTGGAAAGTGTCTGCGACACTCACATGCTCAGTGGGATCTGAGCAGCTGTTGAGAAGCTAAGCTTAGGGGTTGTCTCAAATTATCAAGCAGGCAAGGTTTATTTAATGTTTACATGATTTTCTAGTAGACTTAAGGTATAAAGACCCAAATTACTGAAAGATCCGTTATCGGGTAAACCCCTGGTCCCAAGCATTCTGTATAACAGGTCCCATACCTGTACTAGCTTTCATAATTATTTCATATTCCTATAAATCTCTGTCTTGGCTGCCCTATTGATACTCCACCCCTTGGCCTTGGTTCTGCACAAAGTTATCAGGGCAATGGCACCTTGGTCTTCATAGATTAAAGGGGCTTTGGGGTCTGAAGAGGGAGAAAATGATTGTGTCATCTGACATATTGCAAAGAAAGGACGTCAATATAAATGTTATATCTGTGGAGATGGTATAAATAATCCTAATTATAAAGCTGCAATTTATATCCTGTGAATTTGCTTATTTATAAAGCTGTGGAAAGAGCTGAGGAATTATTCACAATAGTGTTGCCACAAGTAAAACAGTGTGTTGCAGTTGTTGTACAACTGACATAATAATAAATTGCATTGTTCTCAACACTTTATATGTGTGCAGGTTTTCAGTAACATTGATCTAATTGATTTAAATGGAAAGAACCAAGACCAGAGGGGTGTAAAACTTGGAAGCCTATTTATTGAAGGTCTAATGTTAATGGTTTTAGAGGTTTTTGAAACCACTATTAAACTCCCATTCTCTAAAACCACAAGTGTCTCTGAATTTATTAAAAGATTTGAATATATAAAGTACGAACTAAACAAGCTCCGAATGATGCAACAAAAAATACGATTTTCTCTAAAACCTGATTTGATTTTTCAGGCAATTCCTAGCAGATTTACTTGGTAAATTTTGCATTAAAAATACATATTCTTTAATAGTTTTAACACTTTAGGGGCATATTTATCAAAAATCTAATTTGTGAGTCGTGTGATGGTTTTTCTAGCTCCGATAAACGAAAATTTGAGTATTTATGAAAAAATACGAATGTCAAAAACTCGAATGAAAAACAACGGGAAAAAAACTCTAACGATCAAATTCATGTCTCGAAATAACTCGAATCGCTCGAATTGATCAAGTTTATGTCCCAAAAACTCTTAACTGATCGAGTTTTTGGATAAACCGTCAAATCAAATAAAAAACTTGAGCTTTGCCTAGGACAACTCCCATTGACTTCTACATTACTTTGCCAGCTTTTAGATGGCAAATTTTTACACTCGAATTTTGGAGGTTTTTTTTGCATAATAAATACCAGACATTCACGTTTTCGAAAATATAACTGGAATGTGTGCGTTTGGATGCAAAAAAAAAATTGAATCATGGAAAAATCTAATTAGATTTTTGATAAATCTGCCCCTTAATAAAGACATTTTTAGAGCTTTTAAGAAATATAGAAAAACCACACATTTTCATGGAAAAAATAGACATTCGATTGTTAGTAAATAGACCCCAAAGTTTTCTAGTGTTCCTGCTTTTATACATACAGGTGCATGGGATATTTTATATACAGACTTTACCTATAAGAGAAACTCATACAGTACAAGGTGCCATAATGTTATTTGGATGAGGTAAATGTAGAATTTCCAATTCACAAATTCTGCTGGTGTATGTACAGGCCAATTCTGCCAAGTTCTGGGAGCAGGTACAGGTTTGATTTTACTTGGTCAGGGAGTATTTCATATGGTGGCTCCCAATCCGTAAGTCATTTCTACTGTTGCATATAAGTCAATGGGAGAAGTCCCAATGATTTTTTGATGTGCGCTGGGTTTTGTGCAATACCCCGAAGTTTTCGGCTGAAAATTCTGAAAAAATCATCAAAATCAGATGAAAAAATCGTAAAAAATTGTGAAAATCAGATTTTTTTCCCTCGCAAAGTGAATTTTTGGGAAAATGTAATAATAACTAGGCGTAAAAAACCCGAATGGATTTGATCAGAGTTTGAAGCAGAATATTGGACAGATATTCATCATTTACCTCATCCAGAAAACCATATGATAAAAGTTACTTTATGAGTAAAGCAGAGACACTTCTATTCACATGACACATACGGAGGGAATGTAATTAAAATGTGAAAATGTGAATGTTTAGAGCTGCTCGCAATATGAATTTTTTTCTATGGCGTATATTACATTGCTCGTTATCACTAAGCAAAAGTTAGCACTAACACCTGCTCTGGAGTTTCAGTAAAAATTTTGTAGCAAAAAAGTGAAATTTTATTACATACACTGCGCATGTTTGCAAAAGCCATTTGTTCCCAAACTTTGCGAGGAAGTCGTCTCAAATCTGTCAAAAAGGACACAAACAATCAAAATCAAACAATGAAAAAACAAGTTTGCAAAATTTTTTGCACTCACCAATCATATTACATTCCCCCAATATTTAAGTAAATGATAGATGACTTTAAGGTATACAGTAGAATTATAGTCTTTAAATGAACTTGATAACTGCACAAAGGAATTGCTTGTGGTGCTCATCAATTTAAAGCAGTACAGTTATGGGATCCCTTACCCAGAAACCTGAGAATTATGGGAAGGCCATCTCCCATAGACTCCATTATGAGCAAATAATTCAAATTTTTAAAATTGATTTCCTTTTTCTCTGTAATAATAAAAACAGTACCTTGTACTTGATCCCAACTAAGCTTCATAAATCCATACTGGTACCAAAGTCATCCTGTTGGGTTTATTTAATATTTAAATTATTTTTTGCAGTGATGATTCAAATGACAGTGGATCCCTTATCTGGAAAGCATTTCATATAATTGCACTGTTAATAATAGTAATATCATTGAACAAGTTTAACATTTGGAACAGATACACATATTTCGAATAGCTTTTTAACACATGGGTCTGATTTGTGACAGTTATTTACTGTCTTATTGGCTGGGTGTTTTGGGAGGGTATTTAGGAGTTGTAACTCCTTGCAGAGCAGCACCAATTGTGATGCTGCCCACCCTCTCCCACTCCATGCTCTGCACTAGTAGATTAATTTATGTTTAAAAAAAAACCAGATATTTGACACCCCTGGTCCCGAGTTTCTCTTTGATCACCAGCACTGATGCCAGAAAAAGATACAAAGTTTCTGAAACCTAATAAAAATAAGAGACTTTTTGGCAGAGAGCTCAGAACTCTCAGCACCAGCACTTAGATACACTTGTAACAATTTAAGATAAGCAACAATACCATTGTTACTATTTAAGATAAACAAGTCTTCTCATGATATGTGTTGTCATTTATACTTCTAGTTCAAGATCATCTTTTACGTGGTCAAGGATCCATTTGTTTGCATTTCATGATGTCCATGTATAAGAGGATGGGCGTATTCATACAGTATGTGCCATTATTTTGTGGAGGTAATGTTGAACTGCCACAAAATATACTTCAAACTGTACTGTTAATTAGTGATGGGCGAATTTATTCGCCAGGCGCGAATTCGCGGTGAATTTGCGCGATTCGCCGCCAGCGAATAAATTCGCGAAACGCCCGCGAAAATTCAGGGAAAAAATTCGCCGGCGTCCAAAAATGTATTTTTTTCGAAAAAACAGCACCAGCGTCCAAAAAAATGGGCGCCGGCTTCAAAGACGGGCGCCGGCATCAAAAACGAGACGCCGGCGCCGTTTCGTGAGTTTTTCGCCATTTCGCGAAATTCGCGAATTTTTCCCCGAAGCAAAACGGCGCAAATTCGCCCATCACTACTGTTAATGATAGTAATTATATATTCTATATTTCTGCTATGAAAGGAACCCTGTTTTGCAAGAATTTCTGGTGGCCTTTGGCCTGAGATGTGTTTGAGCTATTGCATGCTTAATCTAGAAATCATGGCAGTTTTTGACAATTTCATCTACTGATACCATCACATCGCAATCCACCACCATCACCACCATAATGCCTGACCCAACTTTCCACTAGTAACACACCCCTTTTTTCACAGGACACATCCCTTTGTTAGGGTATGGAAAAGGTATCCGGAAACCCTTATCCAGAAAGATCCAAATTGAGGGAAGGCCATCTCCCATTGACTCCATTATAATCAAATAACCCAGATTGTTAAAAATGCTTTCCTTTTTTTCTGTAATAATAAACCTTGTACTTGAACTACAATTCATCTTTATTTAAGACAAAACAATCCTATTGGGTTTATTTAATACTGCATTTTAATTCGTTAGTCTTAAGGTATTGATAATCCACATTACAGAAAGATCCTCAGGTCCAGATCGTTCTGGATAACAGATTCCATACCATAGGGATATGGATATGCAAACCATAATACTTTAAAGGTGTAAAATAAAAATAAAAACTGGGTAAATAGATAGGCTGTGCAAAATAAAAAATGTTTCTAATATAGTTAGTTAGCCAAAAATGTAATGTATAAAGACTGGAGTGATTGGATGTTCAGGCAGGGCTGTAAGGCCATGCTATTTCCATTATAAATGCGCTACAGGAAGCAGCAAGAGTCAGTTTTCATGCTTTAAACCACAGACTTGCAATAGTAAATGTCCCCCTAAGTGTTTGAGAAGCCTTCTGGTTCTCAGCTCGGTTTCAGTCTTAGAATGACTGACATATGGCATAGCTACTCAGATAAGCCAAGATACATGTAAAGTTTATAAAGGCAGTCATTTAAGATGGTGCAGAGTGTGTGAAGACTGGAGAGCAGAGTGCCCATACAAATAGGCTAAGCATGCTTTTGCACCATTTTTTGGTCATAGGGGGTCATATATTTCCCTCTTGCACTATAGAATACAATATGTGGGTCATTCATTTATGCCAGCAATCACACCCTAGCTGCTAAGCGAAGCTCAGTCAAAGTTAACCAGGGAAACCATAGTGAATAAGTTACCTGACATGCCATTCTATCCTTGCTGCGTGGAAAGAAAAAAACAGCCAAATAAAGATGAACCAGGCAGGCATCACAAATTGACGTGCTCTGGTATAAATATACCTGCATGCCAGAGCCATAGATTTTTATGGTTTTTGGTTGCACTTGGCACGGCAAGATCCAATTTAATTCATCAGCACATTCAATAGTAGTAGAGGTTTTTATGGTCCATTTTGGAGTATATACTCGAGTATAAGCCGACGCGAGTATAAGCCGAGGTACCTAATTTTACCTATGAAAACTGGGAAAACTTATTGACTCGAGTATAAGCTTAGAGTGAGAAATGCATCAGTTACTGGTGAGTTTCAATAATCAAAAATTGAGGCATGAGTGGGTTAAATCACTTGATTAATAAATAATATTAAATTATAAAGTGCAGTGCAAATGAATTAATTAATCCCCATAAATTGATTAGGACAATTAATTAGAAAATCCCACCAATTAAAATGTAAAAACACCTAGATAAATAGTACTTTCCTTTGGTGAGATATAATTCATTGGTTTAATAAATTGATTATTAATAATTAGATTATGACTGAGGACAATTGAAACAATTAATTAAAATTGAGTCATAATATACTGGTGATATAAAGTGCAGTGCTAATAAATATAAGTTAATTATAGACTAAAGAAGATTCTAAAAATATTTAATAGTGGCCATCAATTGAAAAGGATAAACACACCCAACTGCTTGATTAATGAGAATAGGAGGAATAAGAAAATTGTAGATGGTGGAGTCTACAAAACCACGGCCTCTAGAGAAAGTAGTAAGGGAAGAAGTACAAAACGAAGGTAAACCGAGCAGCAGGCTAAAGCGTTTCACCACGTTTTTTCTTTCTTTCTTTTAAAACGTTGTGTATAACGAATGTTGTTTTTCTGTGTTTTTCTTTTCTTGAAAATAATAAAAAGCGTTTCACCACCCCACTAGTTTTCAAAGTATCGGATCGTGATAGAGTTAAGTAATAAATTACCATTAAAAGGATTTCAAATAAAGCATAGTGACGCAGACGCGCTTCCCAATATAGAGCTTTGTCAAGGCAAGACTGTACTAATAGCACATGTCGCGCCACTCGCTCGCATACTGTAGTTTCTTAATGTACGTACTGCTGGCACGTCAGTTAGTCTATTCAGCTTCAGACGCGAGAGTGGCGCATCACTGTCAGCCAGTAGCACAGTCTATCTACCGTACTGCATATATTCAGCATCACAGGGGAATACAAGGCCTGTACCCTGCTATTATTGTTACAGTAATTTTTTTAGAGATACTGCGGGCTGCAATTGGCCCGTGGATCACACTTTGTGCCTGTTTGTGTTGTGTGACTCGAGTATAAGCCGAGGTAGAGTTTTTCAGCACATTTTGGGTGCTGAAAAACTCGGCTTATACTCTGAGTATATACGGTAGTCCAAAATCTGGCCCCTTAGCTTATATTGACACATTGTTGTAACCAATTCCTTGTTATAAACACAAAGTAGTGCTACACACACACTCTCACCGCTCTTTGCAGCGTCGGGGGCTGTCTGTGACCCTGTCTGCCCAGGTCTGGTTCACGTACAAGAAAATACTTCAGCAGCACTCCGATTATGGTGAAAAAATTGTTGCTTTATTCGTGCCTCAAGCTAAGCGACGTTTCGAGCTTTTCCAGCTTGATAAAGGGCTGGAAAAGCTCGAACCGTCGCTTAGCTTGAGGCACGAATAAAGCAACAATTTTTTCACCATAATCGGAGTGCTGCTGAATTATTTTCTTGTACAATTCCTTGTTATAGTTACAGGGGTGTTATGGGTAGAAAACTAGCTCTCATACTAAATTCAGCCCAGTTGGTATTCATGGAAAGCATTGCCCACCTTTCAGTCTAAAGAGTCTAAAGCCAACATTGCTGGGAAAGATATAGTTCAGTAAGAAAATGTTATTTCATGGTTTATCAACTGAAAACTCATGGACAAGATTCAATTTAAGAAGAAAAAACTTTTCTCCAAATTCAGCTCCAGTTTTTCCCCCGCAGACTTTAATAGAGTTTTCACATGATGAACCTTGAGATAAGTTTTTCTGAAATTAATTGCATCTCAGTTCTCAAATTGAATCTTGTCCATGAGATTTCACTTGATAAACCTTTTTCTCACTGCATTGACTCTGGCCCTGTGTTGTACCTTTTCTAATTTTGGGGGTGAGATTTATTCGATAATTTACTTAATAATGTAAAATATTAAAATAAATTGGTATATTAGAGACCATATGGAGATCTAGAATCTTTTGCCATTTACAGGATTCCAGATCTGGATAAGGTAAATCGAGGCATTGTTCTGGATTTGGCCACATTGAAGCACCTTTTCAGTGAACATGTGCGTTATTATGATACTTGTAGTCAAGATCAGCAGTGCAGAGAACAGATTAACAATAATATTTACATATACTGTAACTTTATAGGAGATCTAAAGCCTAACTAAAGTAGCTAGAAATTGTGTACAATTGTGTAATTATGTTTTGGGCTTCTGTACCAGCCCAAGGCAACAACGGCCCATTATCAGGGAAGATCTGTGCCTCCAAAGATGCCTTAGTAGCTCCCCATCTTCTTTTCTGCTGATTCACTGCACATGCTCTGTGCTGCTGTCACTCACTTACTGAGCTGATGGACCCACTCACAATAAACTGTATATGCAGAATATAAAGTCACACTATAAGGCTAATTAGTACTTAATACAGATAATTACTACGACAGCTCAGAAACCAATGCAATTAGCGTCAGAATTTAATAATCAGCCCTGTAGCATCAGTTTATATTATAGAGAAACCTCATTTTCCGCTTGATAATTTGCAACAAGCTTAGCTTCTCAACAGCTGCTCAGAGCCCGCTGAGCCTGTTTTTGTCACAGACACTTTCCAAGATGGTGACCCTTGTGACAAGTTTGAAGTCCTGGATCATAGTTGCTATTGAGATGCTAAAATTTTAGGCTGGTGCAATGAGTACATTATATAAAATATGGCATTTGTAACCATATTCATTTTAAGGTTTAGGTCTCCTTTAAAAGCAATTGAAATGTGTAATTAGATTGGCAAGTTGGAATTCAAGTTCAACCTTTTAAGTCTATATATAACCTGCCTAACTGCTCTTACTTTAAAAAAAAAAACCCTTTCTGAATACAAATGAGCAGGAGTGTCATTATTAAGTACCACTAGGATGGTAGGACCAGGAGGCATTTCCAAAGGAACATGTCAATATATAACTTTAAAGTCATGAATGTTAAACCGACACTCTACAAGACATGTTATAAATATGAGATATGTCAACTGACAAATCTGCTCTTTAGATTTTTTTAGAGCAGATACAATAAGTTAGGGAAGCACCATAATTCATTATTGGATGTAACCAAATTCAAATCATTAGGAGTATATTTATAGAAGAGTGAAATATAGCTCACTGCAGCCTGTCAGGGAATGTCATTGTGAGTGCAAACTTTCACCCATTGATAAATATGCCACTACAAATCCCATAGCCAAATTATAGCAAACTCATTTTCCCTCTTTCATAAATATGCCCCTTAAAGGAGAAGTAAAGCTTAACTAAAGAAGTAGGGTACAAATGGTGCGCATAATGTTTTGGGACTCAAGTTTTTGGCACATTTGGGATTCTGTACCAGCCCAAGGTAACCACAGTCCTTCCACTTTTATTGTTCCATTCCTTCCACAAGTTTCGTAGTGCTCTTTCCAGCGCATTAATATTCTCCCTGTGGACTGGTGCCCAAAACAGCACTGAATAGTCAAAAAGAACTCTTCCTGTAGAGGCAAAATGTAGGCCTTTATACCTTCTGTCAATTACCTTTTTTTTGTGCAGGAAAGAATTTTATTAGCTTTAACAGACAGTGACTGATATTTCCTATAGTTTCAAAGTCTGTTATCTATTATAACCCCAAAACCTTTATCCATGCTTTGTTCACTTCTATAAGGGAGAGTTGATTTGGGAACAATTACTATAAGTTCCATAGTTATCTAATATAGTTGGCCTTTATATAATTGAATACTGTCTTATTATTATAATGTTTGCAAACCATGATAGTTCATAAAGACCTTTTTATACCACGACCCATACACCACTAATACAAACCATGTTTCTTCTTAAAACATACATTAGTAAGTTTCTCTAAATTCTCTGATTATTTTCTTCAAGAGTGTAGTCGTTTGGAAGGAAATAGATGTCAAAGAAATTCATTGCAGTATGTGCTGTATTTGCAGACACTTTTCAAAAGCCTAAATTATTAATATTTCTCCTCGAGTGAAGTTTCTCTGCTTTGATTAATGATTACTGCATGGTAAGAGAAAAAATATTTTGGCCCAAAAAAAAAACCTCTGGTTATTGCCTAGTAATATGGAGCAGCACAATGTTTCTCAAGACATGAAAATTAAAATCGGCTCAATGTAAATGTCATCTCCATTTTTTTCTAGCGAAGATCTATCTGAAAAGGTAATTCAGTCAGAGATGTGATGCCCTTGCAGAGTTCACATCAGACCTCTCAGCAAAGGGACACAAATCAAACGGTTTTCATGTTTTTTTCATGTTTTACAATGGTCTGATTAGTAGAGTTACATAAAAGTGCTGAACATTTCATTTCTGAGTTCCACATAATGATTTTCCCGCAGAAACCCATGCTGTGCCACTTTCATGTATTTTGCTCTTAAAGGCGCTAGTAGACTCAATATAGATGTCATTTTTGTTGTTTGCTATTATTTTTATTATTATATATCCTTCTCTTTCCTTGTAGTGATAGGTTAATGGCTTTCTGGGAACGCTTGTGAGCAAATATATTCCTCTTATCCTGGTGGTATCTTAATAAAGGTCCCAGTGAGTATTGAAATATTGATCCTCAGTAAATATTTGCACATGAATGGGTTAAGGCTCAACCCATGTTTACAAATTCAGTCCAGAATTAGCAGGACCTTTATATTATATATAAATTTAGAATGTCAGTGGAATTGTTCCTGTAATTTTTATTTTTAAAACAGGAATCTGGGATTTATTTGAAGGAAGACTTGAACTATTCCAAAATATATTGTTGATTAAAAAGAATGATAAAAAAGAGTTCAGAGTGAGAAATAAGCCATGCCAATTAAATTTCTTAGTATACTGCAGTATTTGCTGCATGGGATTGTTCCACTAAAAGGAAACACTGTGGGGGTAATTTATCAACACTGGGCAAAATTGCCTATGGGCAGTTGCCCATGGTAACCAATCAAGTTGCTGTATTCATTGTTCTACCTGCAGCTGCATGAAAAAAGCGAAGCACTGATTGGTTGCTATGGTTTATTGCCCACGGTTAAATTTGCCCATTGTTGATAAATGAGCCCCTGTGGCGTTTATGAGTATGGGCTGGGGGGGACGTCAAACTTTTTTTCTTGTGCAGGGTGGTTGACCAAAGATTTTTAGAATTGATTTTGATAATTTTATTGAATATTGGTGTTAACCACCCCAAAGTCCAACAAGGAACCTTTTTATCTGGTGTCCTTAAAACATATATACAGGTATGGGATTCATTATCCGGAAACCAGTTATCAGTGTTATGGGAAGGTCACCTCCCATAGACTCAGTTTTAGACAACTATTTCAAATTTTAAAATTGATTTCCCTTTTCTCTGTAATAATAATAATACAGTACCTTGTACTTGATCCAAGCTACGATACAGTAGTGAAAATAAGTATTGAACATGTCAACGTTTTTCTCAGTAAATATTAGGGATGCACTGAATCCACTATTTTGGATTCGGTTGAACCTCGAATCCTTCGGGAAAGATTCAACCGAATACCGAACCAAATCCTAATTTGCATATGCAAATTAGGGGTGGGAAGGGGAAACATTTTTTACTTCCTTCTTTTGTGATAAAAAGTCACACGATTTCCCTCCCTGCCCCTAATTTGCATATGCAAATTAGGATTTGGATCTGGTTGCACTGAATCCAGGATTCGGTTCGGGACTCAGCCAGGAATCAGCCTTTTTCAGCAGGATTCGGATTCGGCCGAATCCTTCTGCCAGGCCAAATCCTGGCCAAATCCCGAACTGAATCCTGGATTCGGTGCATCCCTAGTAAATATATTTCTAATGGGGCTATTGACATGAAATTTACACCAAATATCGGTAACAACCCAAATAATCCACAAATACAAAGAACTCAAAACAAATACTGTAAATCCATAAATGAAGTTATGTGTAATGACACAGGAAATAAGTATTGAACAATGAACAAAGGAGGTGCAAAAAGGCATGAAAAGCCAAAAAACCTACTGAAATCTGTCAATATTTAAAAAGCAATCCTGTCCCCTATCAGTACAAATTAATATCAGCAGGTTTTGTCCTAACTGATGGCCTATAAAAAGGTTTCTCATTACCAAGGTATCACACAAGAAGTAAAGATGGGTAAAAGCAAAGTGCTCTCTCAAGACCTTCACAACCTTATTCTTGCAAAACATACTGAAGGCGTTGGTTACAGACGTATTCATAAGATTCTGAATGTTCAAGTGAGCAGCTTTAGGGCCCTAATGCAGAAGTGGAAAGAACATTATTTCACCCTAAACTGGCCATGACCAGGTGTTCCTCACAAGTTTTCTGACAGAGGAGTCAAAAGAATAATCAGAAGAGTTGTCCAAGAGCCAAGGATCACTTTCAGAGAACTTCAGAAAGACATTGAATTAGCAGGTACAGTTGTTTCAAAGAAAACATTACGTAATGCACTCAACCGACATGGCCTCTTGGATGCTCACAGTGCAAGACTTCACTGCTGAAAAAAAAGCATGTTGAAGCTCATTTAAATTTGCTGCACAACATTTGGACAAGCCAATGAAATTCTAGTAGAATATAATCTGGTCAGATGAGACCAAAACTGAACTCTTTGAATGTCATTGCACACACCATGTTTGGAGGAAAAATTATACTGCACATCACCCCAAAAACCCAAAACCAACAGTGAAGTTTGGAGGTGGGAACATCATGGTGTAGGACTGTTTTTCAGCATATGCTACTGGCAGACTTCATATACTTGAAAGAAGAATAAATGGAGAAATGCTGCCATCTACCAGGATGCTGAATATGAAACGAGGGGGGACATTTCGTCAAGACAATGATCCCAAACACACAGCCAAGGAAACTCTCAATTACTTTCAGAGAACGAAGAAAGCTGCTGGAATTGCCCAGTCAATCACCCGACTTAAATCCAATTGAAAACTAGGATTTTTGTTAAAATGTTTCATATCTTGCTATGGGACCTTCTCAAAATATTGTGTAAGGTCTATTTTGTTCTCTTCACCCTCATTACTTATGCTAATTCATGCCTCCATCCATTTCCCCTTTGAGAAATGTAGAATGGCCATGGTATAGGCCTAAAAGGCCAAATGGTTGGGTGAGTTTGAGGGCCCTGGACCAGGGAGTTTTAGTCTTGCAGACTAGTCCACTTCTGATTATCTTGCTGTATGTAACTGTGCAAAGTGTTGCATCCAAGGCCTGTAGGACCAAATTACAGCCAGGCCTGGGACAGCAAAATTCTAAGAGAGAAATCCCACCCAACCACATGCTAAGGTGCACTGGGGACGTTTCGACGCATTCATACGTGCACTCACAGGGGGCAGGAGCGTGCGAGTGAAGGTGGACGGGCAGGAGCTAGGACCGAGCAGCCTCAGGGCACCGCTGATTGAAATCCAGCCCTGATTATAGGGGAACAAGATGCTAAGTGCTAGCACATGGGTTTTTGTGGCTGTTTTTGCATTGAGCACATTGCACCCCCCCCCCACCAGTAGTAATTGAGGAAGTTTTTAAGTACTAGCTTGGGCTAATTTGTTCCAGTTCTATAAACCCTAGTAACGAACGAGCAGCTAGCTTTTACTGGTGTAGTGCAGTACAAGCCTCTGATTGGTTGCTTATGGGTACTATACTCAAGTGCACTTTGGAATTATTCCTGTGTAACTATATTACAGATTGGAATGCCAGGACTGCCATGTTGAATATTTGGCCATCCTGATTTTGCAATGTGCGTTTATGCAAGCATCTAAAACAATACACACTTGTTTTCTTGTGACTCATTCCTTGATCTGCTTAGTTCTCTTTTAAAGGGATTATATTCAGGAAGATTAAATTCCAGTGCTTAGAGGACTAAGAGGTTTGTTAGTATAACCAAGTATTAAAAGTAGGGACAAATGTCTGAAAGGAGAAGGAAAGGCTAAAACTAAGTAAGCTGAATCAGAAAGGTCTAAATAAATACACCGGTAAACCCTCAAAGTAATGAGGCTCTGAGTCCTTTGTCAAAAGAAACATCACATTTCTTTCATTCTATTGTGTACACATGGGCTTCTGTACCAGACTTCCTGTTTTTAGCATAAACCTCCAGGGCTAGGGCTTGAGCATGCTCAGTATCCTCCTCTCTCCTCCTCCTTTTTTCCCCTCCTTCCTCCCCTCTCTGCTGTAATCTGAGCACAGAACTATGAGTGAGCAGGGAGAGACTCAGGCAAGAAGTGATTTCACAGCAAGCTAATATGGCGGCTGTATCCTAAACAAACAGAGAACACTTCTAGAGCTATTTACTCAGGTATGGTAAAGCATTCTGCACAATAAATATAGTGTTATAGCTTGCACTATTGTGGCTAATCTATTGGCAATAAACTGTTTTGGTAGCTTTCCTTCTCCTTTAAAGGAAAACTCTGTGCATCTTAATTCAGACACCGTCAGATGAGTGTAACCAACTCCATGAATATCCAATTCCCATTTTCAACTCCTTCATTAGAAGGTGAGCAAATATTTATGTGAACCCTGAATCATCTGTTAAAGTGACCCAAACTTCTTAAATGAACAGTATCTTAGAGGGGACAATAGCTCAGAATTGCCAACTGAGTTTTTCATGTAGCAGTAAGTAGGTCTAGACTGTTGATGTTTAATGAGACAAGGAAATGATCTTGATATTTAACCAAATTAGTTCCAAAATTGATGTATGGCATTTACTGTAAAAGGAGCCAATGCAGTAGGGCTGTGCATTGTACAGGATAGATAAAATGACAGCATAGTGTATTAAATTTGGCAGGATAGTCCTATTGCTTTGCAATCCTGTATATTGCAGTGGATTTGGGAACATTGAGAATTATTGCAGGAGACACAGACACTGCAGACTTGTAATATACAGTATATATATATATATATATATATATATATATATATATATATATATATATATATATATATATATATATATACACATACACACACACTGTTTCAATCTATCTGTTAGCTGTGAAATTTAGAATATAGGAACCAGAACATGATATACATAGATGGTGGTACGCAAATAATTGTGGATGATATGCAGATAAGATTGGTTCCCTTGCATGGGAAACAGCACAATGATATAATATAGAGTAGAACTCCAGTTTTACGTTTTTTTCAGGGGAAAACCTTAAATCAGGGGATGTGAAATTGAGATTTCATTCATGCCACGTTTATAGGTATCTGCTGATTGCTTTATTAATAAATCATGAGGTTCTATAATATTACACACTAGGTTTGCCCAGGTAGGCAGTAACCCACAGCAACAAATCAGAAGGTAATCATCTGTTTAAAAGCAGCCGTCTTATTGGTTGTTGTGGTTTACTGCACCTGGGAAAACGTGGTGCCTTTTATTACATATAGGGGTAAGTGCAAAAATGTTAGTGACAAGCTTTTCCAGAGCACGTGAAGTTTAGCTTACCTCTTCACCTTGGGATGGGGAATCCAAACCTATGCTTGTAACATTGCTGTAAAGTATGTACGGTAAGTGAAGAACATGTACATATAACAGCACAAGGCTACTGTTCCATATATAATTATTAGGGATGCACCGAATCCAGGATTCAGTTCGGGATTCGGCCAGGATTTGGCCTTTTTCAGCAGGATTCAGATTCTCTCGAATCCTTCTGCCTGGCCGAACTGAATCCGACTCCTAATTTGCATATCCAAATTAGGGGCGGGGAGGGAGATTGTGTGACTTTTTGTCACAAAACAAGGAAGTCAAAAATGTTTTCCCCTTCCCACCCCTAATTTGCATATGCAAATTAGGATTTAGTTCCGTATTCGCCGGAATCTTTCATGAAGGATTTGGGGGTTCGGCCGAATCCAAAATAGTGGATTCGGTGCATCCCTAATAATAATGTACTAATATATTATATAGAGAATAATGTACCCCTACTGTAAAATATAAGGATATTAGAAGTCACCTAACAGTTCTATCACCATATAAACGTGCAAAAACAAAAGTTGGGGATTTTATATAGTGAATAAAGTACCCCCTTTAGTAAAATATAAGGATATTATAAGTTACCGAGGAGTTTCTTGACCATATAAAAACACGATGCAGGAGGCCGAGTGTTTTTATACAGGTCATGGAACTCCGAGGTAACTTCTTATATCCTCATATTTTGCAACTGGGGGTACTTTATTTATTATAATACACACGTTTCAGTGAGTGATGTGATAGAAATGACATCAGAACTCACCGTTTATAACTGATGACATCAGAACTCACCGTTTATAAGGATATCATTTACAAGATATTAATGGCTTTTGTGTATTATATACAGTATTTATATCCTCATATTTTACAACAGTGTTGCAGAATTGTATGTAATCCACAAGTTTTAGTAATTCATGTGACACAGTGCATCACTGAGCACTAATTATAACTGATGACATATGGCTCTTTTTATATATATACAGGTATGGGACCTGTTATCCAGAATGCTTGGGAGCCAGGGTCTTCTGGATAACAGATCGTTCTGTAATCTCTGTGGATCACTATACCTTAAATATACTTTTCAAAAAACATGTAAACATGAAATAAACCCAATAGGTTGATTTTGCTGCCAATGAGGATTAATTATATCTTAGTATGACCAAGTACAAGGTACTGTTTTATTATTACAGAGAAAAAGTAATAATTAAAAAAAATTGGATTATTTGATTATAGTGGAGTCTATGGGAGATGGCCTTTTCGTAATTCTGAGCTTTCTGGATAACAGGTTTCCGGATAACGGATCCCACACCTGTATGTACAGTATATATATATATATATATATTATTCTGAGATAACTAGTAACTAGTTATGTTCCCCAAATGAATAGTGTAATTAGGGCCCGAGGCGCCCCATCTTAAAGCATAAATGAATTCTCTATGCTTTTTTGCAGAGAAATGTGTGAATTTATCTAAACTTTCTGCTGCATTGCACCAACACTAATAATTTATCTATCTATCATCTCTTTATCTATCTATCGATCGATCTATCTATCTATCTATCTATCTATCTATCTATCTATCTATCATCTCTTTATCTATCTATCTATCTATCTATCTATCTATCTATCTATCTATCTATCTATCTATCTATCTATCTATCTATCTATTTATCTATCTATCTATCTATCTTCATCATCATCATCATCTCTCTCTCTCTCTCTCTCTCTCTCTCTCTCTCTCTCTCTCTCTCTCTCTCTCTCTCTCTCTCTCTTGCATTGTCTCTTTATCTATGTACAGTTATGATATCCCTAACCCAGCCACACATTATCCAGAGACTTATGGAAAGCAGGACCAGCCTTTTGGGTTTATTTACAGTTTTTATCATATATTTAAGGTATGAAGAGCCAAATTACATAAAGATATGTTATCCGGAAAGCTCCAGGTCCCGAGCTTTCTGGATAACAGGTACCATACCTGTACCTTGTTCTTGAAGATACGTAAGCTGCATAAATCGATATTGATGACAAAAAACATGTTTCTGGGTTTATGTAATGTTTAAACATTTTTAGCAGTCGTGGGGCCCATTTACTTAGCTCGAGTGAAGGAATAGAATAAAAAATACTTTGCTACTTCGACCTTTGACTACAACTTTGAATCGAACAATTCGAACTAAAAATCGTTGACTATTCGACCATTCGATAATCGAATTACTGTCTTTTTAAAAAAATTAACCCTCGATATTCGACCCTATGTAAATCTGCCCCTTAATGTATGGAAATCCAAATGACAGACCCTTATACAGAAAATCACAGGTCCCAAGCATTCTCTGTAAAATAATAGATCATGTAATGTTTAAACATTTTTTAGCAGTCGTGGGGGCCCATTTACTTAGCTCGAGTGAAGGAATAGAATAAAAAATACTTCGAATTTCGAAATGATTTTTTTGGCTACTTCGACCATCGAATTGGCTACTTCGACCTTTGACTACAACTTTGAATCGAACAATTCGAACTAAAAATCGTTGACTATTCGACCATTCGATAATCGAATTACTGTCTTTTTAAAAAAATTAACCCTCGATATTCGACCCTATGTAAATCTGCCCCTTAATGTATGTATGCCCGAGGCGCCCCATCTTAAAGCACAAATGAATTCTCTATGCTTTTTTGCAGAGAAATGTGTGAACTTATCTAAACTTTCTGCTGCATTGCACCAACACTAATAATTTCAGCAATAATTAGATTAATCTAGTACAGACACCCAGGGCAACAAAGGACTGCTGTGCTGCATCATTTCAGTTTTCTATCTATCTATCTATCTATCTATCTATCTATCTATCTATCTATCTATCATCTCTTTATCTATCTATCTATCTATCTATCTATCTATCTATCTATCTTCATCATCATCATCATCATCTCTCTCTCTCTCTCTCTCTCTCTCTCTCTCTCTCTCTCTCTCTCTCTTGCATTGTCTCTTTATCTATGTACAGTTATGATATCCCTAACCCAGCCACACATTATCCAGAGACTTATGGAAAGCAGGACCAGCCTTTTGGGTTTATTTACAGTTTTTATCATATATTTAAGGTATGAAGAGCCAAATTACATAAAGATATGTTATCCGGAAAGCTCCAGGTCCCGAGCTTTCTGGATAACAGGTACCATACCTGTACCTTGTTCTTGAAGATACGTAAGCTGCATAAATCGATATTGATGACAAAAAACATGTTTCTGGGTTTATGTAATGTTTAAACATTTTTTAGCAGTCGTGGGGGCCCATTTACTTAGCTCGAGTGAAGGAATAGAATAAAAAATACTTTGCTACTTCGACCTTTGACTACAACTTTGAATCGAACAATTCGAACTAAAAATCGTTGACTATTCGACCATTCGATAATCGAATTACTGTCTTTTTAAAAAAATTAACCCTCGATATTCGACCCTATGTAAATCTGCCCCTTAATGTATGGAAATCCAAATGACAGACCCTTATACAGAAAATCACAGGTCCCAAGCATTCTCTGTAAAATAATAGATCATGTAATGTTTAAACATTTTTTAGCAGTCGTGGGGGCCCATTTACTTAGCTCGAGTGAAGGAATAGAATAAAAAATACTTCGAATTTCGAAATGATTTTTTTGGCTACTTCGACCATCGAATTGGCTACTTCGACCTTTGACTACAACTTTGAATCGAACAATTCGAACTAAAAATCGTTGACTATTCGACCATTCGATAATCGAATTACTGTCTTTTTAAAAAAATTAACCCTCGATATTCGACCCTATGTAAATCTGCCCCTTAATGTATGTATGCCCGAGGCGCCCCATCTTAAAGCACAAATGAATTCTCTATGCTTTTTTGCAGAGAAATGTGTGAACTTATCTAAACTTTCTGCTGCATTGCACCAACACTAATAATTTCAGCAATAATTAGATTAATCTAGTACAGACACCCAGGGCAACAAAGGACTGCTGTGCTGCATCATTTCAGTTTTCTATCTATCTATCTATCTATCTATCTATCTATCTATCTATCTATCTATCTATCTATCTATCATCTCTTTATCTATCTATCTATCTATCTATCTATCTATCTATCTTCATCATCATCATCATCATCTCTCTCTCTCTCTCTCTCTCTCTCTCTCTCTCTCTCTCTCTCTCTCTTGCATTGTCTCTTTATCTATGTACAGTTATGATAT